>NC_091076.1:27917348-28220378 GCF_032405125.1 Capricornis sumatraensis
TTCCAGTAGTCATATAGATACAAGAGTTAGACCATAAAGAAGGTGGAGTGCTAAAGAATAGATGCTTCTGAACTGTGGGGCTGGAGAAGACTCAAGAGTCCCCTGAACTGCAAAAAGATCAAACCAGTCAATCTTAAAGGAAATCAACCTCAAATATTCATTGGAAAGACTGATGCTAAAGCTGAAGCTCTAATATTTTGGATACCTGATACGAAGAGCTGACTCATTGGAAGAGACCCTGATACTGGAAAAGACTGAGGGCAGGAGAAGAAGGGGACAACAGAGGATGAGATGGTTGGATGGCATCACCAACTCAATGGACATGAGTTTGAGCAAACTCCGGGAGATGGTGAAGGACAGGGAAGCCTGGTGTTCTGTAGTCCATGGGGTCACCAAGAGTTGGGCATGACTAATGCAGAGAAGTTTGGTCCCATTTATGTAAAAATAAATACGTATATATGCACACATAACTATGATCATGGGTGTTCAGAAAATTTCTTTGACCTTGAACAAAAAAAAAATTTATGTTTGGTGAATAGATCTGGGAGGCAAAATTTCAATTTTATGCATGTATCAATATAATCTTCTGAATATTTTTTAATCTAGGAGTTAATATAAGTATAACAAGGTTTTTTAAAAGTAACCAAAGAAATTTGAAGACCAAGCTAACTCAGAAGATACAGACAGAGAATTGCGCTTCACTTAAAACTTTGGAAACTGAATTCCATAAACATTTATTTCAGATTCAATAGAATGGGTGAAAAGTAGGGGTAATATGTGCCAGTTTATGTGGGTGAGGTATTAATTTAAAATGTAAAGATATTTGTGCCCATGAAAAAGCTAAAGGAAGTAAAAAGATGAGAAAACTGCATATTTTCCCCATGGGGTTAGGGTCAGGTGGGCTAAACTGACAAATACATATAACAGTATGCTGCTGCTGCTGCTAAGTCACTTCAGTCGTGTCTACCTCTGTGCGACCCCATAGACAGCAGCCCACCAGGCTCCCCCGTCCCTGGGATGCTCTAGGCAAGAACACTGGAGTGGGTTGCCTTCTCTAGAATCTTATTCTTCCTGGCAATCACGCCTCCCAAATGCATTAACTAATAGCTCAGGAAACACAGAACAACATGCCATATAAGTAAACATACTACTCACACAGAGTAGAGAATAACTCCTAGGGGTGGGACTGGAGAACTTATACAGCTTCAACAAGGGAGATCCCCAGGAGTTGGGAATTTTGGCAGGACCGCTGAGCTTGTATGTTGCCCATGTCCAAAATCACAGCTCTTGTTGATCCTGTGTGTGTGCTAAAACATATTTTAAGTGTCTTAATACTCATTTTTAATACATGAATACATACAAAATACTAAAACAGTGCCTGACATACAAAAAGTGATCAATCAACTCAATTGCTGTGCTAAGTATATATTCCATGCCTACTACTTATCAGGCATTGTTTGAGGGTCTATACAGATACCAATGAACAAAATAAGCAAAAATCTAGCACTTCATCAAGGTTACATTTAATAGGAGAACAAACCCTAAATAAATAACTAAAATATGTAGTATATCAGATGGTGATAAATGTATAGAGAATGATGATTAAAAAAAAAAAAACAGTGAAGGACAAGGGGGGACTTCAATGTAAACAGAATCGATGGTGACATTGGACTAAACACCTAAAGAAGGTGAGGGACAGTCAAGCAGCTTTGTGCTTTGAGGGTTCCTAGCCATCCAGCACACATGTTTGAACATAGGCTAATCCATGGCACTGTGTCAAGTCCTAGGTGCAAAATCATAAAACTGGCAGAAAATATTGAGCATGCTTCAGCAATACAAGAATGGCAAACTTCCAGATGTTCAAGCTACTTTTAGAAAAGGCAGAAGAATCAGAGATCAAATTGCCAACATCCGCTGGATCATCGAGAAAGCAAGAGAGTTCCAGAAAAACATCTATTTGCTTTATTGACTATGCCAAAGCCTTTGATTGTGTGGATCACAATAAACTGTGGAAAATTCTGAAAGAGATGGGAATACCAGACCACCTGACCGGCCTCTTGAGAAACCTATACGCAGGTCAGCAAGCAACAGTTAGAACTGGACATGGAACAACAGACTGGTTCCAAATAGGAAAAGGAGTACGTCAAGGCTGTATATTGTCACCCTGCTTATTTAACTTCTATGCAGAGTACATCATGAGAAATGCTGGGCTGGATGAAGCACAAACTAGAATCAAGATTGCCAGGAGAAATATCAATAACCTCAGATATGAAGATGACACCACCCTTATGGCAGAAAGTGAAGAGGAACTAAAAAGTCTCTTGATGAAAGTGAAAGAGTAGAGTGAAAAAGTTGGCCTAAACCTCAACATTCAGAAAACGAAGATCATGGCATCTGGTCCCATCACTTCTTGGAAAATAGATGGGGAAACAGTGGAAACAGTGTCAGACTTTATTTTAGGGGGGGTCCAAAATCACTGCAGATGGTGATTCCAGCCATGAAATTAAAAGACGCTTACTCCTTTAAAGAAAAGTTATGACCAACCTAGATAGCATATTCAAAAGCAGAGACATTCCTTTGCCAACTAAGGTCCGTCTAGTCAAGGCTATAGTTTTTCCAGTGGTCATGTATGGATGGGAGAGTTGGACTGTGAAGAAAGCTGAGCACCGAAGAATTGATGCTTTTGAACTGTGGTGTTGGAGAAGACTCTTGTGAGTCCCTTGGACTGCAAGGAGATCCAACCAGTCCATTCTGAAGGAGATCAGCCCTGGGATTTCTTTGGAAGGAATGATGCTAAAGCTGAAACTCCAGTACTTTGGCCACCTCATGCGAAGAGTTGACTCATTGGAAAAGACTCTGATGCTGGGAGGGATTGGGGGCAGGAGGAGAAGGGGACAACAGAGGATGAGATGGCTGGATGATATCACCAATTCAATGGACATGAGTTTGAGTGAACTCCGGGAGTTTTGATGGACAGGGAGGCCTGGCATGCTGTGATTCATGGTGGTCGCAAGGAGTCAGACACGACTGAGCGACTGAACTGAACTATGAGTTTGGCACTGCACTAGCACATGCAATATCTTACTTAATCTTCATAAACATGGTTTATGAAAGAAGTAGAACTTAGAGAAGCTGAGTGTTTCACACAAAGTTGCTCAATTACCCAGAAACAACACCAGGATTTGACCTGAGCGCTTAGACACCAAATCTGTTATCTGAACCTCATGTTTATTTACTGAGCACGAGACAATTCTGTGCTTCCAGAGTATCTTATAGTTTTCCTGGATGGCACTTAACATTATATTTAAAGTGTCACTCATATAATTACTTCTTGAATGTTTGGGGTATTTTTCAAACTACATTACACACAGTAGGAAGGCAGGGACCTACTGAACTTCTCTTGCTCACCACTGAATTTGTAGCACCTAACATCATATGAAAGTACATAAGAGGTGCTCAATTCATGTCTTAGGAATTAATCAATCCAACATACCTAATCATCACAATTTCTTTGCAATATTTTAGTGGTTGCAACAAGAACATGTTACTTTTCCCATTTTTCAAAGAAATATTTAATGTAGAAAAGTTAAAGGCACCAAGCAGTCTTGACATTCTGAGAAACATGATCAAGTTAGGGCTTTTGGAAGATTATTGCATAAGTGTTTGCAGTTGATTACTTTAGTTTCGTCAGTTCAGAATATATTCTTCAGATATAATGCCCCAATTGTTCTTTGGAATGTCACCTCTCTCTCATAATTGCTCCCTTTGTGGGAGCTTACCCCATTATTTAGCTTCAAGGATGATTGAATAGCCGTTCTAACACCCACAGATCTATCCTCTGGCCTCAAGTGTACCCATCACAAAGCAGGCTAAAAAGACTCAATCTTAGATATTCAAATAAACTTTGGGAAAGATACACTTTGCTTCTCTGAGTTGCTAACATGTTAGAATGTCTATCTGGAGTTATTCCTACTCATCTATGCAAAATCATAGGAAGAATCTGCCAGAAGAAAGAAACCTGAAAAGGGGAAAAGAGGGTATCATTTATCCTGTATAAAAGATATGGGAATAAGCATATTCCTAGCAACAATTGTTTGTACCTAAATATATCCATCCTTTTTTTTAAATTTTTTATGTAAGTATAGTTGATTTACAATGTTGTGTTAATCTGCTGCACAGCAAAGTGACTCATACATATATATATATCTATTCTTTTTAATATTCTTTTCCATTATGGTTTATCATGTGATAGTAAATATAATTCTCTGTGCTACAGAGTAGGACCTTGTTGCTTATCCTATATATAATAGTTTGCATCTGCTAATCCCTGGCTCCCAATCCTTCCCACCCACAATGCATCCATCCTAAAAGCCATGCCCCCAGAATTTTCCATTATGTGAACAGTAGATACATTTTTTTTTTGTCCTTGAACCAATTTGAATCAGTATATTAGTTAACAAATGCTTACAATGCTCATAATGAATTACCCGAACTTTAATGGCTTAACACAACAAAAATCACATTAAATCTCACAGTTTCCAACAGTTAAGAACATAATGTGGCTCAGATGGAATCTTCTGGCTGTGTCTCTCATATTATTGCCCATAGGTCTGATGCTATAGTCATCCAATGGCTTGACTGAAATGGGGAACCCCTTTCTAAGATAACTCACTGACATGGCTGACCCGTTCATGCTGGCTACAGGCTAGGGTAGGGGGTCTCAGATTCTTTCTTGAGGGCCTATTCATAGCACTTCTTGAGTGGCCTCATAGCATGATAATGAGCTTCTCTCAAAGTCAGAGAAGAGCCTAAGACCCAGGCTGAAATGTCTTTTACAACCTGACCAACTAAGCTTGAAAGTCAAACCATCCCTTCTGCCATATTCTATAGGTCACACAAGGTCAGCCTTAATTCAGTGGGGGAAAAACACTCAAAGAAATGAATACCAGAAGATGAAGACATTTAAGAGTCATCTAGAAGACTGATTACCACAACTAATTTTCACTGCATTGTAAAAAGTCCTATCTGAAAATTAGAACACTGCCTAACATCATACACAAAGATAAACTCAACATGGATTAAAGACCTAAATATAACATCAAAAACCATAAAACCCTTTGAGGAAAACATAGGCAGAACACTGCATGAGATAAATCATGACAAGATACTGTATAACCCATTTCCTAGAATAATGGAAATAAAACAAAAATAAACAAGTGGGGCCTAATTAAACTTAAAAGCTTTCCACAGCAAAGTAAACCATAAACAGGTGAAAAGATAACCCTCAGAATAGGAAAAAATAATAGCAAATGAAACAATTAACAAAGGATTAATTTCCAAAATGTACAAGCAGCTCATGTAATTCCATACCAGAAAAAATGAACAACCCAATCAAGAAGTGGACTAAAGAGCTAAACAGACATTTTTCCAAAGAAGATATAGATGGCTAATAAACACATGAAAAATTGAACTGACTGAAGATGCTTAACATCACTCATTATTAGAGAAATGCAAATCAAAACTACAGTGAGATTTCACCTCACACCAATCAGAATCAGTTCAGTTGCTCAGTCAAGTCCACCCTTTGTGACTGCCGCATGCTCGGCTTCCCTGTCCATCACCAACTCCAGGAGTTTGCTCAAACTCACGTCCATTGAGTTGGTGGTACCATCCAACCATCTCATGCTCTGTCATCCCCTTCTTCTCCTGCCTTCAGTCTGTACCAGCATCAGGGTCTTTTCCAATGAGTCACTTCTTTACATCAGGTGGCCAAAGTATTGGAGCTTCAGCTTCAGCATCATAACTTCCAATGAATATTCAGGACTGAGTTCATTTAGGATTGACTGGTTGGATCTCCTTGCAGTCCAAGGGATTCTCAAGAGTCTTCTCCAACATCACAATTTAAAAGCATCAATTCTTTGGTGCTCAACTTTTTTTATAGGCCATGTCTCACATCCATACATGACTACTGGAAAAACCATAGCTCTGACTAGGCAGACCTTTGTTGGCAAAGTAATGTCTCTGCTTTTTACTAGGTTGTCTAGGTTGGTCATAGCTTTTTTCCAAGGAGCAAGCATCTTTAATTTCATGGCTGCAGTCACCATCTGCAGTGATTTTGGAGCCAAAAATAATAAAGTCTCTCACTGTTTCCACTGTTTCCCCATCTGTTTGCCATGAAGTGATGGGACCAGATGCCATGATCTTAGTTTTCTGAATGTTGAGTTTTAAGCCAGCTTTTTCACTCTCCTCTTTCACTTTCATCAAGAGGCTCTTAGTTCCTCTTCACTTTCTACCATAAGAGTGGTATCATCTGCATATCTGAGGTTATTGATATTTCTCCAGCCAATCTTGATTCCAGCTTGGGCTTCATCTAGCCTAGCACTGTGCATGATGTACTTTGTATATAAGTTAATTAAGCAGGGTATCAATATACAGCCTTGACATACTCCTTTCCCCATTTGTAACCAGTCTGTTGTTCCATGTCTGGTTCTAACTGTTGCTTCTTGACCTGCATACAGATTTCTCAGGAGGCAGGTCAGGTGGTCTGGTGTTCCCATAGCTTGAAGAATTTTCAACAGTTTGTTGTGACCTACACAGTCAAAGGCTTTGGCGTAATCAATAAAGCAGAAATAGATGTTTTTTCTGGAATTCTCTTGCTTTTTCTATGATCCAATGGATGTTGGAGTTAGATCTGATAGAGTGCCTGAAGAACTATGGACAGAGGTTCATGACATTGTACAGAAGGCAGTGATTAAGACCATCCCCAAGAAAAAAAAAAAAATGCAAAAAGGCAGAACGGTTGTCTGAGGAGGCCTTACAAATATCTGGGAAAAGAAGAGAAGATAAAGGCAAAGGAGAAAAGGAAAGATATACTCATTTGAATGCAGAGTCCCAAACAATGGCAAGGAGATATAGAAAAGCCTTCCTCAGCGATCAATGCAAAGAAATAGAGGAAAACAGCAGAATGGGAAAGACTAGAAATCTCTTCAAAAAAACTAGAGATATCAGGGGAACATTTCATGCAAAGATGGTAACAATAAAGGACAGAACTTTGTATGGACCTAACAGAAACAGAAGATATTAAGAGGTGGGAAGGGTACACAGAAGAACTGTACAAAAAAAGATCTTCATGACCCCGATAAGCATGATGGTGTGATCACTCACCTAGAGCCATACATCCTGGAATGTGAAGTCAAGTGAGCCTTAGAAAGCATCACTACAAACAAAGCTAGTGGAAGTGATGAAATTCCAGTTGAGCTCTTTCAAATCCTAAAAGATGATGTTGTGAAAGTGCTGCACTCAATATACCAGCACATTTGGAAAACTCAGCAGTGGCCACAGGACTGCAAAAGGTCAGTTTTCATTCCAATCCCAAAGAAAGGCAATGCCAAAGAAGGTTCAAACTATTGCACAATTGCACACATCTCACACGCTAGCAAAGTAATGCTCAAAATTCTCCAGTCAGAATGGCCATCATCAAAAAATCCACAAATAACAAGTGCTGGAGAGAGTGTGGAGAAAAGGGAACCCTCTTGCACTGCTGGTGGAAATGTAAATAGATATAGACATTATTGCAGACAGTATGGAGATTCCTAAAAACCTCAGAATAAAACTATCATATGTCCCAGCAATACCACTTCTAGGTATATACCCTAAGGAAACCAAAACTGAAAAAGACATATGTACCCCAATGTTCACTGCAACACTATTTACCATAGCTAGGATATGGAAGTAATCCAGATGTTCATTGACAGATGAATAGATAAAGAAGCCATGGTACATATATGCAATGGAACATTATTCAGCCATAAAAAGGAACACATTTGAGTCAGTTCTAATGAGGTGGATAAATCTAGAGCCTGTTACACAGAGAGAAATAAGTCAGAAAAACATATCACATATTAACAATGGTACTGATGAACCTATTCGCAGGGCAGCAGTGGAGACCCAGACATAGAGAACAGACTCATGGACACAGGGGACAGAGTAGGATGGAGAGGGTAAGACTAATGGAAAGAGCAGTATGGAAACATATACACTACCATGTGTAAAATAGATAATGAAAATTTGCTACATGACTCAGGGAACTGAAACTGGGGCTCTGTAACAACCTAGAGGTGGGGTAGGGAGGGAGGTGGGAGAGAGGTTCAACAAGGAGGGGACATATGTATACCCACTGCTAATTCATGTTGATGTACGGCAGAAACCAAAGCAATATTGCAAAGCAATTATTGTTCATTTAAAAGCAAATACACTTTTTTTAAAGTCCTGTCTGAATTTATAGGTTACACAAGTTTTATAAATGTCATATGTATTCTGATAAAAGGTTCAAAGACCTATTAATGAAAACTAACCTCATCAAGGCAAGCTCCAGGGAAAAGGCATACTTGAATCAGGCCTTGAACTTTGTTTAATTTACTTTTTAGGTAAAGATGAAAAGAAGACATTTTAAGGCTGAGAAAAGATAAAGGCATGAATAAGTATTAATATAAAGTAGTCTGTTATGACTGAAGTGAACAGAGGGATCCTATTGGAAGATAATGCAGTCAATGACTGATGAAACCACTTGTGTTAGGGCCCTGTATAGTTTGTAAACAGCTAATATTTAATTTGGTAGCAATTTTCCTCAAAAAATAAAAGAAATATTAAGGTGATTGGAAAGGGAAAAGGTAGGCCCAACCCTAGTATTGTTACACTCAGATTTACCAGTTTCTCAGTAAGAAGGTTGTTGGTATCTTACATGATTCCTTGCAAAATCTCCATGGGCAAAGACCTGATTCTTATCTTTTCAATGCCAAAAGTTCTCTCTTATTCATTTATTCAAGGTTGATTAGATTCTTGGGGACTAATTAATGTGAATCAAACTCACTACATATTGATTAGCAACTAGAAATCTAATTTCTTCACTTATAATGAGAAACATTATTGCCTCATGGACCAAAATTCTCAAGTGGATAGTGTATTCTTTTTCTAGTGGGCAAGATTTCTTGGGAAATAAATTAATATGAGAAAGTTGCTTGGTAAATGCAGAAATGATGGAAAGGACATATGATGATCTTAATGAATTTATAATTAATTGATTTTTCTGTTTATAGCACTTGACTTATTTGCTCACTCCACAAATATTTACTCAGCATCTTCTAGTCCCTCACTCTTATGAGTTGCTAAGGCATGTTAAATATATGAAACAGCCTCTGCCATCGGTAGGAGGACAAATGGGGAACCAACATTAATCAAGATCTTAGTATGTGCCACGCCTTACACTAGGTGATTTATGGCCATATCTCTTTGAATTTACATAACGCTAAAAGGAATTTAGATTTTACCTTGCCCTTAAAAGATGAGAAAAAACTTTAAATAAAAAATTCAATTTTAGCAACTTACACAATGTCAGGAAGCATTTAACAGGAGGGTTCCTGTGTGCTGTTTTGGATCTGTCAGGAATTCTCTCCTCCTTATTAATTCCTGAATACTCAGGAATTAAGAGGAGAGTCAAGCCTCTCCTGGGGGCTGAGGAATCCAGGCATTTCCTTCATTAGTTTTTCTCTACGTGATAAGTACCCTCTTCCTTCTTGTGAACCATACAGTAAAAGTGATTGTTTACAGCTCTCTCTCTCTTTAATATGGATCGCCTATGTTTTGTAAGTCTGGAATTTTAATCTTTATCTTTGCTGAGAACAACTACCTTGTAAGACAGAATATATGCCCACACCATGTTGATTACAACAGCTTTGCTCCATCAGAGCTTTGGTCCCTGTGTGTGTCTCTCTCTCTCTCTTTCTCTCTCTTTTTTTTCAGGCTGATCCCCTGGAGCACAGAGGCTCTCTGAGTTCACTTTCCTGCCTGGGCTTCTAAGACTCTATAGAGAAGGCGCCCTGCGCCTTCACCCCATCGAGAGGGTGCCTGAGGCCTCCGTGAACAAAGCAAGCCCCATGTAGGGGCTTTATTGGCTTTCTGCGTAAACCAAGGAATATCAGCCTCTTTCTCTCTCCTTTACGTTTTTATCGGTTGACTCGGGACCATCAGGTTCCGGTCCATTATAGGACCTCACCAACACAAGATCACAGAAGTAGTTTGATGACTAAACATGTTTGTCAAAACTTATCAGACTGTACACTTAACTTGGGACTTGTATCATACACTTCAACAAAAATGATTAAAGGAAACGATTTCAGAGCCAAAGAGAAGATTTGTGAAGATACATTTTTGGAAAAAAAGGCTTTATATACTCTAAGTTCTCAACCCCCAACCAAGGAAGGAAAACAAAATGGTACTTCCTTCTCCTCAAGTCTACTTAAAGGCACATCCATGGTACCACTTAGACAATCAGAATTGTATTCCTTAACGTTCCCTCAGATAATTAGGCCTATGCAATATTTAAGTTCATTTATCAACTTGGCTAGACTGTGGAGCTCAATTAATTTTTTGGTCAAAAACAATCTAGAATTGGCTATAAAGGTAAGGTATTTTTTTTCTAAATGTGACTATATTTAAATCAGTAGACTTTGGATAAAACAAATTAATCTCCATAGTATGGGTGGGTCCTATCCAATCAGTTAAAGTCCTTAAGAGGAAAGACAGAAGGTTCCCAAAAGAAGAATTCTGGCCCCAGAGTACAACATAAAAATTCTGCCTGGGTTTCCAGCCTTCAGACTCAAAACTAGAATATCAACTCTTACTTGAATCTCGTTTGTCAGTTTGCCCTATGGATTTAGGACTTGCAATGCACCACAATTATGTGAACCTGAAAATCTCTCTCTTCATCTCTCTATGTATATCTATATCTATATTTATATCTATGTGTATATTCTATTGACTCTGTTTCTCTGAAGAACCCTAACTAATGCAGATTTTGCTACACAGAGTAGTTTTCGAGGGCCAGAATCTTAAGGATGAGTTTTTTGATTTGAGAAATCTAAATGCAATGAAGACAGTTGTATCCCAGAGCGCCAGGGACCAAGAACAGGCATTTAATTTCCAAAGGCAAAATGAGATATTACTTTAGTAGACAGCAGAGTTAACGCTGTCTAATAGTCATAATAGTTGCCTCACAGAGATCTTCTGACATTAGTTGATTGATCATGGTGTCCCTAGAAGTTAAATATATGTGTAGTCTACTTAATTCTTACTTGAATTTAGAGAACTTGGAAGAGTTCAAGGTCAAGTATACCAAAGTCTAGCTTGAATCATATAAACAGATTTGAAAATTCCCCAAACTTGAGTCAGTTTACAGATCAAGAACACCTTTAATGAGAGGGAGACCAGGTCCCCTTAAGGAAGGATCCAGCTATGCTGCTAAAAATGTATACTATTAATCTTTCTCCTAGCTTTTTTCCAAAGAGAAGATCTGTTACCAAGGTGACTGTACAGTGGAGAAAAGAAAATTATAAGAAGCTTCAGAGAGATTAGTAGACCCTGGCTCTGAACTGACACTGATTCAAGGAGACCCAAAAAGTTGCTGGGATTCATTAGAGTAAAGGCTTATAGAATTCAGGCGATTATTGGAATTTTAGCTCAGGTCCATCTCAGAGTACATCCAGTGGGTAACATGATGGCTAATTTTATGTGTCAATTTGGCTGGACCACAGAGCCCAGATATATGGTAAAACATTATTCCAGATGTTTATGTGAGGGTTCTTTTGGATAAGACTTACATTTAAACTAGTGGACTCTGAGTAAAGCAGATCACTTTCTATAGTATGGTTGGTCCTCATAAATCAGTTGAAAAGTACAAGAGGCTGCCCTCCTTTAAGTAAGAGGGACTTCTGACTGCCTTCAGACTTTATCTGCAATATTAGTTCTTCCTGGTTTGCTAGCAGACCACCTTTGAACTCAAATACAGCTCTTATCTAAGCCTCCAGTCTGCCAGCCTTCCTCATGCTATTTTAGACTCACCAAGCTTCCACAATCATATGAATCAATTTCTTAAAATATATAATTTGTTTAAATTTAAATATATTTACTATAAATATATATGTGATGTATGTATGCATATATATGTATATGTGCATATACATATTTCTATTGGCTCTGATTCTCTAGTGACCCTAATAATAGAATCTCCAAACCCATCCTGTAGTTATTTCCCCAGTTTTGGAATGCATTATTGGAATAGAAATCTTCAGTAACTGACAGAAACAGAATACTTATGTAGATTTTTTGACTTATAGAGTTTATGCAATTATGGTAGGAAAGGCCAAGTGGAATCTTCTACCTAAGTTGACTTGTCTCTACCTGGGAAAAGAGTAAACCAAAAGCAATACTACATTACTAGAGGGATTGCAGAGATTAGTGGCACTATTCTGTTGGTTTTGTTTCTCTGGAGAACTCAGAGCATTCAGTTTGACTCAAACCTGGGAATATAAAGCAAGCCAAGTTAGTAGGATAAAGTTGGCTTTACCTGCCTTTGCAATTTGTTGGGACAAGAAATGAATATTTCCCCTGGATCAATGTGGGTCACTTGAGGTCATCTTGGTCCTAATGAATAGGGCTACTTAAAAATGAAGGCATCCCCACTAGCTACAGTGGACAGGAGATTCCTAAGAGTGTGAGAAGGAGTCAAAGTTTCTACCCAGAAAATGCCTAGGTCAAAGGAACTGTTAAATAAAAACTCCTGGTACTGGGAACTTTTCAAGAAACATAAGAAAGCATATCACCAAATTCAGTCCATAAATATTTATTGAACTCCTGTTCATGTGCACGCTCAGTAGCTCAGCTGTGTCTGACTCATTGTGGCCCCATGGACAGTAGTCCACCAGGATCCTCTGTCGATGGAATTTTCCTGGCAAGAATACTGAAATGGGTTGCCATTTCCTACTACAGAGGGTATTCCTGATCCACGGATTGAACCCATGTCAACTGCATCTCCGGGACTGGCAAGTGGATTCTTTACCATTGCACACTTCAATTCAGTCACTCAGCCATGTCTGACTTTGCAACCCCATGGACTGCAGCACATCAGGCTTTCTTATCCATCACCAACCCCTGGCGCTTGCTCAAACGCATGTCCATTGAGGCAGTGATGCCATCCAACCATCTCATCCTCTGTCACTGCCTTCTCCTCCTGCCTTTAATCTTTCCCAGCATCAGGGTCTTTTCCAAGGAGTCAGTCAGTCCTTTGCATCAGGTGGCCAAAGTATTGGAGTTTCAGCTTCAGCATCAGTCCTTCCAATGAATATTCAGGACTGATTTCCTTTAGGATGGACTGGTTGGATCTCCTTGCAGTCCAAGGGACTTTCAAGAGTCTTTTCCAACACCACAGTTCAAAAGCATCAATTCTTCACTGTTCAGCTTTCTTTATGGTCCAACTCTCACATCCATACATGACTACTGAAAAAACCATAGCTTTAACTAGACAGACATTTGCCAGCAAAGTAATATCTCTGCTTTTTAATATGCTGTCTAGGTTGATATAGACTTTCTTCCAAGGAGCAACTGTCTTTTACTTTCATGGCTGCAGTCAACATCTGCAGTGATTTTGGAGCCCAAAAACATAGTCTCTCACTGTTTCCATTGTTTCCCCATATATTTGCCATGAAGTGATGGGACCGGATACCATGATATTAGCTTTTTGAATGTTGAGTTTTAAGCCAGCTTTTTCACTCTCCTCTTTCACCTTCATCAGGAAGCTCCTTAGTTCTTCTTTGCTTTCTCCCATAACAGTGGTGTCATCTGTGTATCTGAGGTTATTGATATTTCTCCCGTCAATCTTGATTCCAGCTTGTGCTTCTTCCAGCCCAGCGTTTCTCATGATGTACTCTGCATATAAGTTAAATAAGCAGGGTGACAATATACAACCTTGGCATACTCCTTTCCCAATTTAAACCAGCCCATTGTTCCAACTCCAGTTCTAACTGTTGCTACTTGACCTGCATACAGATTCCTCAGGAGGCAGGTCAGGTGATCTGGTATTCCCAGCTCTTGAAGAATTTTCAACAGTTTGTTGTGATCCATGTGGTCAAAGGCTTTGGCATAGTCAATAAAGCAAAAGTAGGTATTATTCTGGGACTCTCTTGCTTTTTCGATTATGTAACAGATGTTGGCAATTTGATCTCTGGTTTCTCTGCCTTTTTCTAAATCCAGTTTGAACATCTGGAAGTTCATGCTGGAAGTTCATCTGGAAGTCATGTACTGTTGAAGCCTAGCTTAGAGAATTTTGAGCATTACCTTTCTAGCATGTAAAATGAGTACAATTGTGTGGCGGTTTGAACATTCTTTGGTATTGCCTTTCTTTGCAGTTGGAATGAAAACTGACTTTTCCAGTCCTGTGGCCACTGAGTTTTCTAAATTTGCTGGCATATTGAGTATAGCATTTTCATAGCACCATCTTTTAGGATTTGAAATAGCTCAACTGGAATTCCATCACCTCCACTAGCTTTATTCATAGTGACGCTTTCTAAGGCCCACTTGACTTCACATTCCAGGATGTCTGCCTCTAGGTGAGTGATCACACCATCATGATTATCTGGGTTATGAAGATCTTTTTTTGTATAGGTCTTCTGTGTATTCTTGCCACCTCTTCTTTAGGTGGTTAGGTCCTTACCATTTCTGTCCTTTATTATGCCCATCTTTGCATGAAATGTTCCCCTGATATCTCTAATTTTCTTGAAGAGATCTCTAGTCTTTCCCATTCTATTGTTTTCCTCTATTTCTTTGCATTGATCACTGAGGAAGGCTTTTCTGTCTCTCCTTGCTATTCTTTGGAATTCTGCATTCAGATGCTTATATCTTTCCTTTTCTCCTTTGCTTTTATCTTCTCTTCTTTTCTCAGATATTTGTAAGGCCTCCTCAGACAACCATTTTGCCTTTTTGCATTTCTTTTCCTTGGGGATGGTATTGATCACTGCCTCCTGTACAACGTCATGAACCTCCAAACATAGTTTTTCAGGCACTCTATCTTTCAGATCTAACCCCTTAATCTATTTGTCACTTCCACTGTATAACTGTAAGGGATTTTATTTAGGTCATACCTGAATGGCCAAGTGGTTTTCCCTACTTTCTTCAGTTGAAGTCTGAATTTAGCAATAAGGAGTTCATGATCTGAGCCACAGTCAGCTCCCAGTCTTGTTTTTGCTGACTGTATAGGGCTTCTCCATCTTTGGCTGCAAAGAATATAATCAATCTGATTTCAGTATTCCCCATCTGGTGATGTCCTTGTGTAGAGTCACTTCTTGTTTTGTTGGAAGAGGGTGTTATGACCAGTGTGTTCTCTTGGCAAAACTCTGTTAGCCTTTGACCTGCTATTTTTTGTACTCCAAGGCCAAATCTGCCTGTTACTTCAGGTTACTCTTGACTTCCTACTTTTGCATTCCAGTCCCCTATAATGAAAAAGACATCTTTTTTGTGTATTAGTTCTAGAAGATCTTGTAGGTCTTTATAGAACTGTTCAGCTTCTTCGGCATTACTGGTCAGGGCATGACTTGGATTACTGTGATATTGAATGGTTTGCCTTGTAAACGAACAGAGATCATTCTGTCGTTTTTGAGACTGCATCCAAGTACTGCATTTTGGACTCTTTTGTTGACTGTGAGGGCTACTCTATTTCTTCTAAGGGATTCTTGCTGGCAGTAGTAGATATAATGGTCATCTGAGTTAAATTTGCCCATTTCAGTCCATTTTAGTTCACAGAAATTGAACACTTGGGAAGCCACTATTGAGCCCCTAGACAGTGTTAAGTACAATTTTAGATTCTGAGTATATACTAGTACACAAAACAGACATAAATCATTGCCCTCATAGAATTGTCATGCTAGCGAGGTGTGGGAGACAATAAACATGAGAGTAAAAAGCAGGACAAGGGGGTGAGAAATGTCAAAATAGATGAGGTAGGCATCACTGAGAAGGTAACAATCTGAGCAAATATGTGAATGAGGAAATGGAGTAAGTCACATGAGCAAGGTAGAGACAGAACATTCCAAATAGAAGAAGCAGTATAAGAACTCCAAAGATGGAAATCTTAAGTTTCACTGTTTTCTCAGCAGAACCAGTAAGGGGGAAGTCTTACCTTTGAATGAACATTGAAATGCTTAATTGATATCTTCAGTTCAGTCGCTCAGTCATGTCTGACTCTTTGTGACCCCATGAATCGCAGCACACCAGGCCTCCGTGTCCATCACCAACACCCGGAGTTCACTCAGACTCACGTTCATCAAGTCCGTGATGCCATCCAGCCATCTCATCCTCGGTCGTCCCCTTCTCCTCCTGCCCTCAATCCCTCCCAGCATCAGAGTCTTTTCCAATGAGTCAACTCTTCATATGAGGTGTCCATAGTACTGGAGCTTCAGCTTTAGCATCATTCCTTCCAAAGAAATCCCAGGGCTGATCTCCTTCAGAATGCACTGGTTGGATCTCCTTGCAGTCCAAGGGACTCTCAAGAGTCTTCTCCAACACCATAGTTCAAAAGCATCAATTCTTCGGCACTCAGCCTTCTTCACGGTCCAACTCTCACATCCATACATGACCACAGGAAAAACCATAGCCTTGACTAGACGGACCTTAGTCGGCAAAGGAATGTCTCTGCTTTTGAATATGCTATCTAGGTTGGTCATAACTTTTCTTCCAAGGAGTAAGTGTCTTTTAATTTCATGGCTGCAGTCACCATCTGCAGTGATTTTGGAGCCCCCAAAAATAAAGTCTGACACTGTTTCCAGTTTCCCCATCTATTTCCCATGAAGTGATGGGACCAGATGCCATGATCTTCGTTTTCTGAATGTTGAGCTTTAAGCCAACTTTTTCACTCTCCTCTTTCACTTTCATCAAGAGGTTTTTTAGCTCCTCTTCACTTTCTGAGCGCAGGAGGCTGCAAGCCGGCTCACTAAGCGCAGGCAGCTGCGAGCCGGCTAAGTGCGGCCTAGAGGAGCTACCCCACCTCCGAGGTCAAGGGGCAGCGGCCAGAGTGCCAGGCTGTGACAGCGCAGCAACGACGGAGAGGAGCTACCCTGCATCCGAGGTCAGGGGCGGCGGCTGAGAGGAGCTGCCCCGCGTCCGAGGCCAGTGGCGGCCAGGAGAAGCCACCTCGCGCCCGAGGCCGGGGCGGTGACCCTCAGGAGCCACCCATGCCCGAGGCCAGGGGCAGCAGCTGGGAGGAGCCACCCACACCGGAGGGCAGAGAGGAGCAACCCGAGGAGTGGTGGCTGCGCAGGCACAAGGAGGGCCTAGAGGAGCTATCCCACGTTGAAGGTCAGGAACGGTGGTGGTAAAGAGATACCCCTCGTCCAAGGTAAGGAACAGCGGCTGTGCTTTGCTTGAACAGCTGTGAAGAAATACCCCACGCCAAGGTAAGAGACCCAAGTAAGATGGTAAGTGTTGCAAGAGGGCATCAGAGGGCAGACACACTGAAACCATACTCACAGAAATTAATATCTTAGACCTAGACAATCTAATCTCTAAATTAAAGCCACATTTACAACTTTAAGGAATCATAAATCTATTATCTGAGTGTAAGGCATTAAAAAGCAGAGACATTGCTTTGTCAGAGACATTACTTTGTCAATACAGGTCCATATAGTCAAAGCTATGGTTTTTCCAGTAGTCACGTATGGATGTGAGAGTTGGACCATGAAGAAGGCAGAGCACTGAAGAACTGATGTTTTTGAACTGTGGTGCTGGAGAACACTTGTCAGTCCCATGGACTGCAAGATCAAACTAGTCAATCTTAGAGGAAATCAATTCTGAATATTCATTGGACGGACTGATGCTGAAGCTGAAGCTTCAATACTTTGGCCACCTGATGCAAAGAGCTGACTCATTGGAAAAGACACTGATGCTGGGAAAGACTGAAGGCAGTAGAAGGGGATGACAGAAGATGAGATGGTTGGATGGCATTTCTGACTTGATGAGATGGACATGAGTTTGAGGAAGCTCTGGCGTGCCGTACTCCATGGCGTCGCAAAGAGTTGGACATGACTGAGCAACCGTACAACAGCAAAGAAGTAAAATCGTAAGAAATATGCAAGTCTCTGTCCATGGTCATAGAAATATTTCCCCTAGTGAATACAGCTGGAAAGAGCATTTAGAGACAAAACAAAGTTGCTAATCACTCTTACAGCATAGCAATTATCTTAACAATTAGTTTATGCATTATAATCTTTTTAACATATCTACTTAAATTAATCCTTCTTCCCACAACCATATGAACAGAGAAACTATTAGTGTTGCTTTTTTTGTTGTTGCAAAAAGTTTCAATTATGAGGGAGTTAGCTAAAGGACAGAGCTCTTATGAATGTGAGAACAGTGAAGCTTAAGATTTCTGTAAGATTTCCTGCTCAACACTGAGCAAATTCAAATAACCAATTGTTCTCCATTGATATTTCCATTTTTACTGCAACCACAGGATTAAATGCCCTCGATTAGGTGCTTGGATAGACTGTGATAGGCAAGCCACTTAGGAAGATATTTGAGTGGCTCAAACCCTTACTTATTTTTCAGCCACAGCTCATCAGCTCCACTGATAAGCTTTAGCACCGACTTTGGGGTTAAAATGTCATGATGGTATACAACATTTTCCCTGATGGCTCGAAAACTCCCTGACTTAATTTACTTCAATTTTCCCTTTTTATTGTCAAGTTCTCTTCTGAAAAGATGCATCAGACTTTTATAACTGTATTAGAGGTGGAAATTATAATCCTTGCCATTACAAAGCACTCACAAAAACCATCAAGTGTTGAGATCTAAAAAGAGCTGTCAAAATGATCTTGCAATAACTGGTATTCTGGCTGCTTGAAGGAGCCTAAAAATATTCACCAGCATGCAAGCCCTCCTGCCCAGACATACATAAGAGGATGATACAGAGTCAGAGGCCAGCTATTTCTTATTTAAATAGAACGCTGATGTAATAGAAGGCATTTGCTTGTTTCAGCAAGACTACTATCCTAAACTTTGTAGAGTAATACCTTACCTTTAATAACAGTTCAGAGATCATTACAGGCAATAGCCACAATATGTCTAGTATAGTAATGGATTATAGTTCAAGTTAGAATTTCCCACCTCATATCAGGAAGTTTGTAAAGGTGACCTAGAATGATAAAAGCCTCAAATATCAGGTCCTCTGCCATAGCACTCTGAGTTCAAAAACAGATTGAGAGCAGCAGAAATGATGCACTTTCCCAGCAGACTGTCAGGCTGTTTAGCCAGCCAGAGTTCCTGCGACCTAGCTAGGACTTCGTTTAGTTTCATCGCTCCGTGTTTTCTCATTATAGAAGATGAGACAAAGCCATTCCATCAAGGAGACTCAGATTTTTCTGCTTATCCTCAATGTGCAAGATGTAGAAGACCCAGACAAGAAATCAACCTTGATAAAACTCTATTGCAAAAGGTACACTGAATACCTGTTTTGCCCATTTGGACCACTAGAATTGGTTTTGCTTTCCCTTCCTCTCTTTTAAAGAATATTTGTTTCTTTATATTTTAATTTCACACATTTTTCTTGTAGAAAACATAAGCATTTGTAAAGAAAAAACAGGTTTCCCATAATACCTCTAACCCATGAAAACTCTTAGGCATATATGTCCAATATTTAATGCTTTATATATAGACAAAGCCAAAAGTTGAAACTCTGGATACCACTAAGATAGTATTTGTAGATATTTCCAGAATTGATTATTCAAATATGACTAAGAGAGAAAGACTCTGATGCTGGGAGGGATTGGGGGCAGGAGGAGAAGGGGACGACAGAGGATGAGATGGCTGGATGGCATCACTGACTCAATGGATGTGAGTCTGAGTGAACTCTGGGAGTTGGTGATGGACAGGGAGGCCTGGCGTGCTGCGATTCATGGGGTCGCAAAGAGTCAGACACAACTGAGCAACTGAACTGAACTGAACTGAACTGAACTGAAGAGAGAAACCAAAAGATTTTTTAAATTAAGAAAAATATATGAAGAGCTGAATCTACTTAGTCTTTTGTAAAATAAAATCTGAATTAAAAGTAGGATGGAAGTAAAATTTTCAAACATCTATTAAGTAATAGGCACTATTACTTATCTACTTTACTATTAATAAGCTAGTGAGGAAAAGGAGGATAACTTCAATATTTTAAGTCAGGCAGTGTGCTAACTACTTTACAAATGCTATTAATGAATACATTTAATCCATATAACAATTCTAATTATAATCCTATTATATATTAGGCTCCCCAGGTGGCTTAATAGTAAAGAATCTGCCTGCCAATACAGGAGATTCTGGTTCAGTTCCTGGGTGGGGAAGATCACCTGAAGGAGGACATGGCAACCCACTGCAGTCCTCTTGCCTGAAAAATCCCATGGACAGAGGAGCCTGGCGGGCTACAGCCCATAGGGTTGCAAAGAGTCAAACACGACTGAGCGACTGGGCACATTATATGTTAGGGTGTCCATTTGCAAATGAGTAAACTTAGATTTCTTTGGAGGGAATGATGCTGACGCTGAAAGTCCAGTACTTTGGCAACCTCATGTGAAGAGTTGACTCATTGGAAAAGACTCTGATGCTGGGAGGGACTGGGGGCAGGAGGAGAAGGGGACGATAGGGGATGAGATGGCTGGATGGCATCACTGACTCTATGGACATGAGTCTGAGTGAACTTCAGGAGATGGTAATGGACAGGGAGGCCTGTCGTGCTGCGACTGATGGGGTCGCAAAGAGTCGGACACAACTGAGTGACTGAACTGAAACTGAAACTTAGATTTAAAAGTTTTCAAGATCAGATCACTAAGTAGACCTAAGATTATATACACACATCTGTCTAAGATAGCACTTAGTTACTATGCTTTACTATTTCCTTGTGAGCTATATTTAATCACTAATTTTAGAGCTCAGAAATTGAGGGTCAGATCCATCATGACACACAGCCAAGGATAATTCAATTCCAGATCTGCTTTGCACCAAAGTTCTAATTTAGCCACCCCAAGGAACTAAATAAACAAATATTTCATTGTTAAAAACACGTCTTGGGTCTGAAAATACGGATTTAAAAAAAAAATCTATCAAGAAATGCTAATTAAATGAATAGAAAAGAAGCCTCTGATTATTCTTCTAGGTAAGAAAACCAAAGGTCCTCACCTATTCCAAATTATAAAGATCATTTCTTCCACTCCAAAATAACCAGTCCTGAAAAAAACACCCACTCTTTAGGTCAGGATGTTAAATATAATTGATTATTTCTGTTTCACTGGGAGTAATTAGAACATGCAATCATCAACAGGGCAAGCCACTTGAAACAAATCCCTTAGAAATGCCAATGAAATAATGAGGAAATTCTGCTCTGAGCAACTGCCTGAAATATCAGTCCCTATAACAAGTGATAGTTCCACTATGTAAATTCTGATCTGCAGATTTTAGGATAGCTAGAATGCATTTAAGTATAAATACATGCCAAATATCTCTTTCAATAATGAGTCAGAAAAAAATCTCTGTAAAAAGAACTGTACAGAGATCTAACATACAGAGTCAGAGGTTTTTATCAAAGTATAGAAATTAGAGATTAGAAATTTCTTTTTTCTTCTTCTCTTTCTTTATTTTTAATTTACTTTCCTCTCTCGTAGGCTTTATCAAGTCAATTAGGTGAGGCAAGTTTTACTGTAGAACTGAATGCTGAAAAGACTGTATTCTTAAAAAAAAAAAGAAACTTTTTCACTTTTGGCTGCACTGGAGATTTACTGCTGCAGGCAGGCTTTCTCTGTGGCACGTGGGAGGCTACTTTCCAGTTGCAGCATGTGGACTTCTCATCATGGTGGCTTCTCTTGCTGAGGACCATGGGCTCTGGTTGTCCAGGCTTCAGTAGTTGTGGTACATCAACTCTAGGGCACAGTTCATTTGCTCTGTGCCATGTGGAATTCTCCTGAACCAGGGATGGAACCCATATCCTCTGTATTGGCAAGCAGATTATTAACCAATGGACAGATTAACCACTGGACCACTGGAAGTCCCAAGACTGTACTATTTAATAAACTCATAGGAAATGGCAACCCACTCCAGTATTCTTGCCTGGAGAATCCCATGGACAGAGAAGACTGGCAGGCTACAGTCCATGGGGTCGCAAAGAGTCAGACATGACTAGAGCGACTCAGCACAGCACAGCACCCTAAAAGTGAATAAAATCTAAGCCAAGGAATATGTGGATTTAATATCTATCCTCCAGATTTAAAATATAATTAAAAATTAAAACATTCTGAGAACTGAATTGGTTTGGGGTAATGTATATTTCACTTCCCATTTGAGTGGACCTATTCCCAATCTTGAGTCCTAACTGATAAATAAAACATAGAAAAACTTTCATTGAAACTGCAACTTGATAATAGCTATCTCTGCTGCTACTGCTAAGTCACTTCAGTTGTGCCCGACTCTGTGCGATCCCATGGACAGCAGCCCACCAGGCTCCCTCGTCCCTGGGATTCTCCAGGCAAGAACACTGGAGTGGGTTGCCATTTCCTTCTCCAGTGCATGAAAGTGAAAGGTGAAAGTGAAGTCACTCAGTCATGTTCGACTCTTAGCGACCCCATGGACTGCAGCCTACCAGGCTCCTCCATCAATAGGATTTTCCAGGCAAGAGTACCGGAGTGGGGTGCCATTGCCTTTTCCAGCTATCTCTAGGGTTTCCAATATAACTTTCTGCAGTGATAGAAATGTCCCATATGTGTGCTGACTGACTCAGTAGCAACTACCCATGTATACTTAATGAGGATTGGTCCTCAATGTTCATTAGGGTGGTTGAGAAATTAAATTTTAAATTGTATTGAACTTTACTTTCTTTGCATTAATAAAAAAATATTACACCAGTAAATTTGACAATTTGAATAAAGTGGACAAATTCCTTGAAAGACCCAAAGTTCGCCCAGGGAGAAATAGAAAAGCAGAACATCTGTATACTACTAAACAAATTTAATTTATAATTAAAATCCTTCCCTCAAAGAAAACTCAAGCTCAGGTGACTTCACTGGTCTACTAAACTTTTAAAAATAAAATAATTGTTAGTTGCATGCAAATTTTTCCAGAAAAATTTAAAAGGAGGAAACATTTACACCTCATTTCATGGGACTAGAATTACCCTGATACCAAAACCAGACAAAAATATTAGAAGAAAACAAAAGCACAGACAATACACCTCATGAACACAGATGCAAAGATTCTTAGCTCATTTTCAGCAAATTTAATCCAACAATGTATAGAATGGGCAACGGATCATAACCCAAGTGAAATATATGCCAAGAATGTAAATTTGACTTAACATTTAATAAGTCAATGTAATTCATCATATGAGCAACCAAGTCTACCCAAATGGGTACAATTACATCAATAGATGCAGAAACAAATTTTTTTGAATTCAACCTGGATAAATTCTGGGCAAAATAAGAATAGAAAGGATCTTCCTCAACCTGACAAAGCACATCTATGAAACATCTACAGATAACTTCATTCTTAACAATGAAAGACAGAGGCTTTGCCAGTAAGATCAAGAATAAGGGAAGCGTATTTGCTCTTGAATATTTTTCTTCAAGTTTACACTTTTTGACCCCCTTCACCCATTTCCCATATTCTCCACCCCCCACTCTGTTCTGAGTTCTATTCTTTTGGATTCTATTGTTTTCTCTTTCTCATTATGACTTATTTCATTTAGCATAGTGCCCACAAGGTCCATCCATCTTGTGTTAAATGGCAGGATTTCCATCTCTATAGCTGAATTTTTTATTCCATAAATAATATATATATCACATTTTCTTTATCCACATTGATAGGCACTTAAATTGTTTCCATATCTTGGCTACT
This sequence comes from Capricornis sumatraensis, assembly GCF_032405125.1. NCBI lineage: Eukaryota > Metazoa > Chordata > Mammalia > Artiodactyla > Bovidae > Capricornis > Capricornis sumatraensis. Next base: position 27,941,085 of record NC_091076.1, read on the forward strand.
GAGCTTCTGTAAATAACACTGTAATAAACATGGGCAGGAAGCAACAGTTCGAACTGGACATGGAACAACAGACTGGTTCCAAATAGGAAAAGGAGTACATCAAGGCTGAATATTGTCACCCTGCTTATTTAACTTCTATGCAGAGTACATCATGAGAAATGCTGGACTGGAAGAAACACAAGCTGGAATCAAGATTGCCGGGAGAAATATCAATAACCTCAGATATGCAGATGACACCACCCTTATGGCAGAAAGTAAAGAGGAACTAAAAAGCCTCTTGATGAAAGTGAAAGAGGAGAGTGAAAAAGTTGGCTTAAAGCTCAACATTCAGAAAACTAAGATCATGGCATCCGGTCCCATCACTTCCTGGGAAATAGACGGGGAAACAGTGGAAACAGTGTCAGACCTTATTTTGGGGGGCTCCAAAATCACTGCAGATGGTGACTGCAGCCATGAAATTAAAAGACGCTTACTCCTTGGAAGAAAAGTTATGACCAACCTAGATAGCATATTCAAAAGCAGAGACATTACTTTGCCGACTAAGGTCCGTCTAGTCAAGGATATGGTTTTTCCTGTGGTCATGTATGGATGTGAGAGTTGGACTGTGAAGAAGGCTAAGCACCAAAGAATTGATGCTTTTGAACTGTGGTGTTGGAGAAGACTCTTGAGGGTCCCTTCGACTGCTAGGAGATCCAACCAGTGCATTCTGAAGGAGATCAGCCCTGGGATTTCTTTGGAAGGAATGATGCTAAAGCTGAAACTCCAGTACCTTGGCCACCTCATGCGAAGAGTTGACTCATTGGAAAAGACTCTGATGCTGGGAGGGATTGGGGGCAGGAGGAGAAGGGGACGACAGAGGATGAGATGGCTGGATGGCATCATGGACTCGATGGATGTGAGTCTGAGTGAACTCTGGGAGTTGGTGATGGACAGGGAGGCCTGGCGTGCTGTGATTCATGGGGTTGCAAAGAGTCAGACACGACTGAGCGACTGAAGTGTACTGAACTGAAACATGGGCATGCAGATATCACTTCAGCATAGTGATTTGGCTTCCTTCAGTTATACACCCAGAAGCAGAATTTCTGGATTATATGGCAGTTCTATTTTTAATTTTTTAAAGAACCTTTACTGCTTTTTGTAGTGGCTGCACCAATTTACATTTCCACCAGCAATGCACAGGGTTCCCATTTCTTCACATTCTTGTCATTACTTGTAATTTCTTGTCATTTTGATGGTAGCCATCCTCACAGGTATGAGATGTATCTCATCATGGTTTTGATTTGTCTGATAATTAGTGATGTTGAACACCTTTTCCTATATTAGCCCCTGATAAGCTAAATAACTTATAAATATTTTCTTCCATTCTATAGGTAGCTTGTTCACTTTTTGATAGTTTCCTTTGTTGTCAGAAGCTTTTTAGTTTGATGTAGTCCCAACTTGCTTATTTTTGTTTCTGTTGCCTTTGTTTTTGGTGTCAAAAAAATTATGGCCAAGACATGTCAAGGAGCTTATCTCCTACATTTAATTCTAGGAGTTTTATGGTTTCAAGTCTCAGGCTCAAATCTTTAATCCATTCCGGTTTTGATTTTGTTTTTTTGTATAGTGTAGTATATGGGTCCAGTTTTCTCAGGGCCATTTATTGAAGAAACTATGCTTTTCCCAATGTATATTCTTGGTTTGTTATAAATTAATTGACCGTATATATGTGGGCTCTTTATTCTGTTTCATTCTGTTCCATTGATCTATATATTTGTTTTTATGCCAATTCCATAGTGTTTTGATTACTATAGCTTTGTAACTTATTTTTAATTCAAGAGTATGGTAGGCACAAAAAACTTTGGAAAATGATAGATATGTTCCTGATTGTGCTATTTTTCATAGGTGTACATACATCTTAAAACTCAAATTGTAAATTTATGCAATTTACTGTATGTCAAAAAACCTCAAAAAGTTGTTAGTATTTTGTTTAAATAGTCATGTGTCAAGTGGGTACAGCATTAGATAGTGCAGATCTAGACTATCAAAGCTTTCAGAGTTATTTACAAAGTTAATGAAAGGAAGTATCACAGTCAAATATGATATCTGCTCTGGATATGGGAGAGGAAAAGGAAGCACTTGTGTTATGCTTGTCAGTACACATCGTTATGGTACTTCTTCCAGGATTCCAATTACCTGGTATTGGAATTCTGTATTCTGATCCAGTAATGGCAAAAATTTTCAGGCCATTCAAAAGGAAACATTAAGTCCTTTGCCAGCCTAAAAAGGGAAGTCTGGAGAGGTTGATAATGAAACAATATTGCTAATCAACTTCAACACCTTTCTTGGCATTTTGAATGTCATCATTTTGCAATAAATCTTTGTCATAATTTTATAGAAACATGATTGGTGCTTAATTTAAATATGATACAAGTTTTAAAGAAATAATCCTACCTACCTACAAATAGGCTAGTGAATCACAAAGTTTTTTTGTGTAGTTTAGGTTTTCATTCTTATCCTCTAAAACATATAATAATTCTGGAAGGAATGAAGGAAGGAAGAAAAGAAGAATGTCATGACTATAAGACTGAGAAACACTGAAACAAGTTTACCTTGCAAAAGCTCTATCTTGCTTTTCAGGATTCATAAGAACTGAAGTGTTAATGCTATAGGTAACATATGGGTAAGGGAAGGCAATAGTGAAGGGTCTTATTTAAGTACATCAAGTATTACTTTTTGAGAGTTAAAACTATAAAATAACCACATGGTTAAGAGCAGTACATAATGTCAATATATAGAAAAAAAATATAGCTTCCATGGCAGCAAGATGAGAGTGTAATTCAGTTTAGGGTATTAGCATAACTAAAGAAATAATGTCAAATATAAAAGCATCAAGAAGTGATGAAAACACAGAAAAATAAAGGCCAGGAATATATTATTTTCCCAAGTCCTTCCATCAATAGCCAGAGAAAGAGTGCCCTGTCAAGATAACTAAATATCTTCTTGCCTTCAAACTTACTTATTCCTGGTGCATATTAAAGCATCAGGGTTCCAGAATTCAAGGAAAACAAAGCTGTTCTATCCAACAACCACTGCTCTCTTTCTTCCTTGTTAAAATACACTGATTTTACTCAACTATCAGGCAGCCATATGTTTTAGAGGAACGTAAACTTGTTCCAAGCTCAAGGGGTAAATAATGATGGGCTTTAATCTCAATAGTGAGGTTTGGAAAGTACGAGTGAAGCAAAGCACTCCCTTATTATCCCTAGAGATATTGTTATCCGGAGGTGACACCTGAAACTGTGGGAGGTATCTTGACACCATGAGGTTGGTCAACTTGAGAGGACAAGCTAGGAAGATAAACTGATGAAAAGAAATCAGATCTCTGATGATATCATATAGGCACTGAATTCAACCACTCTAGAACCTTCCTACCTTTATTTTAGAGCAGGATTACCAATCTCATCACTATGGATACCTTTGGCTCTAGAGTTTTCTGTTGTCGTTCTGGGGAGCTGTCTGTGCATTGTAGGGTTCATAGGATGGTTAGCAGCATCCCTGGTCTCCACTCACTAGACTATTAGCACACTCTGCCAACAGTAACAAGCAAAAATGTCTCCATACATTTCTAAATGTTCCCTGGTGTCAAAACTGTTACCAATACTGCCCTTGTGATCCACTGCAGTTGTGAACCACTGTTCTAGGTTTGTTGTTCTACGAGCTAATATATTTTCTCTATTGTTTTAGGCATTTTAACTGGATATGCAGGGAGAAGCATTCCAATCTAAAACCTTGTGTCATCAGTCATAATTTTAATCTATTTTAAACCTCTTTATTTGTGTTCTGGTACTTCTGTTTGCAAACCCTTTTTTAAAAAATCATCTCATTTTCCTCTTTTTTTCTCTTTTCTTGCTTTAGACTGTCCTCTTCGCCTTTTCCTTTTCTCTCCTCCTCCTCATTTGTCTCTTCATTTGCTTCCTCCTTTCTCTCTCTCTCCTCCCCGTTTCTTTCTTGTCAGGAAAAAAAAAAAATACATGAGCCTGAATAAACAATTGTAAGAGTTAGCTTTGGTAAAGTTGACCCCATTATGATGCATGTATTAAATCAAAGAAGTTGGAGTGACAAGGTCATTTATCAACTGATTGTTGAATAGAATAGCAACAAATGAATTACTGCGTCTGCTCATCTTTCTCAGAGGTAATGTCAAACATGAATCATATATGCTGATTTTGAATCTCCTGTGAAGTGTAACAAAATATTCTGCTCACAAACTGGCTTGACTCACTCCAGGCAAAGCCAGAGTAGACTGAGTATATCAGAGGAAGAAATGACACACAATGACATTGTTCTCTACTTTCACTGACCTCACAATGTTATAAGCCTTTCATAATGATAACTATCGTCTTCACTTTTCTATATGTTTCTGAAACAGTTCTTACATGAAACCATGATGAAATTTAGCATTACTTTGAAACGAGCTTGAAGTGAGATTAAGACATATATATATTGTACTAAGTGGCTGTTACAAATTAGAGAATATTCTTTCCCTAGAAGTCTTCTGTGACAGATATAATGTAGATATAATTACAGATTGTCAGGAACAAATTTTGCTTCAATTTAACATAATTAAAAGTAGTTCTGGCAAAGCCAGTGTTCCTTTTCTTTGTAGCAAGGATAACTTAATGTCTTCTTCCGGTAGTTACAAAACTATAAGCCTAATGGAGCATTTCTGTTTCAGAATTAGTGTCATGGTTGTCAAAGACGCATCTAAATCCAATGCCAAGGCTTTCATCAGCTATGTTATGGCAATTAAATAACAGCTTTACAATTTAGGAGGCAAGTAAATACCATATTTTGAATGGAATTTCTAAATAACTGAAATCTTAAAAGACATATATAGCTTTTCAAACACTCTATGATTATAATACCCGGTAGATTTTATCACCCAAAGACATTTCTGTTCATCTCTACAACAACTCCAGTAAATAGTCATTGAACCAGGATTGCAAAACTCTACTGTAAAGTACTGAATTCAATTTTTGCATACCTGTGATATAATTGCTTTCTTCCTCTCTTTTTCTTTCCTTCCTTCTTCCTGTAATACTTACTAAATGAAAATATGTGATAAGTTCTATTAGGTCTATGGATATAAAAATGAAAAAGATATATAAAAATGAAAAAGTTTAGGATTTGATATATACATTGTTAAGAAATGTGAATTAACTGAATAAGCTATGACTTGTGACTCAGGAGCCCTGGATTCTATTTCCAGTTATGCACTAACTAGATTTGTGACCTTGAGAAGGCCTCTTAATTATTCCAAATCTGCTATTATCAACTGATTAATGATGATATGAACCAAGGATCCCCTAACATCACATCCTATGATTTTGAAAGAACTTTATCAAATAAATAGTTAAGTCAGAGAATCATACAGCAAATGTGTCTATAACTCTTTCCTACCCTTCCCCGACTCTCTCTCTCTCAGTAAATTTAAGGAATTCTACATTTCCGCCACATATTTTAACTGAGTAGGACAACAGTGGCTCAGCCAGAACTGAAAATAACTGTCTTCTAAAATGCAAAATGACATGCTAGATTCCTGATAAACATTTTCCCATTCTATCTTGTAATCACTTGTTTTGCATTCCTTTGTCTCATCTTTCCCACACTATTATCATTGTGCTGTTTTAATTGCTGAGTAACCAAATAGTAGCTGACTTCTTACTATGTGCTGGGAAACATTCTAAGTGTGTTATAGCCATTAGGCACAGTGCTTGGCAATCTTTTAAATATTCAGTATCAAGCAAATTCATAAGTAAATTTAAAATGATTTCTCAATAATTACTATACCCTATGACAAAACTTGGAGAAGGCAATGACACCCCACTCCAGTACTCTTGCCTGGAAAATCCCATGGATGGAGGAGCCTGGTAGGCTGCAGTCCATGGGATCGCGAAGAGTCGGACACGACTGAGCAATTTCACTTTCACTGTTCATTTTCATGCATTGGAGAAGGAAATGGCAACCCACTCCAGTGTTCTTGCCTAGAGAATCCCAGGGATGGAGGAGCCTGGTGGGCTGCCGTCTATGGGGTCTCACAGAGTCGGACACAACTGAGGCAACTTAGCAGCAGCAGCAGCAGCATGACAATATCTATGACCTATTATCTTTATGATCTGCTAATTTTTCTGCCTTGAACCAGTCTACTTTTTAATCTCTCTCATTTCCTTGTCTAGAAAAGCGGGGGCAGGGGTGGAAGTAGTTCATGAAGTGCGTGTTAGGATCAAGTGAGATTAAAACAAAGCTTCTTTTGATAAATACATATATAAGACTAGTATAGGTTTAATAGCTATAGCCTATTCTCATAGTTGAGATATCTGAAAAGGTAGGTCAGCGTTATAAATCCTAGACATGGTAGCAGGAGAGAAAGAAGAATCTAAAGTTGGAGGTTGAGACAGGTGAGCTCCTCTTACCAACCATTCATATCTTATCAACAACATCATTTTTCCAAACATCAAAACCAAAAGTCTAAAGCAGGGGTCACAAAATTAAATGCTCACATGATCTAAACAAGTTTTAGAAGTGTGGCAGATGGAGGATATGGTAGAGTTCAGAGCACATAACTCATTTTAACTGGGCTACCGTTACTCCAGTCTAATGCATTACCAGACCTTCCAAATCTTGCAAAGTAGCTAGAAATTTATTGTCTATTCAAAATTACCTATTTTTCAAGATGCCGTGCAAACTAAACACAAAAGATTGCAAATCACATCTACCGTTACATTAATTTTCTGACAGTAGGCCTCAAGTCACTTTGCCTTTTTATAGATAATCATGTCTTATAATTTTAAGTTTATCCTTTTCTCGCCATATTCTCACTTTCACTGAAGTCTAAGCCCTTGTCATCTCATGCCTACATCATTGCAGCAATCTTCTTAATGGTTTCATTCCTTTTCTGCCAGGTTAATCTTTCTGAAACATGATTTTAATCCATTTAATCACACATTGATTCATTTACAATGCCTCCATAGTCTCTATCACATAATTCCACATTCTACTACCTGATATTGAAGATTCTCTCTAGTTGGATCCATTTATCTGATCATCTTCTTATTGTCTATAAAGACAAAAATGGATTTTCAGGAAGCTAGTCTCCTCCTGTGCTTGTAACTGCCAAGTCTGTTTTCCCTATGCCTTTCCTCTGCTAAGTCCTTCAACCTGGAATAAGTCCTGAGCTGACCTCTCCGTGCCTATCAAACATCTGTTCTTTTCATGAAGGTGCTAGGGACATTATAGGATGATCAAATATTTAGCTTAGAAACCCCATTAGGGAACTGTAGATAGAGAGGGAAATTTAGGGGGCTTTGGGAGACCACAGCAAGACTCAAGAAAGTAATGGGAAAATTCTGAAACAATGTGGGCTTGCTTGACTCACAAAGCAAAACAAGTTGCTTAGCATCAAAGTCAGGCTGCTTGCTTAATGATAAAAACAAGCTAACTTGCTTAGCAACAAAACCATGCAACAGAAGCAGAAGACATGCCCTCAAACAAACAAAAAAAATGGTGCCAAGAGACCTACATCCTGCCCAGTCAACTCAGTGAGGTAGTAACCCTCAAAACATGTTCTTTGGCCCATAAGACATATATGCACAGTGCTCCCCAAACAATAAAACAATAGTAGATAATAAGGCCTACAGCCTTCCCAGGGGTGTCATCAAGCTCAGTTCAGTTGCTCAATCATGTCCAACTCTTTGCGACCCCATGGACTGCAGCACACCAGGCCTCCCTGTCCATCACCAATTCCCGGAGTTTACTAATGACCCCCAAAACAGGCTCTGTGCACACCAAAAACAATCATTTATGGGAAGGTGACTTTTCAAAATGAAAGACTCTCATTGTAGTGAGACCTGAAAAGACTGTCCAAAGTATTATGGCAGTCCCGGCCCAACCATATATGGAGGGAAAGTAAACTTCCCTGCCCTACCTGGGGGACGAATGTGATGTCTACTCAAGAAAGACAAAGAAGGTCTTTTCTCCCCACCTCTCTCTCCCTCTGATTATAAAAATGTAACCCACTGAGTTGGAATCAACATTGCCGCGAGAAATATCAATAACCTCAGATATGCAGATGACACCACCGTTATGGCAAAAAGTGAAGAGGAACTAAAAAGCCTCTCGATGAAAGTGAAAGAGGAGAGTGAAAAAGTTGGCTTAAAGCTCAACATTCAGAAAACGAAGATCATGGCATCTAGTCCCATCATTTCATGGGAAATAGATGGGGAAACAATGTCAGACTTTATTTTGGGGGGCTCCAAAATCACTGCAGATGTTGACTGCAGCCATGAAATTAAAAGACACTTACTCCTTGGAAGGAAAGTTATGACCAACCTAGATAGTATATTCAAAAGCAGATACATTACTCTGCCAACAAAGATCCGTCTAGTCAAGGCTATGGTTTTTCCAGTGGTCATGTATGGATATGAGAGTTGGACTGTGAAGAAAGCTGAGCGCCAAAGAATTGATGCTTTTGAACTGTGGTGTTGGAGAAGACTCTTGAGAGTCCTTTGGACTGCAAGGAGATCCAACCAGTGCATTCTGAAGGAGATCAGTCCTGGGTTTTCTTTGGAAGGAATGATGCTAAAGGTGAACTCCAGTACTTTGGCCACCTCATGCGAAGAGTTGACTCATTGGAAAAGACTCTGATGCTGGGAAGGACTGGGGGCAGGAGGAAAAGGGGATAACAGAGGATGAGATGGCTGCATGGCATCACCAACTTAATGGACGTGAGTTTGAGTGAACTCCGAGAGTTAGTGATGGACAGGGAGGCCTGGCATGCTGCAATTCATGGGGTCGCAAAGAGTCAGACACGACTGAGCCACTGAACTGAACTGAACCCACTGAGTACACAGGGCAGTGCAACACTTGCCTGCCCATTTGTGAACCTTAAAAGCATCCTATTCTGACAAATCACTTATCTATCACTTTACATCTTGCTGAATTCATTTCTGCATTGAGACATAAAGCACTGTGGTGCCTGACCTCTTCAGAGTCCTGGAAATGCCACCTAATGGTTCAAAGACCTCCTTGATATCCTCACCCATTCTAAACATACAAAAAAGACACTACTTTCTCTGAATTTCTATCTCACATACCTTCAGCAATAAATATTAACAGCTTAACAGCCTCCAATTATTCTCTAATTGCGTTATATATTAGAACATAGATGCGTGAATAGGGAAACTTGACTTTGGTTTAGAGCTTTATTGTCACACAGACCTGGATCCAAGTCCAGAATCTACCATATAAGAGTTGTGGATTTGGGGATTTGTGAATCAATCTTATCTGAAGTAGTAATAATAGATAACATTTATTGAATATTCACTATTCCAGACCCTCTCATAACTACCTATATCTATTAACTCAGTAATTCTCTCAACAACACCCAAACTAGATAATTTTCTTATTCCCACCTAAGATAATTTTCTTATTTCCATTTTCTTATTCACATTAAAAAAAATAAAAAAGCTGAGAAGACTCAGGTGTAGAGAATAAGATTAAATAACTTTTCCAGAATCGCAGCTAATACAGGTTAGAGTCAGTATTTGAAACCCAGCAATCTTTGTTTGAAGACTATAATTGTAACCACATTGCCGTGAGAATAATGCAGTACCTTCCAGAAAGGGTTGGTACCAAGTTGTGGCAGCAGTGGTCAGAGAAGCAGTATCTGTTTCACCTTTGGAGAATGATTTCTGTTCTCTGGTGTTCAGGGTTCATTCCATTGTATCTACTTAACTGGAGCTTTGGAATACACAAATGAGAATTCATAAAACTTTAAGTGCTATTTATTAAATAACTATTTAAAAACTAGTTATTCAGAACCAGTTTTATTAACTCTATTATACTGTGAAGGATTTCTCACTCTATCACTAATAAATTCTTGAATTTTTTTCATTTCTTCCTGCACCATTTTAATCAAGGCCAAAACAGTCAATTGGGACTTCTAACCTGCCAGAGATAACAGGTTAAAGTAAATTACTAAATAATTCAGCAAACAGACTCCCAGACCAAAGCTTATGGTTTCTGTCTTTACCTATGGGGTATCATTATAGCAAAACATATGCAATTTTTTCTAGATTAAAAAATATATATTTGGGGGAATGTAGATAGCACCTACATAGTTGCCTTGTGGATCTCAAGTTGGGAATTATTACATGGATTGGTAGACAGGCTAAACTGGGGTTTATTTACCTCTCACTCTTCTTCCCCACAGACTTAAATATCTCAAATGGCTTTCAACTCACCCAGGAAAGACTGTAATTACTGCTTTCCGATTTATCTACAATTGATCTTTATGTTTATTTTTTCAATTAGTTCTATGAAGACTGCTTTCTCCTTTGATTCAGAAATTATAAAATCTTGCTGTGAATCTGTTCTGACTGATGATCTGAGAGAAATAAGTGATAATTCTTCAAGTGAGGAGCTTTTGGACAGCTGACATAAATAGTCCAGTGGAGAGTAAATGAGGCAGAGTTCTCTTCTGGAATGCAAATATCCTGACCTCACAGGAAGAGTGCTTTAGGGGCCACTGAGAAAGATTTTGTTCAAATAAATTTCAAACAGAATGTAGAGAACTGCTCAGGAGTCCTTGTTACAACAATGAGGACCTCTCACCCTGGGACCTATGAGCTCTAGATTTCTGGGGGAATTTTTAAGACTGGCAGCCACATTTGCTTGGAAAAATATAGGAAAATTATATTGGTTTTTACAGCATTCCCCACACTTAAGCAGTATCTTCTAGGTCCCAGTCTAACTCAGACTGAAAACATTCTTAAAGGTTTTATAATTTTTCAAATTAAAACAACTTTTAAGTTACTTCTAGCTAATATAATCCCCTTCTTAAAACCATAGCATATTAACAGATATAGCTGGGAAAAGGAATGAAAGAGCCAGGGGATGATGAAGCAGAGCTATGGATCATTATGGTAACGTTGCCCTTTTCCTAAAAGGCTTTATCTCACCCTTTTAAATTCAAACTCGGATATAACCAGAATTCTTGGCAGCTTGTGCTAACCATCAAAAATCCAAAATTACACTTTTGTTTTCCAAGCTGGAAAGAGAGGTTCCTCACCTTTCTACCTCTAATTTTGTTTGCAGAATGTTGTGGTGAGGACCAAAGCGTAGAAGCATATTTGTTTAATAGCTGTAATCTAACTTGATTAGCTATGAAGGAGAGGAGCAAAGGACAGTCACTGCTCAACAATGTGATCATTTGGTGCCGTTCTGCATAAAGATGAAAATTCCCATTCTCTTCTCAGTTCACTAATAACTCTATCATTAGGCTTCAATATGCTTGATTATAACTCAACATTATTCTATTCCAAAGTAGTAGCAGCCATTAAAAAGAAAAAATGAGTACAGAGGTAGATGGCTCAGAGGGGGTATTCATTAGGCTTTAATTTAGAAATAATAATCATGTTAACAGTGGCCTTATTCTGTTTTTTCCTGCTTGATCTCTCTTCCTCCACAACATTGCTTGCATGCATGCTAAGTCGTTTTAGTCATGTCCAACTCTTTTTGACCTTATGGATCTTAGCCCACAGGCTCCTCTGTCCGTGGGATTCTCCAGGTAAGAATACTGCAGTGGGCTGCCATACCTCCTCCAGGGGATCTTCCCCATCCCAGGGATCAAACCTGTGTCTCTTACATCTCCTGCATTGGAAGGCAGTTTCTTTACCGCTAATCCCACCTAGGTGAGTGAGGCAAACAAGCCTCAATCAGCCCGCACAGTAGGATGAAATACAGCCTGCATACATGGGAAAGGAGTTCATCTTTTCTAAAGGTAAGAGACACTGCCCTTAGAACTCTGGAAGGGAAGAGAACATTTCCGGAAAACCAAATCTTTCATTTTATCCTATATTTTCTAAGTGAAGAAAAATCATAAAAGATTTGATTTTTTGACAAATGCTAACGGAAAATAACTAAATCAACGTGAGGCAAAAGTGAAAATATACGGGAGAAACCATCCCCAAAGCTGGCTCTACTTTTATCTAATTTCTCTTTACAAACCACAACAGAGGATCCTCAGCCAGTGTTTCATAGCACTCTGCCAGGCCACCAGTGGACTGAGGGTCTGCCCACATACCCATCCCCACAGCCTTCTTCAAGGCCAGGTGTGGCCTGGGGAAGGCAGAACTGTTTATCTTTTATACAACCAGACCTATTCAATATCCCTGATGTGCTTTCAAGTACTATCATTTTTTACATATGCTATAACAGGATAAAATTTAAAAAGTATTTGCTGGCAACAATTCTGCATAAGACTTCTCCATGGGATAGACTGCAACAATTCTGCATAAGACTTCTCCATGGGATAGACCATACTAAGTCACTTCTGTGTGTCTGTGTGTGTGTGTGTACGCACACACATTCTTTCAGAACTAGCCTAAACATCCCTAACACTCTTTGCAGACAGCAAATCAATAGAACAAAATTTTGCAGCACATCAGAATACAATGCTCTATACATAGCCAGATTTTTTTTATAATAAAATGCTGGTTGATATCAATCCATTAGTGTCAAAATGAATAAGACTAGAGATACATCACCCACTCTCAACTGAGGAAGCACTTAGACAAATTCAGATTTGTTGCAACTCTTTGCAACCCCATGAACTGTAGCATGCCAGGCTTCCCTGTCCTTCACTGTCTCCCGGAGTTTGCTCAAACTCATGTCCATTGAGTCGGTGATGCCATCCAACCATCTCATCCTCTGTCATCCCCTTTTCCTCCAGTCTTCAATCTTTCCCACTATCAGGGTCTTTTCCAGTGAGTTGGCTTTTTGCATCAGGTGCCAAAGTATTGGAGCTTCAGCATCAGTCCAGATGAAGAAATGATTATTACTTTCGGCACTTAACCCACATTTCATGTGTTGACCAAAGTTCCAGAAAATATTTTGTTTCAGTGTTTGCAATTACATAAATGATGATTTCAGTTCAGTTCAGTCGCTTAGTCGTGTCCGACTCATTGCGACCCCATGAATTGCAGCACGTCAGGCCTCCATGTCCATCACCAATTCCCGGAGTTCACTCAGACTCACGTCCATCGAGTCAGTGATGCCATCCAGCCATCTCATCCTCTGTTGTCCCCTTCTCCTCCTGCCCCCAATCCCTCCCAGCATCAGAGTCTTTTCCAATGAGTCAACTCTTCGCATGAGGTGGCCAAAATACCGGAGTTTCAGCTTTAGCATAATTCCTTCCAAAGAAATCCCAGGGCTGATCTCCTTCAGAATGGACTGGTTGGATCTCCTTGCAGTCCAAGGGACCCTCAAGAGTCTTTTCCAACACCATAGTTCAAAAGCATCAATTCTTCGGCACTCAGCCTTCTTCACAGTCCAACTCTCACATCCATACATGACTACTGGAAAAACCATAGCCTTGACTAGACGGACCTTACTCGGCAAAGTAATGTCTCTGCTTTTGAATATGCTATCTAGGTTGGTCATAACTTTTCTTCCAAGGAATAAGTGTCTTTTAATTTCATGGCTGCAGTCAACATTTTCAGTGATTTTGGAGCCCCCCCAAAAAAAGTCTGACACTGTTTCTACTGTTTCCCCATCTATTTCCCATGAAGTGATGGGACCAGATGCCATGATCTTCGTTTTCTGAATGTTGAGCTTTAAGCCAACTTTTTCACTCTCCTCTTTCACTTTCATCAAGAGGCTTTTTAGTTCCTCTTCACTTTCTGCCATAAGGGTGGTGTCATCTGCATAGCTGAGGTTATTGATATTTCTCCTGGCAATCTTGATTCCAGCTTGTATTTCTTCCAGTCCAGTGTTTCTCATGATGTACTCTGCATAGAAGTTAAATAAGCAGGGTGACAATATACAGCCTTGACATACTCCTTTTCCTATTTGGAACCAGTCTGTTGTTCCATGTCCAGTTCTAACTGTTGCTTCCTGACCTGCATACAGATTTCTCAAGAGGCAGGTTAGGTGGTCTGGTATTCCCATCTCTTTCAGAATCTTCCAGAGTTTATTGTGATCCACACAGTCAAAGGCTTTGGCATAGTCCATAAAGCAGAAATAGATGTTTTTCTGGAACTCTCTTGCTTTTTCCATGATCCAGCAGATGTTGGCAATTTGATCTCTGGTTCCTCTGCCTTTTCTAAAACCAGCTTGCACATCAGGAAGTTCACAGTTCACATATTGTTGAAGTCTGGCTTGGAGAATTTTGAGCATTACTTTACTAGCGTGTGAAATGAGTGCAATTGTGCGGTAGTTTGAGCATTCTTTGGCATTGCCTTTCTTTGGAATTGGAATGAAAACTGACCTTTTGCAGTCCTGTGGCCACTGCTGAGTTTTCCAAACTTGTTGGCATATTGAGTGCAGCACTTTCAGAGCATCATCTTTCAGGATTTGAAAGAGCTCCACTGAAATGCCATCACCTCCACTAGCTTTGTTCATAGTGATTCTTTCTAAGGCCCACTTGACTTCACATTCCAGGATGTCTGGCTCTAGATGAGTGATCACCCCATCGTGATTATCCAGGTCGTGAAGATCTTTTTTGTACACTTCTTCTGTGTATTCTTGCCACCTCTTCTTAATATCTTCTGCTTCTGTTAGGTCCATATCATTTCTGTCCTTTATCTAGCCCACCTTTTGCATGAAATGTTCCCTTGGTATCTCTAATTTTCTTGAAGAGATCTCTAGTCTTTCCCATTCTGTTGTTTTCCTCTCTTTACATAACCATATTTAAACAAGGGGTGGTATATAAGATAAAACTCAAACTGGAGGCCAGAAAGCTGGAGGATTGTCCTCAAAATTGCTTTAAAAGTTCTATTGTAGAAATTTTTAGAAATCTCTTCCTGTAGTTTTTCAAGTCATACAGTCTGTGGGTTCCCCCTGCTGGCTATTTTAACTGTTAGAATTGGAAGCTAAAACACTTCTGATCCCTGCACACTGAACACCAGCTCCACAGAGAGGAAAGGCATCTGAATGGTGCCTGCTCTTGGAAGAGTCTAGTTTGAAAGGGAAGACAGATACGAAAATAGAACTAAGTCTAAGCCAAGAACCAGTGCGATTCAGTCCATTATCATTGACATGTTCATCCACGTAACACCTTCGTGCGATGGTTTCCAGTACTTAAAATCTAGATTTAGTTTCACTTGAAAGACAGCCAACTGTGAGTCAATATCCCCCCAGATGAAGTGTACCCACTGTAGTTTTCCACAGTTACCAGGACTCCACACTGACCTACTGTCAGTTGTTTATTATCATCAGGCATAAGCATTTAGTTGTTAGATATTTGGCCAGTTTCATTCATTATTGCTTTTTGTTCCAATTCTATCAGGTATGTGAGTCTTGGAATTCTGCTTTGAAACATAATTTAAATATCACTTTCTCTGAAAACTAACACTGACTGTTTCACATCCTCAAACCTCAAACCCTTTCCAAGCTATGTATCTTGTTATTTTGATATAAAAAGGGATAACATGCTTGGGGAAAGTATGCTAAGAAAACTGTAATTCACGACTTAATTGCTTATAATGAGACGGCTCCTATCATTTGGTGTTTTAAACATGAGGATAGTACACGTTGAGAGTTTTCTTAATGAAGAAAAATTATCAAAAGAATACAGTTTAGAGTTACTGTGTCATTTCTGAATCCACTGCCACAGCTGCAGAAGAGAGCAAGCAGTATCCAGAAAACTTAATCAGTCAAATGGAAGAAGAAAAATGTACTATGAGTGACTAAGAAAAGGATGAAAGGAATATTTGAGGTCTTTCAAGAGAAGACCATATAATCTTATCAAGACCTGCCAAAAGCAGGCTAGAATTTAGGAAATTTAAATCTCCTTTTAAACTGCATTTGGATTTTTTTTTTGAAAAGCAACTTTATTTGGTCTGTTATGCTGTGCCCCCAAGAAACTTGAACTTGCTCTCTAGGCTCACAGCTCTTTGATAACAGTGGCCTTGGGCACTGACGGTTCACCAAAGCTGTTGTTAAGTTTACTTTGCTATATATTTGGCATAAAATATGTCCTTTGGCTTGTTGGATTTAGTTTTTTTTTTCTCTCTCTCTCTCTTTTTTTTAAGCACTGGAACTATTAAATAAGGGCTTTCTGAGAACTTTCCCTCCAATTCAAGCTCAATTTCTTTCTTCCATCCACCTCTCATTGCCCATTGCAATTACTTCTCTTCCCCCATCTCAGTAGCTCTTTTATTAAGAGATAACAAAATAGAGCAGTGTAAAGATTATGGCCTGGGAGTGAGGACTCCAGGCTCCAGTCGTATCTCTGCCACTGATCACTGTCTGAGCTGGTTTCTTCCATCAGTGAGATACAGAGTCTGAAATACAGAAAAATGCATTTTGTTTTCCTTTGACTAATACAAAATTAGACATCTACGCACATGTGCTTACCTAGTTTAATATTTTTAATTAAAAACATAGGTGAGTTAAAGGGTCCACGGTTGGTATATGAGACTTTATCTATGACCAAACACAAGTAAAATGCATAGGGAGGTTGTATCACATCTGTTTTCCTTTTGGCAGCAAATATGCTATCCCACTCATTTTGCGATGAAATGTTAGTGGAATGAGACCTGAACAGCTCAAATTGCGTAACAGCTACTATCAGCATCAAATAAAATAAAAGTTAGCCTGACACCTGGGGAGTTGGTCTCACAGACAAACAGATGGTTAGGTCCCAAAGGCTCAAAAGATCATGACTGGTGATTACATTCAAAACAAAAATTTTAGGGAACTCCTTGGTGGTCCAGTGGTTAGGACTTGGAGCTTTCACTGAGGTGGCCAGGGTTCAACTCCTGGTGGAGGACCTAAGATCCTACAAGCTGTGTAGCAAACTGGTCATATTTAGTTCATATTTAGGGGTGAATAGCGGGTGCCAGGTATTAGATGATAGCACTCTCATGGCAGAAAGTGAAGAGGAACTAAATAACCTCTTGATGAGGGTAAAAGAGGAGAGTAAAAAAGCTGGTTCAAAACTCAACGTTATAAAAACTTAGATCATGGCATCTGTTCCCATCACTTCATGGCAAATAGATGGGAAAAAAGTGGAAGCAGATTTTCTTTTCCTGATTCCAAAATTACTGTGGATGGTGACTGCAGCCATGAAATTAACAGATGCGTGCTCCTTGGAAGAAAAGCTATGACAAACCTAAACAGCATATTAAAAAGCAGAGATATCACTTTACTGACCAAAGTTCATATAGTCAAAGCTATCATTTTTCCAGTAGTCATGTATGGATATGTGAGTTGGACCATGAAGAAAGCTGAGCGCCTAACAATTGATGCTTTTGAACTGTGGTGCTGGAGAAGACTCTTGAGAGTCTCTTGGACTGCAAGGAGATCCAACAAGTCAATACAAAAGGAAATCAACCCTGAATATTCATTGAAAGGACTGATGCTGAAGCTGAAGCTTCAATACTTTGGCCACCTCATGCGAAGAGCCGACTCATTGGAAAAGACCCTGATGCTGGAAAAGGTTGAAGGTAAAAGGCGAAGGTGGTGCAGAAGATGAGATAGTGAGATAGCATCTAGCATCGCTGACTCAATGGACATGAATTTGAGCAAACTCAGGGAGATAGTGAAGGACAAGGGAGCCTGCAGTCCATGGGGTCACAGAGAGTCAGACACAACTTAGGGACTGAACAACAACAACAGATATTAGCTGATCATTAATATATCTTCACATTTTAATATTCCTGTCCTGGTCCTTCTTGCTAAAGCAGTATTTTATTTCATGGAATTGCACTTGGTGTTCTAAAAAACGGAAACACAAAGGGTGGGGGTGGGGTGTAAATGAGAAAAGAGGGGAAACTTTATTTATTTGGGATATGCTGGATTAAATGAAAAATATTTTTAAAAGGAATTCTTCCCAGAATCTTTAATATACCAAAAAAAAAAAAAGCTCTGTGAATTTGCATAAGGTGATAGCTATGTTTGTTCTACATGATATTTGGTACCCTCCATCAAGGGTCATTTAGAAATGTTTTAGGGCAAATTTTGATCACCATGATAACTGAGGACCCTCCTTGCACTTGAAGCCCAGACAGTGTGGATGCTGAATGCCCTGCAATACTTGGGACAATACCACACAACAAAGAATTGTTTGCCCCCAAATGCTAGTAACCTCTCATTGACACTGGCAGAGAATGTAACATCCCCAAAGGAATTTGACCACAGAGCCTTTAATTTGGAGACCAACTTGTGAAACCAGTATTTCCAGGGATTTACTTTGGGAAAGTTAGCTTAAGGTTTATATTTCAAGGTTTAGATTCTAGCACTAACCAACATTTTGCCTGCCCCCCACTTTTAAATTTTTCTCCTTTTAAAAATTGAGTTATAATTGACACATAACATTCTATTAGTTTCAGGTGTACAACATAATGATTTGATATTTGTAGATATCACAAAATGATCACCAAAAAAGTCTGGTTAACAAGCATCACACACATAGTTATGATTTTTTTTTCTTGTAATGAGAACTTTTAAGATGTATCCTTTTAGCAACTTCCAAATATGCAATACTGAATTTCTCTTTTTAACTAGGACTTAGTGAAGAGTAAAATTTTTTCCAGCCCTTTAATCAATGTGAAGTGAAGGCAGTGGAAGGGAGATGGGTATTTGTGAGAAAAAATTCTGCTTTGAGTCCATACAGACAGAAAGCCAACTTTGTCTCTTTAGAATATTAATGTCTCACTCCTCTTTCCTCAAGTGTTAGGATGACTTTATAATCAAAACCTTTCCACACTGTAGGAAAAATTGCTCAAGTGGAAGAGAACCGTTGTCTGGCCACTGGGATTGGTGTCAGAATTTTGACCAAAGATGAAAAGATACAGATTTAGAAATGTATGGGGAAGAAAGTCTAAGTCTCACATGTGCCTACATAATCAGCTGTGGCATTTCCCCACCCCTACACCAAGAAGTCTGTTCCTTTCCACTTTCACAGAAACCTTCTCAAATTGTTACCCTTTGGGGACTTTCCCCCACCTCAGGTGTTGCTTGCATATAGTTCAACATGTGATATCATTTCCAAATGAAATGAAAAAAGAGTAGAAGCGGGGATAAACGAGGGATGTGAGGGCCATTTTCTTTCTATTTCCACCAAAAATGATAGCTTCTTTATTTACTGCAAAAACCCCTGGATCAACTTGGGAAAATAATTTTTATTTTTGGTATCTCAGCTTCCCTGTCACTAAACCATTTAGAGTGACAAAACATACCTACTTCACAGAACTTAAAGTCCTAATGAAATGAGATCAGGTAGCAAAAGTCCTTGATCCTAGCATATAGTTAAATACTGATTACATAGTAAAACTGTTCTTTTTTAAAAATAATAACGAAGCAGACCTTTTGACTCTTCTCATCTAGTATTGACTATATACCATACTCAAAAGGAGCCCTCCTGCTTCCAGGTGTAGCTAAGAAGATATCTTTTACATAACAAGCTCAGACAATCCTGGTGCAAGCAGGCAGCAGCTGCGCCCCATTGGTCTGACTTCTCCCTCCCAGGCTTGCTTTGCTCATTCCCTTTTCCATCACTCAAAACCTCAATCAAGAGGGCACAGCAGCAGGGAGAATGGATAAATGTATATATATGACTGAGTCCCTTTGCTGTTCACCTGAAACCACTGCCACATCGTTAATCGGCTATACTCCAACGTAAAATTAAAAGTTAAAAAAAAAAAAAAGGCACAGCAGCAGAGGCCAGCAAATTAACAACTTCTCCAATATTCAGTTCTATTAGATTTATACTCTCTTGTTGATCTGAACTGATCCCCAGGGTAATTATAAATAGCATCATATTTTGTTCATCTTTATTAGCTGGCCCATTTGGCAGCTTGTGGGTAATAGTTGCATAACTGACTCTGTATGGAAGACTCAAAGGATCCACAGTCATAAGAATTGACTGCAGCTGTATCCAGCAACCAGCCCACCCTCCACGTATTTTCGAAGAGAGAATCTGAGGCCTAGAGGGGGCTGCCACTTGTCTTGGCCTCACTGTGGGTAAACCGCAGAACTCGAATCAGGTTCTCTTGTTTCCTTAAGAACACAGAGTATACTATTTTAGTATACTTAGTGCTTCTTGCAGTCATAAGCCAAAAAAGCAGGAAAATTCAGTTATAAGGATATTAATATACTAGCAATATATTTTGCTTAAATTCAGAATGTAGTTATGTTACATCAGGAATCCTTATGCATATTGGACTAAATAATACCGAAACGGAGCAAGATCTATGGTCCTTGCACCCCAGTGTTCTCTGCCTATCATTTATCTGTGCAAAAACTTTACCCAAAGAATAAGTTTAATCAGAGAAGTTAGAAAATGCAGAAACAAAGGAAAACAGTCAAAGGAGACCAAATAAGGTAGTCATTAGGCATAGCCAAGAACCTTTAGTTCCTTCTCAGGGGCTGTAAATAATATTTTGAGCCATATCCTGTGAGTTGTCTTATCGATACTGAAACCCCCACCAGGTAGAAAAAAGTTAACTACATGACAACCAGATTGTAGCCTTGACATAATCTGCCACAATTCCAATAACTGGCCTCAAGGAAATGGAAACAAACTGACCCTGGAACTGAAGACCAACTGTAGCTAAAACAGTCAAGATGACACTGATGATCAGACCACTGATAACCAGTTTCAAGGTGACTGTCAGAACTGACTGTGCTGTTTCTGCCTGTAGCCCCCTCCCTCTGTCTATAAAAGCTATTGTCCCCTGATTTTCGGGGGAGGGAAGAGTCTGCCTTTGGACAGGCGTTGCCCTCCCCCACCCAGCATCCTAAATAAAGCAAACTTTCCTTTCCACCAACTGGGCCTCTTTATTGGATTTTGAGCAGCAAGCAGCAGAACCTCACTTTCAGTTACAATAGCACTTCAACAAAATAGAACAGAGACCCACCCATTCAGGTCATGAGATAACAACATCCAGAAAGAGAACTTGCTCAGGCAGGCCAGAGGCTGACCTTCCCTGAGGTGGGATGGGACAGTGAGATCCTCTTAATCCAGTTCTCACAAGCACCTTGCCATTAAGCTCTACCCCTTTAATCACTTCAATGAACACTTTGGCTCAAGGAAGACAAAAGCTACCCCTTGCTAGACTTAACACAATGAAGATAAAGGGAAGAATCTTCACCATCTTCACCTACTCAGCCAAGGGAAGCAAAGGGGCACTGAACCTGCCCTCCCTGGACTCTTCCCACAGCCCTTCTCCTCAGAACTTCTGTACTGTCTCCAGGGCAATACCAGGACTCTGGGGCTGGATCTCCACAGCTAGGCTCCAACCCCTCCCTCACTTTCTGAGCAATTATCTGAGGGAAGCCTTTCTCTGCCTTCCACATCTCCCATTCTTTCAGCCTTTTTCGAGAAAGCCTAGGCTTCCTTTTCACTTTTCTCAGTTGACTTGCAGTACAATTCAGTTGCTCAGTTATCTCTGACTCTTTGCAACCCATGGACTGCAGCACGCCAGGCTTCCCTGTCCATCACCAACTTCCAAAGCTTGCTCAAACTGATATCCATCCAGTGGGTGATGCCATCCAACCATCTCATCCTCTGTCGTCCCCTTTTCCTCCCACTTTCAATCTTCCCCAGCATCAGCATCTTTTCCAATGAGTCAGTTCTTCGTATCAGGTGGCCAAAGTTTTGGAGTTTCAGCTTCAGCATCAGTCCTTCCAATGAATATTCAGGACTGTTTTCTTTTAGGATGAACTGGCTGGATCTCCTTGCTGTCTAAGTGACTCTCATAAGAGTCTTCTCCAACACCACAGTTCAAAAGCATCAAGTCTTCAGCACTCAGCCTTCTTTATAGTCCATAGGCCAGGCCTCCCTGTCCATCACCAACTCCCGGAGTTCACTCAGACTCACGTCCAACTCTCACATCCATAGATGACTCTGTAAAAATCATAGCTTTGACTAGGCAGATCTTTGTTGGTAAAGGAATGTCTGGTTCTTAATATGCTGTCTAGGTTGGTCACAGCTTTTCTTCCAAGGGGCAAGCATCTTTTAATTTCATGGCTGGAGTCACCATGTGCAGTGATTTTGGAGCCCCCAAAATAAAGTCTCTCATTGTTTCCATTGTTTCCCCATCTGTTTGCCATGAAGTGATGGGAACAGATGCCATGATCTTAGTTTTCTGAATGTTGAGCTTTAAGCCAACTTTTTCACTCCCCTCTTTCACTTTCATCAAGAGGCTCTTTATTTCTTGTTCACCTTCTGCCATAAGGGTGGTGTCATCTGCATATCTGACATTACTGATATATCTCCTGGCAATCTTGATTCTAGCTTGTGCTTTATCCAGCCCAGTATTTCACATGAGGTACTCTGCATATAAGTTAAATAAGCAGGGTGACAATATACAGCCTTGATGTACTCCTTTTCCTATTTGGAACCAGTCTGTTGTTCCATGTCCAGTTCTAACTGTTGCTTCCTGACCTGCATACAGATTTCTCAGGAGGCGGGTAAGGTGGTCGGGTATTCCCATCTCTTTAAAATTTTCCACCATTTTTTGTAATCTACACAGTCAAAGGCTTTGGCATAGTCAACAAAGCAGTAGATGTTTTTCTGGAACTCTCTTGCTTTTTTGATGATCCAACAGATAGATGTTGGCAATTTGATCTCTGGTTCCTCTGTCTTTTCTAAAACCAGCTTGAACATCTGGAAGTTGGCAGTTCACCTACTGTTGAAGCCTGGCTTGGAGGATTTTGAGCATTACTTTGCTAGCGTGTGAGATGAGTGCAATTGTGTGGTAGTTTGAGCATTCTTTGGCATTGCCTTTCTTTGGGATTGGAATGAAAACTGACCTTTTGCAGTCCTGTGGCCACTGCTGAGTTTTCCAAATTTGTTGGCAAAATGAGTGCAGCACTTTCACAGCATCATCTTTTAGGATTTGAAATAGCTCAACTGGAATTCCATCACCCCCACTAGCTTTGTTCGAAGTGATGCTTCCTAAAGCCCACTTGGCTTTGCATTCCAGGATGTCTGGCTCTAGGTGAGTGATCACACCATCGTGATTATCTGAGTCATTAACATCTTTTTTGTATCATTCTTCTGTGTATTCCTGCCACCTCTTCTTAATATCTTCTGCTTCTATTAGGTCCATACCATTTCTGTCCTTTGTTGTGCCTATCTTTGCATGAAATGTTCCCCTGGTATCTCTAATTTTCTTGAAGGGATCTCTAGTCTCTATTGCTTTCCTCTATTTCTTTGCATTGATCACTGAAGAAGGCTTTCTTATCTCCCCTTGCTATTCTTTGGAACTCTGCATTCAGATGCTTATATCTTTCCTTTTCTTGTCTTTAGCTTCTCTTCTTTTCTCAGTTATTTGTAAGGCCTCCTCAGACAACCATTTTGCCTTTTTGCCTTTCTTTTTCTTGAGGATGGTATTGATCCCTGCCTCCCATACAATGTCATGAACCTTCGTCTATAGTTCTTCAGGCACTCCATCTGTCAAATCTAATCCCTTGAATCTATTTGTCACTTATGCTATATAATCATACAGGATTTTATTTAGGTCATACCTAAATGATCTAGTGGTTTTCCTTACTTTCTTCAATTTAAGTCTGAATTTTGTAATAAGGAGTTCATGATCTAAGCCACAGTCAGCTCCCAGTCTTATTTTTGCTGACTGTATAGAGCTTCTCAATCTTTGGCTGCAAAGAATATAATCAATCTGATTTCGGTATTCACCATCTGGTGATGTCCTTGTGTAGAACCATTTCTTGTGTTGTTGGAAGAGGGTGCTTGTTAGGACCAGTGTGTTCTCTTGGCAAAACTCTGTTAGCCTTTGAGCTGCTTCGTTTTGTATTCCAAGGCCAAATTTGCCTGTTTCTCCAGGTATCTCTTGACTTCCTACTTTGGCATTCCAGTCCTGTATACCGAAAAGGACATCTTTTGGGGGTGTTAGTTCTAAAAGGTCTTGTAGGTCTCCCTAGAACCTTTCAACTTCAGATTCTTCCACGTTACTGGTTGGGGCATAGACTTGGATTACTGTGATATTGAATGGTTTGCCTTGTAAACGAACAGAGATCATTCTGTCATTTTTGAGATTGCATCCAAGTACTGCATTTTAGACTCTTTTGTTGACCGTGATGGCTACTCCATTTCTTTTAAGGGATTCTTGCTGGCAGTAGTAGATATAATGGTCATCTGAGTTAAATTCAGCCATTCCAGTCCATTTTAGTTCACTGATTCCTAAAAGGTCACACTTGCCATCTCCTGTTTGACCACTTCCTACTTGCCTTGATTCATGGATCTAACATTTCAGGTCCCTATGCAATATTGCTCTTTACAGCATTTGGCTTAACTTCTGTTGACTTTACTGGCTCATTAAACTCAGACTCTAATTTATTCCTCTTTCTTTGATGGAAAAGAAGACATAATATTCAAGCCATCCAGGGGATGAGGAAAAACACATTCAATTCTCGCAGGTTAGCAAAGAAAGGCAAGAAAAGCCAACCATTTAAATTTCCATCCTGCTGCTGCTGCTAAGTCATGTCAGTCCTGTCTGACTCTGTGCCACCCCATACACTGCAGCCCACCAGGCTCCCCCGTCCCAGGGATTCTCCAGGCAAGAACACTGGAGTGGGTTGCCATTTCCTTCTCCAATGCATGAAAATGAAAAGTGAAAGTGAAGTCGCTCAGTGCTGTCCGACTCCTAGCGACCCCATGGAGTGCAGCCTACCAGGCTCCTCTGTCCATGGGATTTTCCAAGCAAGAGTACTGGAGTGGGTTGCCACTGCCTTCTCCAAGTTTCCATCCTAACCTCACCTGAAAATTTATCCTCTCTCCTAATTGTAAATGTGAGGCACATGGTGGGAGGCACATAATTCTAATCCAAGTTCCTCACTCTCACTCAGCAGACTAGCGCTCTGCTCTCTGTTTCTGATCTCTTCAACAGCGTTTCTGCCCGGTAAAACCTCTCACCTCGTTTAATCTTTAGTCACTTCCTTCTTGTGTTTCCTTTTAGACTTATCAACTCCAACTCTTTGAGAGCTGACAGTAAGGGGGAAATGGGGCAGTGGGATGGCCCATGACTTCATATAGGACAAGACAATAACCAGAATATCTATCGCCAGCAAAGCCCCTTAATAGTTCCTGAGAAATAAAAAATAGAAACTGCATAATAAAATACAGTCTAACCTTTTTTTTCCCTCGTGCTTCAACTAGTTTCACTTGCTCCTAGGGAACTGCATGTGGAGGCGTTGCACTGGACACTTCAGACCAGGATTCCGAGGGGAAACGTCTCCACTCAACTCGGACAGCTCAGTTCAAGACGGTGGCGGGCCTGGGCAGAGTCACTTGCCCAGGACCTGGAAGGATCTGAGCAGCACTCCCATAGAGCCCTGCGAGAACTCCGCCCCTCTGCCCTGCCCCAAAGACGCCTCCGGCCCTCCACCCCACCCCACCCCAAAGACAGTCTCCACCCCTCCATCCCGCCCCAAACCTTATAAAGCAGTCCCGCCCACGGCCTCAAAAAACCTGTGCTCTAGAGCAGCAGTCCCCAACTTTTTGGCACCAGGGACTGGTTTCCTGGAAGACAAATTTTCCATGGACCAGGGGGCTGATTTGAGGATGACTCAATCGCATTACATTCATTGTTCACTTTATTTATGTTATTATTATATCAGCTCCACTTCAGATGAGCAGGCATTAGATCCTGGAGGTTGGGGGCTCCTGCTCTAGAGCACGAACTTGTCCTCTTCATTTGCTGATCAGCGTGGAAAGCTTTTCTTTGATTCTGAATCTGATCATCTTGGTCTCGTTGTATTGGCTCCAATGACACCAGGCAGGAGGACCCTTATTGGGGTCCAACTCAAAAGGGTGGGTAACACATACTTCTCTGTGAAATGGGAATTATAACAGGGTCTAATGTATGTTGTCATTATGAAGATGAAAAGGTGACACTTCATGTGAAATATTTAGCCTGATTCTGGCACATAAAATTGTCCTATAAACGTTACTAATATTATATTTTTACAACAAAATTCTCCTCAGACAATGGCCTCCTCCCTTCCAGTGAAGAATTTAGCTTACATAATGCGCTTTCCTGGTAACACGACACCTATGGTAGCATTAGAAGAAAAATGTATCAGTTAATTATTTTGCCTTGGTTTTAACAGCTATGAATTTTAAATAAGAGTAAAACAGAAACTCCCTTCCATTCACCTAATAAGAGCCTGTTGTTTACCAAGCATTTTCTAGGCCCAAGGGGAGGGAAAGAAGAAGAAAACATAAGCAATATCTTGAGACCAAAAATTTGCAGTGTCACTAGAAAATCAGTAGTGCTTAAGCTCTTTGGGGGGGGGGGGGGAACTGAACTTTACGTTTCCCTTCCCTTACATGTCATATTTGTATTCAGCAAAACTTTAGGAAGAGAATAATTCATAAGCCTTGCTTCCATAGTGTCTCTTGCCAAAGAAGTGGTTTCTTGGCCTTTGACTGATTCATTAAGTAATCACCAAATACTGATTAAACGGTTCCTATTTCTCAAGTGATCTAATGTGGATGGAATTACCCTGAACTATAAGATTTCCGTTAGACATTTCCAAAAAAATGTTTTTACCAAAAGCTGGAATCAGAAAATTGCCCCCCACCCAATATTAATATACTAAGAAAGTAATTCAAGCAAAAGTTGCTGTATTCCAATCCTTCAGGAGATTTATATGAGTAATATCTAAAGCTATGTAAAGCACTACGAAATGTTCCATTCAGTTGACCAATAGTGTCTGACTCTTTGGGACCCCATGGACTACAGCACACCAGGCTTTCCTGTCCATCACCAAATCCCAGAGCTGGCTCAAACTCATGTCCATCAAGTTAGTGATGCCATCCAACCATCTCATCCTCCGTTGTCCCCTTCTCCTCCTGCCCCCTATCTTTCCTAACATCAGGGTCTCTTCCAATGAGTCAGTTCTTCGAATCAGGTGGCCAAAGTATTGGAGTTTCAGCTTCAGCATCAGTCCTTCTGATGCTAAAATAGCTATGAAATGTAACTATTTTATTAAATGGTCATTGCCAATGTAAGTAAGAATAATAATGATGAACCATATCTCTAAACACGGTCATGAAGCTCCCAAAAGAAGAAAAAAAATAGCAAATTCGAGGGATTATCTCTAGAAATAACATCCTTACCATAGAGTTAAATATCATGGGGAAGCAACGAGTTACACAGAGAACCCAACTGGGATCTACACAGAGCATTTAAATGAGTTCTGATTTTGAGAGCAAGTATAGAAAAGAGGTGTCTTAAAGAAAAATCCACTTGACAAGATGAGCAGAGAGAAATTGATTTCAATACCATTACCCACCACAGACTTAGATAGCTCAGCTGGTAAAGAATTCACTTGCAATGAAGGAGACCCTGGTACAATTCCTGGGTGGGGAAGATCTGCTGGAGAAGGGATCAGCTACCCATTCCAGTATTCTTGGGCTTCCCTTGTGGCTCAGCTGGTAAAGAATCTGCCTGCAATGCAGGAGACCTGGGTTCAATCCCTGGGTTGGGACCCCCTCCAGTATTCTGGCCTGGAGAATTCCATGGACTGTATAATAATTACAAAGAGTTGGACACAGCTGAGCAACTTTCACTTTCACCCACAACAGGGGGGAACTGCTACTGCTGTTTAGTGAAAGTCGTGTCCAACTCTTTGTGACCTCATGGACTGTAGCCCACCATGATCCCAGATAAGAATACTAGAGTGGGTTGTCATTTCCTTCTCCAGAGGATCTTCCCAACCCATGTCTCCCAGTTGGCAGGTGGGTTCTTTACCACTGAGCCACCTGGGAAGCCCAATGGGGAAGAGACCAGAGACCAAATCTGAATACCCAGCTCCTTTGAGAAAAACAATTGGAGAGGATAAAGATCTGGGGTGGAAAGAGTAAACCATCTGTGTTTGCTAAGCAGCCAAATTCAAAGGAAATGGAAATTTTCTTGTACCTTAAGGACAGGAGGTAGTTTTACAATTTGCAGCAAGAGGCCAGCTGCAGATAGTCTCAGGCCACCAGAGATTGGGTGATAGGGGTCCAGCCTTTCTTCATAATTATATTTCAAAGAGATGATTCTCAAGTCCTTGACAAAGACAGCATACTAGGCTTGTAAAATTAGCAGTTGGCTTTTTACATTTCAAAGGAGTAGGGGAAGGATTTGGGACACGATTGAGTGACTTCACTTTCATGCATTGGAGAAGGAAATGGCATCCCACTCCAGTGTTATTGCCTGCAGAATCCCAGGGACGGGGGAGCCTGGTGGGCTGCCGTCTATGGGGTCGCACAGAGTCGGACACGACTGAGGCAACTTAGCAGCAGCAGCAGCAGCCTTCTGAAGTGGCCCACGCTCTGTGTGCAGTGCATTTCTCCCAGAGCCACTCATGCCTTTTGAAACTGACTTTATTCTGTCTATCTAATAGA
The DNA here is from genome assembly GCF_032405125.1 of Capricornis sumatraensis. Taxonomy (NCBI): domain Eukaryota; kingdom Metazoa; phylum Chordata; class Mammalia; order Artiodactyla; family Bovidae; genus Capricornis; species Capricornis sumatraensis. Next base: position 27,969,484 of record NC_091076.1, read on the forward strand.
ATGTGTGTCTATCTAAACAAATCCACTTGGTAATCCACTATCACTTTGTCTCTTGCTGAATTCATTCTGTGCTGAGACCTAAAGAACCTGAACTTCATTAAGTCCTGGGACCAGGTGTGCAAGATTTCAATTAAAAGACAGTAAATTGGAGTCACAGCCTGTGAGTTCAAGAACCAATCTGGATTGTGGCTGGGTTCAAGTCCCATCTGAGTTGTGCAGTTACGGAAAGAGCAAAAACACAGAAAGTAGAGACTGTGTTTGGAATCTCAAAAAAAAAAAAAAAAAAAGAGAGAGAGTTTTAAATGATTGGTCAGTTCAGTTCAGTCGCTCAGTTGTGTCCAACTCTGTGACTCCATGAATCGCAGCACGCCAGGCCTCCCTGTCCATCACCAACTCCCGGAGTGCACTCAGACTCACATCCATCGAGTCCGTGATGCCATCCAGCCATCTCATCCTGGGTCGTCCCCTTCTCCTCCTGCCCCCAATCTCTCCCAGCATCAGAGTCTTTTCCAATGAGTCAACTCTTCGCTAGAGGTGGCCAAAGTACTGGAGCTTCAGCTTTAGCATCATTCCTTCCAAAGAAATCCCAGGGTTGATCTCCTTCAGAATGGACTGGTTGGCTCTCCTTGATCCAAGGGACTCTCAAGAGTCTTCTCCAACACCACAGTTCAAAAGCATCAATTCCTCGGCACTCAGCGTTCTTCACAGTCCAACTCTCACATCCATACATGACCACAGGAAAAACCATAGCCTTGACTAGACAGACCTTAGTCGGCAAAATAATGTCTCTGCTTTTGAATATACTATCTAGGTTGGTCATAACTTTTCTTCCAAGGAGTAAGCGTCTTTTAATTTCATGGCTGCAGTCAACATCTGCAGTGATTTTGGAGCCCCCCCCAAAAAAGTCTCACACTGTATCTACTGTTTCCCCATCTATTTCCCATGAAGTGATGGGACCAGATGCCATGATCTTCGTTTTCTGAATGTTGAGCTTTAAGCCAACTTTTTCACTCTCCTCTTTCACTTTCACTTTTTAGCTCCTCTTCACTTTCTGCAGTAAGGGTGGTGTCATCTGCATATCTGAGGTTATTGATATTTCTCCTGGCAATCTTGATTCCAGCCTGTGTTTCTTCCAGTCCAGTGTTTCTCATGATGTACTCTGCATAGAAGTTAAATAAGCAGGGTGACAATATACAGCCTTGACATACTCCTTTTCCTATTTGGAACCAGTCTGTTTTTCCATGTCCAGTTCTAACTGTTGCTTCCTGACCTGCATACAGATTTCTCAAGAGGCAGGTGGTCTGGTATTCCCATCTCTTTCAGAATTTTCCACAGTTTATTGTGATCCACACAGTCAAAGGCTTTGGGATAGTCAATAAAGCAGAAATAGATGTTTTTCTGGAACTCTCTTGCTTTTTCGATGATCCACTGGATGTTGGAAATTTGATCTCTGGTTCCTCTGCCTTTTCTAAAACCAGCTTGAACATCAGGAGGTTCATGGTTCACGTATTGCTGAAGCCTGGCTTGGAGAATTTTGAGCATTACTTTACTAGCATGTGAGATGAGTGCAATTGTGCGGTAGTTTGAGCATTCTTTGGCATTGCCTTTCTTTGGGATTGGAATGAAAACTGACCTTTTCCAATCCTGTGGCCACTGCTGAGTTTTCCAAATTTGCTGGCATATTGAATGCAGCACTTTCACAGCATCATCTTTCAGGATTTGAAACAGCTCAATTGGAATTCCATCACCTCCACTGGCTTTGTTTGTAGTGATGCTTTCTAAGGCCCACTTGACTTCACATTCCAAGATGTCTGGCTCTAGATTAGTGATCACATCATCATGATTATCTGGGTTGTGAAGATCTTTTTTGTACAGTTCTTCCATGTATTCTGCCACCTCTTCTTAATATCTTCTGCTTCTGTTAGGTCCAGACAATTTCTGTCCTTTATTGTTCCCATCGTTTCATGGAATGTTCCCTTGGTATCTCTAATTTTCTTGAAGAGATCTCTAGTCTTTCCCATTCTGTTGTTTTCCTCTATTTCTTTGCACTGATCGCTGAAGAAGTCTTTCTTATCTCTTCTTGCTACTCTTTGGAACTCTGCATTCAGATGCTTATATCTTTCTTTTTCTCCTTTGCTATTCGCCTCTCTTCTCTTCACAGCTATTTGTAAGGCCTCCCCAGACAGCCGTTTTGCTTTTTTGCATTTCTTTTCCATGGGGATGGTCTTGATCCCTGTCTCCTGTACAATGTCACGAACCTCATTCCATAGTTCATCAGGCACTCTATCTATCAGATCTAGACCCTTAAATCTATTTCTTACTTCCACTGTATAATCATAAGGGATTTGATTAAGGTCATACCTGAATGGTCTAGGGGTTTTCTCTACTTTCTTAAATTTGAGTCTGTATTTGGCAATAATAAGGAGTTCATGATCTGAGCCGCAGTCAGCTCCCGGTCTTGTTTTTGTTGACTGTATAGAGCTTCTCCATCTTTGCCTGCAAAGAATATAATCAATCTGATTTCGGTGTTGACCATCTGGTGATGTCCATGTGTAGAGTCTTCTCTTGTGTTGTTGGAAGAGGGTGTTTGCTATGACCAGTATATTTTCTTGGCAAAACTCTATTAGTCTTTGCCCTGCTTCATTCTGCATTCCAAGGCCAAATTTGCCTGTTACTCTGACTTCCTACTTTTGCATTCCAGTCCCCTATAATGAAAAGGACATCTTTCTTGGGTGTTAGTTCTAAAAGATCTTGTAGGTCTTCATAAAACCGTTCAACTTCAGTTTCTTCAGCGTTACTGGTTGGAGCATAGACTTGGATAACTGTGATATTGAATGGTTTGCCTTGGAGACGAACAGAGATCATTCTGTCGTCTGCATTTCAGACTCTTTGTTGACCATGATAGCTAAAGAGCAATATTGCATAGGAACCTGGAATGTCAGGTCCATGAATCAAGGCAAATTGTAAGTGGTCAAACAAAAGATGGCAAGGGTGAATGTCGACATTCTAGGAATCAGCAAACTAAAATGGACTGGAATGGTTGAATGTAATTCAGATGACCATTACATCTACTACTGCGGGCAGGAATCCCTCAGAAGAAATGGAGTAGCTATTATGGTCAACAAAAGAGTCCAAAACGCAGTACTTGGATGCAGTCTCAAAAACGACAGAATGATCTCTGTTCGTCTCCGAGGCAAACCATTCAAATGATTGGTGCTTATATCTAAAAACTCAATTTCTCCCATCTTCTGACTTTTGATGTTCATTCAGTAAATGATTATCCACTGCCTAGTATGTCCAGAAACTCTTCTTCAGTATCTTTTACTTTCTCATGATGCTTACATTTCTTTGGAGGATACAGACAAAAAAAAAAAAAAAAAGTATGTAAATATATATCAAATGGGTATAAATGCTAAAAATAAATAACATAATATAGTTTAAGGGAGAAGGACAAATGTAGGAGTGATGGGGCGAGGGCAAAACTCCCTGAGGCTCCTTCTCCACGCTCTCCCAAGTTGGACTTTCCATGCCATCTTCATCACAATGAACTTGTCTCATATTCTGTTTGTTCTCTCTGACAAATTTTTGCTGTGATAACAGACCATTGATAACATAATTTAAAAGTGACCCATAGTCTGCCAATTACCACTAAAACAGATGAAATTTTAGTACATTTCCAAACAGAGCAGAGACTTTTCACTACTGCAATGCTGATTCCTATCAATTTACAACATAAACTTTGTTATAAATTTGCTTTAAATGCTGGCTGTTTTTGTTACCAAAAGGAGAGTGGGGTCCGGCTGCCTGCCACTCGAAAGGCAATAAACAGGCTGGTTTGGTGGAAAGAGAAGTTTATTTCAGATGCCACAATTGGAGGGGAGGTCAGACGTCTGTCCAAAGGCCGACACCCCCACTGGCAACCAATGGGGCAAGAACTTTTATAGACAGAAAGGAGATACATGCAGAAATAGGACAGTCAGTTATAACAGTCACCTTCAAATTGGTCATCTTGATTGTTTTAGGTGCAGTTAATCTTCAGTTCCAGGGTTGATTTGTTACCATTTCTTTGTGGCCAGTTCTCGGAATCGTGGCAGCTCATTTCCTAGGCACAGTCTGGCCATCGTGTAGGTAACTCCTCCACCTGGGGTTTCAGTCACAGGGTGTGGCTCAGAATATTATCTATAGCCCTCGAGAAAGACCTAAAGGTCCTTGCTATGCTTAATGAGTACATTATTGTTATTTGGTCCCCTTTGACTGTTTTCTTTTGCTTTTGCATGTTTTCACTTCACTACTCTGATTAAACATATTCTTTAACTAAAGCTTCCACAAACTAAAAGCAGGCAGAGGACATGGGTGGGGATGCTGGGGGGCTCGGATAAGGCCCATAAGGGTCCTGCTCTGCTTCATTTTCTGTGAAGTCAGCTCTTCTAAAAATTGAGCTTCCTTGCTTGAAAGTAAGAGCTCTACATAGTGCTTAAATTTATCTGGGTGTTTTTCTTTGAATAATGAAAAACAACAATATATATATTGCTTTTATATATTAGTATATTGTGTACTCATATTTACTTATATGAATAGATAGTATTTCACATTTTTAAATCTACTTTTCTAACTATTCATTTATTTAATCCTCACAAAAATTCTATAAAGAATTATCATCCCAGTTTTACAAAGGAGATTAGTGAAGCTCACTGATGGTAGTGCCTTAAGTCCCACACCTGGCAAGCGTCAATGCTGCTGCTGCTGCTGCTGCTGCTGCTAAGTCGCTTCAGTCGTTTCCAACTCTGTACGACCCCATAAATGGCAGCCCACCAGGCTCCCCCGTCCCTGGAATTCTCCAGGCAAGTGGGTTGCCATTTCCTTCTCCAATGCATGAAAGTGAAAAGTGAAAGTGAAGTCACTCAGTCATGTCCGACTCTTAGCGACCCCACAGACTGCAGCCCACCAGGCTCCTCCGTCCATGGGATTCTCCAGGCAAGAGTGCTGGAGTGGGGTGCCATTGCCTTCTCCAAGCATCAGCGCTACGGACAGACAAACATCTATGGTTTTGCTGAAAAGGGCCTCCATCTCAACAGTGCTCTCTTTCCCAATTTAGAAATGAGCAGTTGAGACAAGGTGTGGTTTAAGTCCCTTTTAGCTCTAAGTTTGTGGATTTGATTTGGTGTTTTTTGTAATTACAACTTCAGCTCTAGATCTACATGGTACATCTTGCATTATTGAAGGGACTGCATGGAAATCCAACCAGTCAATCCTAAAGGAAATCAGTCCTGAATATTCACTGGAAAGACTGATGCTGAAGCTGAAACTCCAATACTTTGGCCACCGGGTATGAAGAACCAACTCATTGGAAAACATCCTGGTGCTGTGGGAAAGTTTGAAGGCAGGAGGAGAAGGGGATGACAGAGGATGAGATGGTTGGATGGCATCACCGACGTGCTGGACATGAGTTTGAGTAGGCTCCAGGAGTTGGTAATGGACAGGGAGGCCTGGCGTGCTGCCATGGGGTCGCAAAGAGTCAGACACGACTGAGCGACTGAACTGAACTGAACTGAAGGTCATGTACACACTGCTACATTCAAAATGAATAACCAGCAAGCATCTATTGTATAGCACATGAAACTCTTGCTCAGTGTTATCTGCCAGCCTGGATGGAAGAGGGCTTTAGGGGAGAATTGGTGCCTGAATATGTATGGCTGAGTCCCTCTGCTATTCACCTGGAACTACTCCAACATTGTTCATCAGCTATGTGTGTATGCTAAGTCACTTCAGTCGTGTCTGTTTCTTTGCAACCCTATGGGCTGTAACCCCCCAGGGCTCCTCTGACCATACAGATTCTCAGGCAAGAACTAGAGTTGGTTGCTGTGTCCTCTTCCAAGGGATCTTCCTGACCCAGCGATCAAACCCATGTCTCTTACTTCTCCTGCAATGGCAGGTATGTTCTTTACCACTAGCATGACCTGGGAAGCCATTAATCAACGGTACCTCAATACAAAATAAAAAGTTTAAAGTTTGGAAAAAAATCTTAAAAAAAAAAAAAGATCCTCTGAAGGCATAATTAACTATTGAAAGAAAAGGTCAACTGTCATGTTCTGCCTCTATGACATTAAGAGGCTGGATGAGAATATATCTAAGATATTTCCCAGTTCTATTAGTCTTCAAAATGCTTTGTAGAATTCTGTATTTTTTACTGTAAAAAACAGTTTTTCTCTTTCTATTGTAAGTATGGTTACCAATATTTATGCTTTTTTTTTTCCTGTAAATTCACAAGAAAATCTCTTTGCATTCCCTGAGCAAACATGCACAAAGAAATTTAGAGGCTCAGAAGCAGCCAATCTGAGTCTGCCAATCAGTACTGAACTGGAGATCTGCCTTTACTGGACTGATTGATTTAAACATAGCTGATTCAAGAATATTAAAGTGTTCCTTTCCCAACCTCAAGTGATATTTCATTCATCGCACTAAAAATTTATTCTCTATCCAAGGACTCAAAAGAAACCACATTTGAGTGGTTATGCTCTATGAAAAAGGTTATATCTATATTGCATGTATTCAGAACAACTTGGGAAAATTTCCAGGCCCTTCTGCACTAAAAGATGTGATTAGTGGTGGCATTATAAAACCACAGTCGTTACTCAAGATCCATACCCTTCTCTTCATTTAAATGATGTAGCTACCCACTTCCAAATATAAAAATATAATTTATAGTATACAGCTAAAAGAGCAAGCCAAAAAAGCAGAGAAGAAACTCTACAATTCAGCAGAATTTGTATCCTATTCATTAGCATCTGTGTTTGTAAGGCCCGAAATAGAGGAGGAGAATGCCAAGTTTCCTTCCTCCCTCCACTGTGCGCGGTAAGTCTTGTCTGCTCTCTGGGCTTTCAGCTTCTCATCTGTAAAATGAGGGGCTGGGCTAACTTAGTGGCTCCTGAACCCCACACGGCAGAAGCAGGAAGAAGGAATACTGACACCCACATGTACACACACACATTCTATCAACTTAGCACAGGATCAGCACAGGGGAAGGGAGTAAGCAGAAAGCTGTATCTTTAACCAGCTGTGAAAGAAACATCGATGATCTGTAAAAACTTCCTGCCCCCTGCAGTCCTAGCCCAATATCCCAGTTGCCCATTGACTTTTAGTTTTCTTCCCAGCTTTCAAAAAAACATTATTTCCTCCACTGACACCTGCCAACAACCCCTCCACCTCAGACTGTGCTTGTGCTAAGTTGCTTCAGTCGTGTCAAACTCTTTGCAACTCTGTGGACTGTAGCCCACCAGGCTCCTCTGTCCATGGGATTTCCTAGGCAAGAAGATGGGAGTGGGTTGCCATTTCTTTCTCCAGGGGATCTTCCGGACCCAGGAATCAAACCAGCCTCTCTTGCAACTCCTGATTGGCAGGCAGGTTCTTTACCACTAACACCTAGGAAGCCCACACCTCAGATTTCCAACCCTGAGTATGCAAGTAAGCACTCCAAGTATGCTGGTGTACTTTTCACTTTATAGATGGCTCTTCTTCCAGTAATTATCTCCTTTCCCTTAATCCTAGAAACAATCTCATTCCACTTAAGTAAGAATTTCTTGACTGTAATGAAGAAAATATTTGACTCAACTAGCATAAAGGTGATTGCACCCCACTCCAGTACTCTTGCCTGGAAAATCCCATGGACGGAGGAGCCTGGTAGGGAGCCTGGTAGGCTGCAGTCCATGGGATCGCAAAGAGTCGGACACGACTGAGAGACTTCACTTTTACTTTTCACTTTCATGCATTGGAGAAGGAAGTGACAACCCACTCCAGTGTTCTTGCCTGGAGAATCCCAGGGACGGGGGAGCCTGATGGGCTGCCATCTATGGGGTTGCACAGAGTCAGACACGACTGAAGTGACTTAGCATAGCATAAAGGTTAGAAGTCAGGCTTGGGAATCAGAAAACAACCCTGTCACTTAATGTCTTACATTAAGCAAATCACTTGACCTCCCTAAGCCTACATTTTTTCATCTGTTAAAATAAGGATAATTTGACCTTTTCACCAGGTTCTGTTGAGTACCTAGTTTCTGCTCAATGCATATATAGCCATTATTTTTGTTATTATCACTTTAAAGAGAGAAAAATCATTTGAGAAGAACATAATTTGGAGGGGGAAAACAACTTTAAATTGGATGAACTCATGGTGTAATATATATATTTTACACTGGATTGGGCTTTGAAAGACCTGGGAGGACCTGGTCCCATTTCCTCATTGTGTAAACTTAGGTAAGTCCCTTAACTTCCCAGATAGTAAAATAAACTATCATATAGCTTTACGCTTTTTTTCCGGTTAACAATCTATTTCTTTTCAGGGCCAAATTCATAATGCATTTCTTGCTATATGAAAATGGAGGTGGTCCCTTTAAACATTTTTTTCCGTCAGAGGACACAGTGTTAAATTTTATCAGTAGAGGGCACTGGCGAGACGTTGCAGAAGGAACGGGCTTCTCCTCCCGGTTACTCTGTGCTTTCTCAGCAGGCTTTTGCTGCCTTCAGCTCTGGTAGGGAGTGAGTGGGGCTTTCCCAGAGCCTGGCTTTGGCAGTGATCAACAGAAGCTTCCCCCAGAATCCCCATGATGAGGCAGTTTTCTACTTTAGATAAAGACAGCTTTGTAAATAACTTTCCCCAGCCCCTAGAAAGTGGGTTTCCTCCAAGTTTACATTTGTTCATATTCAATTACATCAGGAGTGGCTCCAGGGAATTTCAAAATGTTATTATATACAGTGAATGGGCAGAGCACCATGCAGACTGTGAATAGACACAAAACTTTATTGCCTTCATTGACTTCTTATTACGTTTCAGCTGAACACTTTTATAAAACGCAAAACAAAATAAAGGTGGGTCAGTCAGGGAAAGCAGATTGGATACCCATAAATCCATGGTAACCAACCGGGATACGTGCTCAACAGTGTCAAAACATACTTCTACATTTCTCTGGTCGATTCAGTCTTCTTCCTTTGCTTTGACCTACTAATCTAACCTCAAATCTTAATGTGCCCTTCTTCAAATTTAGCAGTGTGTGTAGTTGCCATTCTCTTCTCCAGAGGATCTTCCCCACCTAGGATCGAACCTGGGTCTCCTGCATTGCAGGCAGATTCTTTACTGAGCACCATTAATATCACCATTTAAGAGAAAGCACAAGAATTATGTATATTTATATATAAATATATATATATACACACACACATGCACAAGTGCTCCTGTCACTTGCCACCAAATAATCAAATTTGCCATATATACCAAACTAACCTAACAGTGTTTCTCCTTGGTTGAAGTAGAAGTGCAGCCGCTTGCTTGAGGTCAGTACCTCTGTCTATGCTTTCAATCTCAGCATCATCACTCTTCTCTGGAAAATGGCATGACTGATTATCCCCCTGAATCTTTTTCTTTTTTTATATTGCAACATCTCTCTGATTCTTCTATTAGTACTTAAATATCCTCAAGTCTCTCTAATGTAAAAATGGAAATCCCAGAAATTCCCTGGTTAGGATTCTGTGCTTCACTGCCGAGGGTGCAGATTTGAACACTGATCAGGGAACGAAATGGCACCCCACTCCAGTACCCTTGCCTGGAAAATCCCATGGACGGAGGAGCCTGGAAGGCTGCAGTCCATGAGTTTGCTAAGAGTCGGACAGGACTGAGCGACTTAACTTTCACTTTTCACTCTCACGCATTGGAGAAGGAAATGTCAACCCACTCCAGTGTTCTTGCCTGGAGAATCCGAGGGACGAGGGAGCCTGGTGGGCTGCCGTCTATGGGGTCATGCAGAGTCAGACACAACTGAAGTGACTTAGCAGCAGCAGCAGCAGCAAGGAATGAAGATCCTATGAGCCATGCAACACAGCAAAAAATAAAAATAGAAATTCTCTCCATTCTACGTCCTGTACCAGTTTACAGCGTATCTTTTGTCTCATCTTTAAGGTCAAACTTCTATAATAAAAGGTTTCAACTCACCTCCAACTCACTCTAACTACAGCAGTCTAGATTTTTGCCTCTATCATTCTGCTAAAACAGGTCTCCTAAAATGCACTCAGGACCTATTGCTAAATCCAATGGGTATTTACAGGCCTTATCTTCTTTAACTTCTCAGCATTGTTTCATTCTTCCATGCACTCCTCGAGATACTTTCTTCCTCAGGATCCCAGGACTCAATATTATCTTGATTTGGTTGTAGCTACAGCTGTTAACTTTGAACTCTTTTTGTCTCTTTTACTTAGCTGTATAATGTTGAAGCTCTCAGAAGTTCTATTCAGGTCAGTTCAGTTCAGTCGCTCAGTCGTGTCCGACTCTTTGCAACCCCGTGAACTGCAGCACACCAGGCCTCCCTGTCCATCACTAACTCCCAGAGTTCACTCAAACTCACATCCATCGAGTTGGTGATGCCATCCAGCCATCTCATCCTCTGTCGTCCCCTTCTCCTCCTGCCCCCAATCCCTCCCAGCATCAGAGTCTTTTCCAATGAGTCAACTCTTCACATGAGGTGGCTAAAGTACTGGAGTTTCAGCTTTAGCATCATTCCTTCCAAAGAAATCCCAGGGCTGATCTCCTTCAGAATGGACTGGTGGGATCTCCTTGAAGTCCATGGGACTTTCAAGAGTCTTCTCCAACACCACAGTTCAAAAGCATCAATTCTTCAGCACTCAGCTTTCTTCACAGTCCAACTCTCACAACCATACATGACCATTGGAAAAAAGATAGCCTTGACTAGACGGACTTTTGGTGGCAAAGTAATATCTCTGCTTTTGAATATGCTACCTAGGTTGGTCGTAACTTTCCTTCCAAGGAGTAAGCGTCTTTTAATTTCATGGCTGCAATCACAATCTGCAGTGATTTTGGAGCCCCCCAAAAATATTCAGACACTGTTTCTGCATCTATTTGCCATGAAGTGATGGGTAAACATGACATGATCTTAGTTTTTGGAATGTTGAGCTTTAAGCCAATTTTTTCACTCTCCTCTTTCACTTTCATCAAGAGGCTTTTTAGTTCCTCTTCACTTTCTGCCATAAGGGTGGTGTCATCTCCATATCTGAGGTTATTGATATGTTTCCCGGCAGTCTTGATTCCAGTTTGTGTTTCTTCCAGCCCAGCATTTTTTATGATGTTCTCTGCATAGAAGTTAAATAAGCAGGGTGACAATATACAGCCTTGACATACTCCTTTTCCTATTTGGAACCAGTCTGTTGTTCCATGTCCAGTTCTAACTGTTGCTGCCTGACCTGCATATAGATTTCTTAAGAGGCAGGTCAGGTGGTCTGGTATTCCCATCTCTTTCAGAATTTCCCACAGTTTATTGTGATCCACACAGTCAAAGGCTTTGGCATAGTCAATAAAGCAGAAATAGATGTTTTTTCTGGAACTCTCTTGCTTTTTCCATGATCCAATGGATGTTGGCAATTTGATCTCTAGTTCCTCTGCTTTTTCTAAAACCAGCTTGAACATCAAGAAATTCATGGTTCACATATTGCTGAAGCCTGGCTTGAAGAATTTTGAGCATTATTCTACTAGAATGTGAGGTGAGTACAATTGTGCGGTAGTTTGAGCATTCTTTGGTATTGCCTTTCTTTGGAATTGGAATGAAAACTGACCTTTTCCAATCCTGTGGCCACTGCTGAGTTTTCCACATTTGCTGGCATATTGAGTGCAGCACTTTCACAGCATCATCTTTCAGGATTTGAAATAGCTCAACTGGAATTCCATCGCTTCCACTAGCTTTGTTCGTAGTGATGCTTTCTAAGGCCCACTTGACATCACATTCCAGGATGTCTGGCTCTAGGTGAGTGATCACACCATCGAAATTATCTGGGTCCTGAAGGTCTCTTTTGTGCAGTTTTTCTATGTTCTTGCCACCTCTTAATATCTTCTGCTTCTGTTAGGTCCATACCATTTCTGTCCTTTATCGAGCCCATCTTTTGCATGAAATGTTCCCTTGGTATCTCTAATTTTCTTGAAGAGATCTGTAGTCTTTCCCATTCTGTTGTTTTCCTCTATTTTTTTGCATTGATCACTGAGGAAGTCTTTCTTATCTCTCCTTGCTATTCTTTGGAACTCTGCATTCAGATGCTTATATCTTTCCTTTTCTCTTTTGCTTTTCACTTCTCTTCTCTTCACAGCTATTTGTAAGGCCTCCCCAGATAGCCATTGTGCTTTTTTGCATTTATTTTCCATGGGGATGGTCTTGATCCCTGTCTCCTGTACAATGTCACTAACCTCAGTCCATAGTTCATCAGGCACTCTATCCATCAGATCTAGTCCCTTAAATCTATTTCTCACTTCCACTATATAATCATAAGGGATTTGATTTAGGTCATACCTGAATGATCTAGTGGTTTTCCCTACTTTTTTTAATTTAAGTCTGAATTTGGCAATAATAAGGAGTTCATGATCTGAGGCACATTCAGCTCCCGGTCTTGTTTTTGTTGACTGTATAGAGCTTCTCCATCTTTGTTGCAAAGAATATAATCAATCTAATTTTGGTGTTTACCATCTGGTGATGTCGGGTGTTTGCTATGACCAGAGCATTCTCTTTGCATAACTCTATTAGTCTTTGCCCTGCTTCATTCTACATTCCAAGGCCAAATTTGCCTGTTACCCCAGGTTTTTCTTGACTTCCTACTTTTGCATTCCAGTCCCCTATAATGAAAAGAACATCTTTTTGGTGTGTTAGTTCTAAAAGGTCTTGTAGGTCTTCATAGAACCATGCAACTTCAGCTTTTTCAGTGTTGCTGCTTCAGGAATAGGCTTGGATTATTGTGATATTTAATGGTTTGCAATGGAAACAGAGATCATTCTCTCATTTTTTCTCTTAAGATGTAGATCAAAATCCTTGAGTAGTTTACATGATTCTGTCCCGGCCCCTACTCATATCATCCCTCCTCTGGCCTTTGTTTTCTTTGTTTTAGCCACACTGACCATCTTCAGTTAATTAGTGTGTCACACTCCTTCACACCCTGTGTATCTGCATGAGATACTCCTACTTCTTTGTTTTACTCAGATAACTCCCAACTTGTCTTTAGCTCCCACTACACTCATCTCTCCTAGAAAGTCTGCCTGGTATTCCTGTTCAGATCAAATCTCCCAGTCATATGTTTCCTGGTAACACTGACCTTTCCTTCATTAAATGGGTCACCTTCATAATGCTATATTTTTTATATTGAAATTGAAAGTCACTCACTTGTTTCCAACTCTTTGCAACCCCATGGACTATACAGTCCGTGGAATTCTCTAGGCCAGATTACAGGAGTGGGTAGCCTTTCCCTTCTCCAGGAGATCTTCCCAATCCAGGGACTGAAAATGGGTCCCCCGCATTGCAGGTGGATTCTTTACCAGCTGAGCCACAAGGGAAGCCCAAGAATACTGGAGTGGGTAGCCTATCCCTTCTCCAGTGGATCTTCCCAGCCCAGGAATCAAGCCAGGTCTCCTACATTACCAGACAGATTCTTTACCAACCGAGCTGTCAGGGAAGCCCCTTCTATAAATGATTTTTTATATTATCATTTCATTAATCTTTATCTTCCCTACAGGACTATATACTTGCAAGGACAGGGAACATACAAATTTATTCTGTCCCCAGATCCTACCATAAGGTCTAAGTTCAGTCACTCAGTCGTGTCTGATTCTTTGTGACCCCATGGACTGCAGCACGCCAGACCTTTCTGTCCATCACCAACTTCCTGAAACTTGCTGAAGCTCATGTCCATTGAGTCAGTGATGCCATCCAACCATCTCATCCTCTGTCATCCCCTTCTCCTCCTCCTTCAATCTTTCCCAGCATCAGGATCTTTTCCAGTGAGTCAGTTCTTCATATCAGGTAGCCAAACTATTGGAGCTTCAGCTTCAGAATCAGTCCTTCCAATAAATATTCAGGACTGATTTCCTTCAGGACTGACTGGTTTGCTCTCCTTGCAGTCCAAGGAGGCTCTCCAGAGTCTTCCCCAACACCACAGTTCAAAAGCATCAGTTCAAAGGCACCGTAAGGAAAGGTTATCATTAACTATTTGTTAAGTACATAAATAAATGAAAGAAATATCACTGGTTTCTGAAATACAAAATCAGTACAGAGAGCAGACTTACTGATTTGAGAGAAACGTTTAACCACATGTGAAGAGGAAGCATTTTGTGAATTTCCCTTTTGTTGCCCTTACTGATCAAAATGTGTTCCTCAAGAACTTGGAAAGCCTTAGAGGTGATCCAGAGGTCAACTAGGAGGTAAACTAGAAGTCAGCTGGCGGGGAACCAAACACTTCCTGAGCTCTGTGTTGCATTTGAACGAGATTAACTTTGATTTTCCCTGTGTTTTACACTAGACTTCCATGTGTTTTGTAAGTGCCTAGTTTTCCTTTTCCCTCTCAAAATGTTTCGAAATTACTGAACTGGGTAAATTTCAGTGTGCAGATAAAAACTGAAGCCCACATTAAATTAATGAAATAACCCAAAGCTGCAAAGGTGATGAGCGCAGACTCTCTACATTAGATGGAAAAACGAGGCAAAGCCCCTACGAAGAATATGGTATGTGGCTTCCCTGGTGGCACTCGTAGTAAAGAACCTGCCTGCCAGTGCTGGGGACACAGAAGACACAGGTTCGATCCCTAGGCTGGGAAGCTCACCCACAAGAAGAAATGGCAACCCATTCCAGTATTCTTGCCTGGAAAACTCAGTAGAAAGAGGAGCCTGGTGGGCTACAGTCTGTGCAGTCACAAAGAGTCAGAGATGACTCAAGCAACTTACCTTAGCACTGACAACAAATAGGAATTGTTATTTTCCTTCTCCTTCTTTCTTCTCCCTGGTAGTTCCCTTTCCCTCTTGATGCTTTCATTCTTACATTATCGCCACATTATTAAGAAAGAGACTTTTACAGACTGAATGTGAATATTTCAATTGATGACTTTGTAAAGGAGAGCCATTCCGGTAACTAAGTTTCCCAGGCAATTTTCATTCTGTCATTTGCCAGATGAAAATGCCAGATGCTCTTTAATGCCAGAACGCACCCAAAATAACTGGCTGTCACTTATTTTTATTTCTGAAGTTAATATGAAAATATTCAAACATTAGCTCAATCTGTATTGATACAATTCATCTATGCCAAGAAATTCCTAATAAGCAGGAAACAAATTGGAGGTAAAATATATTGCTATCCCTTCTTTTCAGACACCAGAGGGCACTAAATACTGAAAAAGAAGCCAGAAATTTTTACAATGCATACATAAATAGATTTTCTCACTAGAGGGAGCAAGAAAAAGTTAAATTAAAATAATATAGTATATATACTCTTAAAAAATTATCTCTCTATAGAACACATATGCCACTTTAAGAGAACAAGTATTTATGTTAAGCTAGAGAATCATATTACTCATAGAAGAATTACAATAAAAGTCAACCAGAAAAGATAATCTTTTCTCAGGAATCTTAAAATGAACAGAAATTTATATCTACATCATATATTTCATTGCTATCTTCTCTCTGTCTCTCTCCTTCCCTTCCTTTTTCCCTCCCTCTAAACTTATGCCTCTATTTCTATTTACATCTCCGTTTACAGGTCTAGCTTTATACCTTTAGTATAATATATTAATGGGTATCTCTAACTCTCTCACTTTGTCTGCCCTTTCTTTCTCTCTCTGTATATATGATATGTATATAATAGAACCAAAACTGAAGTATTAATGCTGCTGCTGCTGCTAAATCGCTTCAGTCGTGTCCGACTCTGTGCAGCCCCATAGACGGCAGCCCACCAGGTTCCCCTGTCCCTGGGATTCTCTAGGCAAGAACACTGGAGTGAGTTGCCATTTCCTTCTCCAATGCATGAAAGTGAAAAGTGAAAGTGAAGTCACTCAGTTGTGTCCGACTCTTAGTGACCCCATGGACTGTAGCCTACCAGGCTCCTCCATCTATGGGATTTTCCAGGCAAGAGTACTGGAGTGGGGTGCCATTGCCTTCTCCAGTATTAATGCTAGTAAGTGTAAAACAGACAGTCATACACCACTGGCAAGGGTATTACAATGGTCAAACAAAACAAATACCAAAAAAACAAATTCCATAAAACAATATGAAGATGCATGTGTTTAGGTAGACAGATTTTTTTTTAAGCTGAAAATTCACTTTAAGTATACTTTAAGAAAATGCTGCTGCTGCTGCTGCTGCTAAGTCGCTTCAGTCGTGTCCGACTCTGTGCAACCCCATAGATGGCAGCCCATCAGGCTCTGGCGTCCCTGAGATTCTCCAGGCAAGAACACTGGAGTGGGTTGCCATTTCCTTCTCCAATGCATGAAAGTGAAAAGTGAAAGTGAAGTTGCTCAGTTGTGTCTGACTTTTAGCGACTCCAACGACTGCAGCCCACCAGGCTCCTCCGTCCATGGGATTTTCCAGGCAAGCATACTAGAGTGGGGTGCCATTGCCTTCTCCATTAAGAAAATGAGAGATATGCAAAATATGAATGTACAGACATTTGCCAGAGAAACACAATAGTAACAAAGTAGAAACAAACCTTATACCTTATAGTAAATAAAATGGTATGATAAACTGCTGTTTTAGCCATAGACCGAATATTATGCTTTCATTAAAATTTATTCAGAAATTATTAAATGACCTGTGACAACATTATGACATAATGTTAATTTTTTAATAGAAAATAAAACTATATAAAAATATGTTCTCAGTATAATTTTAAATGTTATTTTATTAATAGCTGTTAGATTTATGTAGTAGGGTTACAGATAGATGGTATTTTCTTTTTAAATTTTTCATCTCTTCTAAATTTTCCTGAATGGGCACAAACCAATCTTCTAGTTAGAGAAAAGAAATACTTGTACATTTCATCTTAGAAAAAAAAAATCAAAGTTTCCAAAAAGATACAAGAAAAGTAAAAACAGCTCTTATTAGGATACATTTAAGAAATGAAAGTATTCAGGTTAGATGATATATTGCTCTTTACCTGTCTTCCAATTCATCCATCCAGCCAATCATCCATCAAGACATACACATCATTGGTGTATCAGAGTACTTATTTTCTTATGTACTTAACCAGCATTGAATAATATAATGTGTTTCTGTTTTATGTGAAAGCTGCTCAGTCGTGTCTGACTCTTTGCAGCCCCATGGACTGTAGCCTGCCAGGCTTCTTTATCCATGGAATTCTCCAGGCAAGAATTCTGGAGGGGATAGCCACTTCCTTCTTCAGGGGATCTTCCAACCCAAGGATCAAACTCAGGTCTCCCACATTGCAGGCAGATTCTTTACCGTCTGAACCACCAGGGAAGCCCTTAGTCTCCTTTAATCTAGAACAGTTTATTAGGCTTTCTGCATCTCTGGCAACATTGATTTCTTACAAG
Source organism: Capricornis sumatraensis (assembly GCF_032405125.1). NCBI lineage: Eukaryota > Metazoa > Chordata > Mammalia > Artiodactyla > Bovidae > Capricornis > Capricornis sumatraensis. The sequence continues at coordinate 27,986,829 of NC_091076.1, forward strand.
ACCACAAGTCAATTATTTAAGTATAATGTCTCACAACAATTTGTGTTTTTTTTCTTCTTATAACTCAATTCAAGGTACAATTTTGTCTGTTATACTAATGAAGTAATGTTTTCTCCTCAGTGAATCACATCAGATGTCCCATTTTTGGTGACTAGTAACTAGGTCCATGAATCAAAGTAAATTGGAAGTGGTCAAACAGGAGATGGCAAGAGTGAAGTCGACATTCTAGGAATCAGCAAACTAAAATGGACTGGAATGGCTGAATTTAACTCAGATGACCATTATATCTACTACTGCAGGCAGGAATCGCTCAGAAGAAATGGAGTAGCCATCATGGTCAACAAAAGAGTCTGAAATGCAGTACTTGGATGCAATCTCAAAAACAACAGAATGATCTCTCTTCACTTTCAAGGCAAACCATTCAATATAACAGTAATCCAAGTCTATGCCCCAACCAGTAATGCTGAAGAAGCTGAAGTTGAACAGTTCTATGAAGACCTACAAGACCTTTTAGAACTAACACCTAAAAAAGATGTCCTTTTCATCATAGGGGACTGGAATGCAAAAGTAGGAAGTCAAGAAACACCTGGGGTAACAGGCAAATTTGGCCTTGGAATACAGAATGAAGCAGGGAAAAGGCTAACAGAGTTTTGCCAAGAGAAAACACTGGTCATAGCAAACACCCTCTTTCTACAAAACAAGAAGTGACTACACATGGACATCACCAGAAGGTCAATACCAAAATCAGATTGATTATATTCTTTGCAACAAAGATGGAGAAGCTCTATACAGTCAGCAAAAACAAGACAGGGAGCTGAATGTGGCTCAGATCATGAACTCCTTTTTGCCAAATTCAGACTTAAATTGAAGAAAGTAGGGAAAACCACTAGACCATTCAGGTATGACATAAATCAGATCCCTTATGATTATATAGTGAAAGTGAGAAATAGATTTAAGGGACTAGATCTGATGGATAGAGTGCCTGATGAACTATGGACTGAGGTTAGTGACATTGTACAGGAGACAGGGATCAAGACCATCCCCATGGAAAATAAATGCAAAAAAGCAAAATGGCTATCTGGGGAGGCCTTACAAATAGCTGTGAAGAGAAGAGAAGTGAAAAGCAAAAGAGAAAAGGAAAGATATAAGCATCTGAATGCAGAGTTCCAAAGAATAGCAAGGAGAGATAAGAAAGACTTCCTCAGTGATCAATGCAAAGAAAAAGAGGAAAACAACAGAATGGGAAAGACTACAGATCTCTTCAAGAAAATTAGAGATACCAAGGGAACATTTCATGCAAAGATGGGCTCGATAAAGGACAGAAATAGTCTGAACCTAACAGAAGCAGAAGATATTAAGAAGAGGTGGCAAGAATACACAGAAGAACTGTACAAAAAAGATCGTCATGACCCAGATAATCACGATAGTGTGATCACTCACCTAGAGCCAGACATCCTGGAATGTGAAGTCAAGTGGGCCTTAGAAAGCATCACTATGAACAAAGCTAGTGGAGGTGATGGAATTCCATTTGAGCTATTTCAAATCCTGAAAGATGATGCTGTGAAAGTGCTGCATTCAATATGCCAGCAAATGTGGAAAACTCAGCAGTGGCCACAGGACTGCAAAAGGTCAGTCTTCTTTCCAATCCCAAAGAAAGGCAATGCAAAAGAATGCTCAAACTACCACACAATTGCACTCATCTCACATGCTAGTAAAGTAATGCTCAAAATTCTTCAAGCCAGGCTTCAGCAATATGTGAACTGTGAACTTCCAGATGTTCAAGCCGGTTTTAGGAAAGGCAGAGGAACCAGAGACCAAATTGCCAACATCCGCTGGATCATGGAAAAAGCAAGAGAGTTCCAGGAAACGTCTACTTCTGCTTTATCGACTATGCCAAAGCCTTTGACTGTGTGGATCACAATGAACTGTGGAAAATTCTGAGAGAGATGGGAATACCAGACCACTGATCTGCCTCTTGAGAAACCTGTATGCAGGTCAGAAAGTAACAGTTAGAACTGGACATGGAACAACAGACTAGTTCCAAATAGGAAAAGGAGTACATCAAGGCTGAATATTGTCACCCTGCTTACTTAACTTATATTCAGAGTACATCATGAGAAACACTGGGCTGGAAGAAACACAAGCTGGAATCAAGATTTCCAGGAGAAATAACAATAACCTCAGATATGCAGATGACATCACCCTTATGGCAGAAAGTGAAGAGGAACTAAAAAGCCTCTTGATGAAAGTGAAAGAGGAGACTGAAAAGTTGGCTTAAAGCTCAACATTTAGAAAACGAAGATCATGGCATCTGGTCCCATCACTTCATGGGACATAGATGGGGAAACAGTGGAAACAGTGAGAGACTTTATTTTGGGGGGCTCCAAAATCACTGCAGATGGTGACTTCAGCCATGAAATTAAAAGACGCTTACTCCTTGGAAGGAAAGTTATGACCAACCTAGATAGCATATTCAAAAGCAGAGACATTACTTTGCCAACAAAGGTCCATCTAGTCAATGCTATGGTTTTTCCAGTGGTCATGTATGGATGGGAGAGTTGGACTGTGAAGAAAGCTGAGCACTGAAGAATTGATGCTTTTGAACTGTGGTGTTGGAGAAGACTCTTGCGAGTCCCTTGGACTGCAAGGAGATCCACCCAGTCCATCCTGAAGGAGATCAGCCCTAGGTGTTCTTTGGAGAGACTGATGCTGAAGCTGAAACTCCAATACTTTGGCCACCTCATGCGAAAAGTTGACTTGTTGGAAAAGACTCTGATGCTGAGAGGGATTGTGGGCAGGAAGAGAAGGGGATGACAGAGGATGAGATGGCTGGATGGCATCACCAACTCGATGGACATGAGTTTGAGTGAACTCTGGGAGTTGGTGATGGACAGGGAGGCCTGACGTGCTGCAGTTCATGGGGTTGCAAAGAGTTGGACACGACTGAGCAACTGAACTGAACTGAGTAAGTAATTTCTGGGAAAATACTTTGAGATAAGTACATATCCTATTTCCCTTTAAAATTTATGTTATAGCTCTATCATTCTTTGATGATTCATGCCTAAATAAATTATTGCTATCATAATCTCAAAATGATGACTTTCTAGTACCATCATCCCTTCTACTTTTAGTAGTTGGCATTCTTGTACTATAAAAAAATTTCATTTCTGTCTCATTTACTCCTCAATGGGTTATAATTCGTTACTATAGTTTTTTATTTTGAAATTTTACTTCTGCTGGCTTTGGTCACTGAAAGCCCTTCTGGCTTGCCCTCTGTCCTTTGGACACAATCCTATAATTTTTTTTTTTGTTTTTTTGAGCACTTTCTTACTTTAGGGTAATATAAAATATTCCAAATTCATTTGTACTTTTCCTGTTTCAACCCTGGAAAATTCCAATCTGATACTATGGAGTTCTTTGTAGCCTTCCTCTATTCCATATTGGTATCTCCCTTCTCCAAGATCTACAGCTCTGGTCATCAGTGTCTTTACTCATTAGCTTAACATTGCAATACACAAAAAAAGTAGTTTCTGAATTGCTACCCTCTTACTACTATGAAATACAAACTTACTGAGTAGAGCTCAAAATTAGTTTATAGTTCTTTTTTGTCTTTAGAATAAGGGTATGGTTCAAAAGTTATTAAAATATTATATAAAGTTATTTGGTTAGCTCTTTTTATCCCTCCAAGTTGTACTATTTGAAAAAATATGTTTACAAAGCTAATTATACTTGGTTATATTTAGCTTATGTGAAATAGTTAATATGAAGGTTCTTCTGTAGTTACTAATGCATTTCAATATGATGTCAAATTGGAAATATTTTCATTTACTTCATTTTTTACAATATTACTCCAAGCATACATTAATTGTCAATGTGTCCATTACAGGTACAAGCAATGACTGAGTAAGTAAATGAGGAACGAAAGTGAAAGTGAAGTAGCTCAGTTGTGTCCGACTCTTTGCAACCCCAGGGACTGTAGCCTACCAGGCTCCTCCATTCGTGCATGGGATTTTCCAGGCAAGAATACTGGAGTGGGTTGCCATTTCCTTCTCTAGAGGGATCTTCCTGACTCAGGGATCAAATCCAGGTCACCCACATTGAAGGCAGACTCTTTTACCTTCTGAGCCAACAGGAAAGTCCTATGAGGGACCAGGAAGTAAATGGGCCAGAAACGAATCTCCTGTGCAGAAGAATTCCAAACAATCTATGCAGCTTTGTTTCCAAGAAGGTGGAGCATAACTCCTTACTCCTCGAGTGTGGGTTATGCGTTGTGACTTTCTATCAAACAGGATAGGAGAAAAAGAGATAACAAGAGTAATTTAACAGTAAAAAAGTCTACTAAACACTATCTCAGCTAGGTAATTAAGACTAACCTCAATAATGATAAGTCATTTTGATAGTATTTCTTCTTGATATATGGGGTTAAAATAGCACATCTGTGATCTTCCTCCTCAAAATACTTTACCTTAATCTATGCAGGTCAGGAAGCAACAGTTAGAACTGGACATGGAACAACAGACTGGTTCCAAATGGGAAAAGGAGTATGTCAAGGCTGTATATTGTCACCCTGCTTATTTAACTTCTATGCAGAGTACATCATGAGAAACGCTGGGCTGGAAGAAGCACAAGCTGGAATCAAGATTGCCGGGAGAAATATCAATAACCTCAGATATGCAGATAGCACCACCCTTATGGCAGAAAGTGAAGAGGAACTAAAACGCCTCTCGATGAAACTGAAAGGGGAGAGTGAAAAAGTTGGCTTAAAGTTCGACAATCAGAAAATGAAGATCATGGCATCTGGTCCCATCACTTCATGGGAAATAGATGGGGAAACAGTAGAAACAGTGTCAGACTTTATATTTTGGGGCTCCAAAATCACTGCAGATGGTGACTGCAGCCATGAAATTAAAAGATGCTTACTCCTTGGAAGAAAAGTTATGACCAACCTAGATAGCATATTCAAAAGCAGAGACATTACTTTGCCGACTAAGGTCCATCTAGTCAAGGCTATGGTTTTTCCATTGGTCATGTATGGATGTGAGAGTTGGACTGTGAAGAAGGCTGAGTGCCGAAGAATTGATGCTTTTGAACTGTGGTGTTGGAGAAGACTCTTGAGAGTCCCTTGGACTGCAAGGAGATCCAACGGGTCCATTCTGAAGGAGATCAGCCCTGGGATTTCTTTGGAAGGAATGATGCTAAAGCTGAAACTCCAGTACCTTGGCCATCTCATGCGAAGAGTTGACTCATTGGAAAAGATTCTGATGCTGGGAGGGATTGGGGACAAGAGGAGAAGGGGATGACAAAGGATGAGATGGCTGGATGGCATCACGGACTCGATGGACGTGAGTCTAAGTGAACTCTGGGAGTTGGTGATGGACAGGGAGGCCTGGCGTGCTGCGATTCATGGGGTCGCAAAGAGTCAGACACGACTGAGCGACTGAACTGAAATGAACTGAACCATAAGAAAAACATCAGACAAGCCCCAACTGACTGATATTCTAGAAAATATCTGACTAATACTCTTCAAAACTGTTCCAGTCATCAAACACAAGGAAATGATGAGAAACTGGAGCAAACAAGATTCTATAGAGACATGACCTAGTAAATGTAATATGATATTATGAGTGAGATCTTGAAATAGAAATAGAACATTAGGTAAAAAGTAGGGAAATTTGAACAAATATGAAGTTTAGTTAATGATAATATATCAATTTTGATTTATTAATGTATCAAAAATATTCTGCTCATTATGTTAATGCAGGATCCTGGTTGTGGGACATAGTGGAACTCTTCCTATCTTTGCAATTTTTCTGTAAACGTAAAGCTATTATAAAATTAAAATTTTATTTTAAAAATCAGTATAAGCTATTTGGAAAATACAAAATGTATGAAGAGGAATACTTAAATTGTCTTTTACACAATTCCTACATAAATACCTTTAATATTTTTAGCATATTTCTCTCATTTTCTCTCTCTTCCCTTTCCTGCTTTCCTTTTTCCCAACCTCCCTATTTATCCTTGTTCTTTTATTCCAGGTGTTGCAGTGGTAAAGATCCCTTGGTCAGGAAGATCCCCTGGAGGAGAGCATGGCAACCCACTCCAGTATTCTTACCTGGAGAATCCCATGGACAGAGGAGCCTGTGGGCTAAACTCCACAGGGTTGCACATAGTCGGACATGATTGAAGCAACATAGCACTCTATTTTTATCTCCGTCTCTTTCAATATTTTTCATCCTTCCCATTCTCACTCTCACATTCACGGATTCTCTTTGGGTAAGTGTATGTGTGATTTGACCAGATTCCACAATAAAATAGATGAGAAATTTTAACTGATTGTGAAAAGTTGCAACCAAATCTAAAATATAGAAGGATTAGAGAGTAGGCAGAAGAATTGCTGAAGAGATTTCCTCGGAGAAAGCTGTCTCTGTACTGTGAGCCCTCCCTTCACCCCACCACACCCCAGACCCTGGAGAAACCTTTAGTTGAAGCTCATAGGACCACTCACAAGACTTACAATTCGTTATGAGGGGCTTCCCTAGTGGTGCAGTGACTAAGATGCTGCGCTCCTGATGCAGGGGGAGCGGGTTTGATCCCTGGTCCAGGAACAAGATCCCACATGGTGCAACTAAGGGTTCACATGCTGCAACTAAAGATCCTACATGCTGCAGCTAAGACCCAGTGCAGCCAAATAGACAAATACATTTTTTTTAATGCGTTACTGTAAAAGACTCTAGGTCCATCTACGTTTCTGCAAACGACCCAATTTCATTCCTTTTTATGACTGAGTAATGTTCCACTGGGTATATGGACCACATCTTCTTTACCCATTCATCTGTCAATGGACATTTAGGTTGCTTCCATATCCTGGCTATTTTAAGTAGTGCTTCAGTGAACATTGGGGTACACGTGTCTTTTTTGGGTTATGATTTTGTTAGTGTATATGCCCAGTAATAGGATTGCTCTGTGGTGACCTAGATGAATAGAATGAGACTGGGGGTGAGAGTATCGAAAAAGATAAAGAAAGCTGAGCGCCTAAGAATTGATGCTTTTGAGCTGTGGTCTTGGAGAAGACTCTTGAGCCTCCCTTGGACTGCAAGGAGATCAAACCAGTCAGTCCTAAAGGAAATCAGTCCTGAATAGTCATTGGAAGGACTGATGCTGAAGCTGAAGCTCCAGTACTTTGGCCACCTGATGTGAAGAGCTGACTCATTTGAAAAGACCTTGATGCTGGGAAAGACTGATGACAAAAGATGAGATGGTTGGATGGCATCACCAACTGGATGGACATGAGTTTGAGCAAGCTCCAGGAGTTGGTGATGGACAAGGAAGCCTGGCATGCTGCAGTCCATGGGGTTGCAAAGAGTCAGACATGACTGAGTGACTGAACTGAACTCAGGGTTAGAGAAAGACCCAAGAGGGAGGGGATATAAGTATACAAATATCTGATTTGCTTTGTTGTACACCAGAAACTAACAATATTGTATAATAACCATACCAATTTAAAAATAATATATGATTTCAAAGTAAAATTGTTACTGTAATCAAGAAAACTTGATGACCACTAAATGATTTGTGCCAATATAGAATATGGCACAAAGTAGAGAGAGTTACACTGGGATAGGCCTGAACTCTCAAGCTTTGTTGAAATGAGGGGATGAGAGAGTTTTTTCCATTATCCAGTTGTAAACCATGCAAAAGCAACAGGCAGTATTGTGTTATCCTAGGGCTTGTCAACAAAGCTGTCTAGAAGGGCAGAGGAGCCCTAGCTGTAAGTAGCTGGATATGGCCAGTACAATCTTGGGGTCTAAGGAAATGTGCTTTAAGCAACCACTTGTAATAATGAGGCAGCCATCAGATGAAGGGAATTGCTGGACGGAGGTGCTCACCAATGGTAGTCACTAAGGATCCAATAACATTTGATAGCAACTGAGATCCTAAAGCCATCCAGCCTAGCCAGGATGCCTCTGTGCCTATTATGGGCTGAATATTTGTGTTCCCCAAAATTCCTGTGCTGAAACACAAACCCCCAGTGTGACTATATTTTGAGGCAGGACCTTGGGGAGATAATTAGATTTAGACTAGGTCAGGAAGATGGAAACTTCATGATGGGATTAGTGCACCTATAAGAAGAGGTGGAGCGATCTCTCTCTGTCCTCCCACATACTTTGAAGAAAGGCCGTACGGAAACACAGTGAGAACATGGTTGTCCACAACTTAGGAAGAAAGCCCTCACCAAGAAGAAACTGGCCAGCACCCTGATCTGGGACTCCCTGTCTCCAGAATTGTGAGAAATAGATATATGTTGTTCAAGACACCCCGTCTGTGGTGTTTGTAACAGCAGCACAAGTTGACTAAAACAGCGCCTTTTCTCACTTCTACTAGCTTTCTTCTCCTCAGCTTTGCCCCCAGAAACCAGAAACGTCAGTTAGCAAGTGGATTAGGGGAAGGGCAGAGGGATGAAGAGGTCAATCATACAAGCTCTTTCCTAAAGGCAGGCAACTGCCATCTACAGACCGTAGCATGGAGGGAGGTAGGAAGTCTTATCTTTAAACACATTTTTTTCAAATTTAATTTTATATTTTTGGCTGCACTGGTCTTCGTTGCTGCCTTCAGGCTCTCTCTAGCTGCAATTCACAGGCTTCTCACTGCGATGGCTTCTCTTGTGGCAGAGCACGGGCTGTAGAGCGCTCAGGCTTCTGTAGTTGCAGTGTACAGGCTTAGCTGCCCTGCAGTACATGGAATCTTCCCCAGCCAGGGACTGAACCCATGTCCCCTGCCTTGGCAAGAGGATTCTTAACCCCTGGACAACCAGGCAAGTCCAAGAAGTCTTATCTTTCAATAAAAATTGAATCACTTGATGGATATCTGAAAATGTGAAATTCTAACTACTGAACTGAAATAATATTTCGTAAACATGAATGTAATAAGGTGTTAAAAGCTGAAAAGTATTGACTCATTCCAAACACCATCCAGGGCTAGGCACTGTTTACTTCTATCAAACAAATATTTAAGAGACAGTGAAAGATTAACATGAATTAGTGCTTCAACTGTACGTGAAATCATGCTTGCTCATTATCCTGAATATACATCTGTCATGATCTGAATTGTGTTTGCTCCAGATTTTATATGTTGGAGCTCTAAGCCCCAGTATTTCAGGATGTGACTGTATTTGGAGATAAGGCCTTTAAAAAGTTAAAATGTTAAAATAAGGCTGAAAGGGTGGAACTGAATCCAATATGACTGGTATCCTTGTAAGAAGAGGGAACCTGGATACACAGAGAGACACCAGGGGCAGGTGTGTGCTGAGCAACAGCCGTATGAGAACACAGAGAAACGATGGCCATCTGCAAGGCAGAGAGAGGGCCTCAAGAGAAACTGAACCAAAGAGAACCTACTAGCACCTTATCTCTGACCTCTAGAACTGTAAGAAAGTAAATTTCTGTGAAGCTACCCCATGACATAAATATATATGTGAATATATATATTTGAATATATATGTGTATATATTTGACATGTCACAGCTATTTCCCCAACACCTTCTAGTTCTCTGTTTCTAACCCTAAACACATTCCTCAAACTAATTGATTCTCCTTTTCCTCTGTTATTGTCCTTGGCTTTCTTCCTAAGCTGCAGTTGAAATCCATTCTCCTGCACCAGGCCTTCTTTTAGCCTCTATAGGGGCAAAATGAGCAGATATAAATGGAGGCTGGCATTTTTCCTGAAGCCTCTTTTACAGGGCTCCTGCAGTCACCAGATGCTATTTTTTTTTCCCATCCTCAACCCAAATCCTGTGGTTGAACCAAGCCAAAGTCTGCCAGCTATACCTTAAAAATATCTCATCGACTAATACCCCACGAAGACTAGGAGACGTGAACTTCCCCTAGGCATTGGAAATACATTAGCAAGTCACATAAAAGCTGAACTACCAATTCAAATTCTTTGATGGCTCATTAGCACAATAGGATCAACCTCAGGAGAGGAGGTGTGATATGTGACAGCTGCAAATATGCTCTGCACCAATCATCCTCTTTTTTCCCTTCTACTTTTCTCCTTATGAGATCTGTGTATTGCCTGGAGTAGAGGTGTGTGTGGCTAGGTGACAGTCCTCTCTCTCGCCAAAAGTTCTCTGTGGCTGGAAGAACAGTTTTTTTCTTTTTCTTTTTTTCAAGAATGAGGCGTCAAGTCAATAAAAATGATGGAAAGAATAGAGGCACCGGGACCATGTTTGCTGCCCATCATGCCTCTTGGGTTATATGATAGCTCCTGGGCAAGAGAAGAGTTAAGACCAGAATATGAAGGAGGCCCTACCATAAGGGACCTAGTGCGAGTTGAGGAACTGGCACTGCTCCTATGGGACTCAGTTGCTAGAAAATTGAGCAGAGGATCATTCCCCTCCCTTCCTTAAAATACCCAGTCTTGGTGACTACCTTGGAGAAGGAATACCACTCTGGTATTCTTGCCTGGGAAATCCCATGGACAGAGGGGCCTGGTGGGCTATGGTCCATGGGGTTCCAAAGAGTTAGATGTGACTTAGCAATTAAATTGGAGAAGGAAATGGCTGATGGGCTGCTGTCCATAGGGTCACACAGAGTCAGACAGGACTGAAGCGACTTAGCGTGCATGCATGCATTGGAGAAGGAAATGGCAACCCACTCCAGTATTCTTGCCTGGAGAATCCCAGAGACAGAGGAGCCTCGTGGGCTGCTGTCTATGGGGTCACACAGAGTTGGACAGGACTGAAGTGACTTAGCAGCAGCAGCAGGGGACTACCTTGGTGGTCCAGTGGTAAGGCTCTGAGCTTCCAATGGAGGGGGTCTGGGTTCAATCCCTGGACAGGGAACTAGATCCCACATACAGCAACTAAAAAAAAGATCCCCACATGCCACAGTGGAAATATCCTATTTGCCACATCTAAATGCCAGCACAGCCAATAAACAAATTTTAAAACTCCTGCTTTGACCTCCAGGGACCCCAGCACCTTTATTTTAGCTACATGCATGTATAATCACAGGTGCACTGAGATTCCCTCAAGCAACTGTGAAACATTGGGTTTTGACAAGGGAGAGTTGAGTGAGATGTAGCAGGCGCTATATGTTGTTTGTGGCCGAACGGAGAGAGTGAATGCGTTTTGAGCATGTTTGACAGGTGCTCTTTGAGGATCCCTGAAAATGGGAAGGGAAGATAGCTTGTTGACAGAGGGGACATGGGAGTACACTGGAAGTACTGACTGGGGGTAAAACTAACGTGGAAATCTACTTCCTTTCTGCTTTATCTTTCCATGTAGCTCTTGCTCGTGCTCAGTCGTGTCTGACTCTTTGTGACCCCATGGACTATAACCCACCAGGTTCCTCTGTCTATGGAATTTTTCAGGTAAGAATACTGAAGTGAATTTCCATTTCCTTATCTAGGATATCTTCCCAACCCAAGCATTGAACCTGTGTCTTCTGCACTGCAGGCAGATTCTTTACCACTGCACCACCTGGGAAGCCCCATGTAAAATAACTTTAAATCCACAACAATCTCATCCCAAGATACACAATTACATCTACAAAGAGTCTTACTTCCAAATAAGGTCTCATCCACAAGTACCAGGGGTTAGGACTTAAATATACCTATTGGTGGGGATACTATTCAACCCACTCCCTGTCCTATGGAAGTGTTCCTTCAGCTGAGAATCACTTCCTTTTTTGTTCATCCCAGTTAGGCAAGGCGATTTTTGTAGTCTGTATTGTCAAAATTTTAGCATTTATTCATTTTCTAGAAAAAATTGTATTTGGTTAAACTTTGGTTTTCAAAATATGTTTGGTCTTTATCCACCTTTCATAGGTAGGAGGGGCTTCCCAGGTGGCTCAGTGGGTAAAGAATCCACCTGCAATGCAGGAGATGGGGTTTCAATCCCTGGGTCAGGAAGATCTCCTGGAGGAGGACATGGCAACTCACTCCAGTATTTTTGCCTAGAGAATCCCATAGACAGAGGAGCCTGGAGGGCTGTAGTCCACAGGCTCACAAAGAGGCAGACACGACTAAAGCGACTTAGTGCACAACACACACACAGCGTGGGTAGGAAGCCTTAAAGTGCCTGCCAGTTACACTGTGCTCTGCTACTTACCAAGAAAGACAGCCTCAGACAGTTCACTACACCTACCAAGGTTGATTGAACTATTTCCTTTTATTCCTGGGCACCGTGCAGGCAGCATGTCCCAGTTTGCTTTGCAGTTTGGTGTGGTCATATAGCTAGTTGTGAGCAGAAATGCTGCACATCACTTCCAGCTGGCCCATAAACCCTCTCCTGAGGTCACCCATTCACCTCTCTCTCCCAACTCCCTAACACACTCTGGTCTGGATATCTAGATTCAGGGCAAAGTTGAAAGATACAGGATGATGATGGTGAATCATCTATCAGTCTGAGTTCCTGAATGATTAAGTAAAACAGAGCTCCCTAACAGTGATCAGGAACACCATTTTGGAACTTCATGGAGTAAGAAATGTACTTCTATTTCACTCAGGACTAAGTGACTTAAGATTTTGAGGGTGATCTATCAGGTGAGTAAACATTTTCTTAATACAAGTAACAAAGGTGATGAGTAGTCTATTCATTTGGGTTCTTCCTAACTGGGAAGTTTGAAGCCCAAAGACACAAAATAGAGAGGATAATCTACAAAAAGTGAAAGGGTAAAATTCACACACTTCAAAGTGACCCCTTAGAGTCTAACGAAAAAGCACCTACTTGCCCCTTCTATCTCCTCTCCTGCCATTCAAACTGGTCTCTTTCCTGAACTTGAACATACCATATGCCCTTTCTATATACAGCTTCCTCCACTTGGATTACTCATCTCCCCCAAGAAGACTTCCTTCCCAGCTGTCCCTACATTTACTATATGCCCCCAACCAATACTTTTCTATCATGTTATTCTGACGTTGTTCCTATAACCCTTTGAAAGTGATCATTTTATTTTTTTTTTTTACTTGTTTATTTCTCTCTCCCTAGACACCAGAAGTTTCATTAGAATAAAGACCTTATTTGTCTTGGCCATTGTTGTGTCTCCAGCGCCTTGAACAATACTAATCAATACCAAAGATGCTCAGTGATACTTGTTGAATGAATGAATGAGAGAAAGGGGGAATATAAAGGAGAGAAAGCAGCAGTGGAACACCCAAGAAGATCACTTGGAATATACTTATAATAAACTATAATAAACTTTCATTAGTTAAGTCCTGAGTGTATCGCTTTCTTATTGTATGAAAGGACTAATATATACTACACTATACTGAACTATGCTATACTGTACTATGCTATATATACTATTGGAGAATGATATTCTTTCAAATTCTTAACTATATTTTTAAATGTATATACCTCATACAGTAATGGGCCCATTTCAAAATGAAGAGAATATTTCATTCAGATCATAGATATCAGAAAACGCTTGAGAGATTTCATAGTCTGAAGATAGAGAATGGACAATTTGCTGTTCTGGATTAAGCAATAAAAGGGGCTTAAAGACTACTAGGACTCAGCGGAGAAGGCAATGGCACCCCACTCCAGTACTCTTGCCTGGAAAATCCCATGGATGGAGGAGCCTGGTAGGCTGCAGTCCATGGGGTCGCTAAGAGTCAGACAACACTGAGCGACTTCACTTTCACTTTTCACTTTCACGCATTGGAGAAGGAAATGGCAACCCACTCCAGTGTTCATGCCTGGACAATCCCAGGGACGGGGGAGCCTGGTGGGCTGCCATCTATGGGGTCGCACAGGGTCGGACACAACTGAAGCGACTTAGCAGTAGCAGCAGCAGCATTACGATTCAGAGATTCAACATTTCACATGAAGGCCAGGTTTAGGAAAGAGATAGGAATCAAAGCAGTTTTAAAGGGACCAGGAACAGGAGGGACAATAACCATTTTATGACAGGAATGGTCTAGCCAAGATACCTGCCATCTTAGATATTGCTGCTGCCATCATGACACATCTGAGTATGGCCCCTCTGCTGGATTCCATTTCAGTTCAGTTCAGTCACTCAGTTGTGTCCAACTCTTTGCAACCCCATGAATTGCAGCATGCCAGGCCTCCCTGTCCATCACCAACTCCCAGAGTTCACTCAAACTCATGTCCATCGAGTCGGTGATGCCATCCAGCCATCTCATCCTTGGTCGTCCCCTTCTCCTCCTACCCCAATCCCTTCCAGCATCAGAGTCTTTTCCAATGAGTCAGCTTTTCTCATGAGGTGGCCAAAGTATTGGAGTTTCAGCTTTAGCATCATTCCTTCCAAAGCACACCCAGGACTGATCTCCTTTAGAATGGACTGGTTGGATTTCCTGGCAGGGACTCTCAAGAGTCTTCTCCAACACCACAGTTCAAAAGCATCAATTCTTCGGCACTCAGCTTTCTTCACAGTCCAACTCTCACAACCATACATGACCACTGGAAAAACCATAGCCTTGACTAGACGGACCTTTGTTGGCAAAGTAATGTCTCTGCTTTTGAATATACTATCTAGGTTGGTCATAACTTTCCTTCCAAGGAGTAAGCGTCTTTTAATTTCATGGCTGCTGTCACCATCTGCAATGATTTTGGAGCCCGAGAAAATAAAGCCTGACACTGTTTCCACTGTTTCCCCATCTATGTCCCATGAAGTGATGGGACCAGATGCCATGATCTCAGTTTTCTGAATGTTGAGCTTTTGGCCAACTTTTTCACTCTCCACTTTCACTTTCATCAAGAGGCTTTTTAGTTCCTCTTCACTTTCTGCCATAAGGGTGGTGCCATCTGCATATCTGAGGTTATTGGTATTTCTCCTGGAAATCTTGATTCCAGCTTGTGCTTCTTCCAGCCCAGTGTTTCTCGTGATGTACTCTGCATAGAAGTTAAATAAGCATGGTGACAATATTCAGCCTTGATGTACTCCTTTTCCTGTTTGGAACCAGTCTGTTGTTCCATGTCCAGTTCTAATTGTTGCTTCCTGACCTGCATAGAGGTTTCTCAAGAGGCAGGTCAGGTGGTCTGGTATTCCCATCTCTTTCCAAATTTTCCACAGTTTATTGTGATCCACACAGTAAAAGGTTTGGCAGAGTCAATAAAGCAGAAATAGATGTTTTTCTGGAACTCTCTTGCTTTTTCCATGATCCAGCGGATGTTGGCAATTTGATCTCTGGTTCCTCTGCCTTTTCTAAAACCAGCTTGAACATCTGGAAGTTCACTATCATAAAGGAATTCAGATCTGTGTGCATGTGTGCGTGTATATGCACACACCCCATTTGCTCAGGTTACCAAAAACTAAATTGGTGTATCTAATTGGAAAACTTCCCTGATGGCTCAGTGATAAAGAATCCACCTGCCAATGCAGGAGACACAGATTGGATTCCTGGGTTGGGAAGATCTCCTGGAGAAGGAAATAGCAGCCCACTCCAGTATCCTTGCCTGGGAAATCCCATGGACTGAGAAGCCTGGCGGGCTCTAGACCATGGAGTCACAATGAGTTGTATTGTGGACACAACTCAGCAACTAAACAGCAAGGACATATCATGAGACTGGTCTTTAGCTGCTACTTTATTTAGTATGTTAGGAGTTAGGAAGGAGAGGAGTGCCCTCAAATGACAAACGTATTCCAGAAAACTGTACTTAGAAAGCACAGGCTTGCATGTCAAGTAGCTGGATGGTCTCCATGAGGTCAAAGTGAGGAGAAGACAAGAGCTCTAGGACAATGAGGAAGGCTATGATCCACTTGGGAAGAGCCTTCGGGTCAGGCTCAGAAATTTTGGTTGTTATCTAGGAAAACATGTGCATATTATTTCTCTATCCAGATCATAAACTTCTTGATTTAGGGGAAAAAAAAAATCTCTCCACCCAACCTCTACTCCATGCTGCCAACTGCATACATATATAGCAGCAAGCACAGTATATTGTGCCTGCAACACAGGAGACCCGGGTTTGATCCCTGGGTTGGGAAGATCGCCTGGAGGAGGGCATCCCACATACAACCCACTTCAGTATTCTGGCCCGGAGAATCCCACAGACTAGCAGGCTACAGTCCACGGGGTCGCGAGAGTCGGACGTGACTTAGCGACTAAACCACCACCATAATACATTGTACAACACAGGCAATCAACACAGTGAGTAGAGCAGAATATAAGGGATAATAAGTTGATATGAATTCATAAAAGAATAGAAAAAAACAGTAGAACAGGTCACCCTTAGAAACTTAGACAGAGGTTTTTCTCCAAACTCTTCTATTTCACCTTTTAAGTCCCTAGATATACCACTTCTCCCGTTTCTCCTCTTCCTTAGAAGAGTATTGGAGGAAATAGCACTTCAACATGGGCTTAGTTAGACACAATTTCCAACCCATGCTGTGCTACTTACCAGCTTTGTGACCATGGGCAAGTCCTTAACCTCTCTGATGTTCAGGTTCCTTGTTCACAAATAGAGCCTTATGGTGATGACAATTTACCTAACAGGGAAGTTCCTTTCTGTCCCCTCTGTCTTTCTCTCACTGAGGCACCAAATCTAGTCATGAACTCTGAGTAGTTCTTCAATGCTCTTGGGATTCATTTCTCTCTTTCCTGGCCCCAGTCGAACCTTCATACATCTTAAAGGAGGTAACTTGTGATGCAAATAAATGAAACTTTATTGCTGCAATGACAGGCAGTCAGAATTGTTTTTCTCAGGGCATCCCCCACGGTCGTTTACATAATACGAATTGGTGATCACTTTTGCTGTAACACATGTGCTAGGCAGTAAGATTTTTCAACTGTAATATATGAAGTTAGTAAACCATTAGGAAGCCAAAAAGCGCAGAAAGGAAGAGCATAATCTCCTGAGCTTATCTGCTGCTGCAGCTAAGTCGCTTCAGTCGTGTCCGACTCTGGGCGACCCATAGACAGTAGCCCACCAGGCTCCCCTGTCCCTGGGATTCTCCAGGCAAGAACACTGGAGAGGGCTGCCATTTCCTTCTCCAATGCATGAAAGTGAAAAGTGAAAGTGAAGTCGCTCAGTCGTGTCTGACTCTTGGCGACCTCATGGACTGCAGCCTACCAGGCTCCTCCATCCATGGGATTTTCCAGGCAAGAGTACTGGAGTGGGGTGCCATTGCCTTCTCTGTCCCGAGCTTATCTACCTCCAGGTAAATCCTGGCTTTAGCACTTACCTGTTGTGTAACCTTGGGCAAGTTACTGAAACCCTTTGCACCCCAATTTCCTCATGAGAAGGAGAGGGAGAAGAGTGCATATTGTACGAGGTATTAGATTAAATGATATATAAAGTTCTTAGACCAGAGTCAGAACTAAAATTAGTTGAATAAAATGACCGAAAGATCCCTAAATATGAAGAAAATGATACATGTTCTTTTACTAGTAACCTTCTTTTATTCAAAACAGCTAAGCCTGTAGTTTGAGCAGATATGTGAGCTCTGACTCAGAGATAAACACCTTATGCTTAATTAAATGAAGGTTAGGCGCACAAAGCTTTATGAAGGGTGACACATAATAGCCACTCATTCACACACTGAGAAGAAAAAAACAGGTGAACCAAGCCCAGACACAGAAAACTTTACCTTCTATTTCTTTCTCAAACACACACACACATCACACACATATCCTTTTTTCTGTCTATGTCCTGTATAAGTGCCATATAATATTGTATGAAAGACTGTTGATTTTTCAATGAGTTGAGTTTAAAGCCATTATAAAAACTAAATAGGAACTAACTTAAAATTATAGTATAGTGTTTATGATCATGAACTCTGACTCATATTTAACCCCTTTATCTGTTTCCCCTGTTTTTCAGATAAACAGATTAAGTTACAGAGATGTTACAATACTTGCACAAAATGACTGGGGAGAGGAGATACATTTATTGGTCTGTAATAGGTTTCCATTTTTTTAAAAAATAGGTTAGAGTCTTAAATTCTCCACTCACCTAATCTCCACAACAACCCTCCAAAAAAAGACATAGACCCAACACAACTGAGGGAACTGAAATCCAACAAGAATTGGAAGTTTGTGCAAGATTATAAAACTGCTAAGTAACAGAGCTATACTTTAGACTTCAGTTTGCCTACCCAAATGCCTCGAGTTTTTTCCTTGGTTTCTCAGTTTTTCTCACTTCCCATTAGCTGGGTGGAGCCATATGAAATTAATATAGAGTTTATAGATCAAATTTGGGATTTGCACATAATTCAATGTCTATCAGAGATGTGCCAAGCATAAATCATCATAACTGTTTACTCTCATTCTTGCTTCCTTACCTTTCCTTTACTTTCTCAGGTTCACAGCTTAACATCCTACAGGTATGGACACTGATTTGAATAGAATACCTTTGGAAAGGATTTGGAGAAATATAAGATACAGTCTTTGCTCTCAGTTGACTACGGTCTAGTTAGAAAGAAAAAATACTCAGGAAAGAAAGGTCAGAGAGGAAAACAATGAAGGAGAGATTCATTTGGGTATCAATTCATCTGAATATTCATATGTCAAGCCCTATGCTTGCCTCTGGTGGATGCAGTGATGAGTAAGCGACACAGTTCGAGTATTTGTGGAACAAGAGGTGAGATCAGTAAACAAATAATGAAATAATCACAGATATAAAGTCTGTTCAGAGTGCCCCTCTGCTCTGGGGTCCATCTCCAGGAACTTCTCTGACCTCAGTAGAGCAGATATTGATCAGTTAACTTTTGAAGCACCCTGTTTTTCTTTTACAGACTCCCATTTCTTTGAAGATGACTTTTCTGGCAATTTTGGGATAGAGTCCTCCCTTTAATGTACAGTATGTATGTAATCAAGCAGGGTGGGAGTGACTGCTTGCAACTACAAATAAGTATCTAGCTTGGGGGAACTAAATAAAGAATGTGATTAAGAACTTTCTTCTTAAAACATGAAATTACAAACCACAGCAGGCTCAGTTACAAGCTTGCTCGTGATTTGGGGACAGTCAAATATATTCCTGATGCTTCTTATGCTTCTGGTTATAACCACGTAGCCATTGGGTGGAGTACTGGAAAAAGGATTTAATTAGGTACATAAAATGCCAGATGTAACCATTGAGGGAGGGACACACTTTAATTACATTTTCTTTGTACTTATGGTTGAAATTGTAACCAAATTAGGTACTTTGAAAATAGACAAAGTTTACACAAACATATTTTATAAAAGGCTTGACAAATGTCAGTGTACAAAATTATATGCTTTCACTAACTAGAAGCTCCTGTATTTCAGTCAAGTTTGGTTTTCTATTTAACCCAAGTTTTAAGGACTCCTTTAAAATTTCAATTGGGGTTGTCATTTATTTTAGGAAATATGAATTGGAGGACAGCATATTTAAATCCAAGCATTAAATCATCTTTTAATGGGAAATTACTATTTCTTGGAAGCTTTTATTTCATTGCCACAGCACTGAAGATCATCTGAATGCTACAAAATGGAGCATTTTAATCAATAATGTGAGTCTGCTGGGTCTTCAGGTTTCCTTCCATTACTTCAAACAATATTTGTATTGACATCTTTATGCATGACACACATGATTTCAAAATTCAGAAATTTTTGATTGCTTCATATATTATAAAAATATTAGACTAATAAAAATAAATTCCTTCCTAGAAATTAAAGGCATGAGTGTGTGTATATATATATATATATATATATATATTTTTTTTTTTTTTTTACTTTTTAAAATTTTTTGACAGTGCTGTGTGGCATGTGGGATCTTGGTTCCCCAACAACAACAAGCCAGTGCCCCCATCAGTGGAGGCACTGAGTCTTAACCACTGAACCACCAGGGAAATCCTGGAATGAATATATATTTAACAATAAAAGGCTCCAGCTTCTCAAAACTTTACCACTTAAAATCAACTCAACAACACCAATCATAGCAAATGCAATAAAGTGAAGATGGTATCCCATGGTTTAATATTTGAACAACTGAAAACATATGCATTATTATATTTATTGAACCGAAACAATCTTGTCAGTTAGGAATTATTTTATCGATTTTATAAATAAAGAAACTGTGGCTCAGAGAGGTTAAGAATCTCATCAAATATCACTTGGTTAAAGACTGAGACAGCTAAGGTTTGAGATCAGTTTCGTCAGGGCTCAGAGCCAACACACTCAACCACGAACAATACAGCCTGATGAGAAGAAAGAAAATCAACTATCAGGCTGCCATAGTAAGCAAAAAGGGAGGCTATAAAGTGAAAGCAGTAGGAAATTACCCAGTGTGACTTCCAGCTGGGTGAGATCACTTTCAGTAACTGAAGAGTGAGACATTTCAAAAGACTAAATATCACAAAGCTGGCAATTTAGATGTACATTATGAAAATACTACTGCACAGAATCAAAGCTGATTTTAGTTTCCACCTTGAAAAGCGATGTGGTGATTAAGAACACAAATTGTGGAATCAAGCTATTCTGGGTCCAAGCTCTTGCTCTGTTAACAGCTATACAGTTGTGGACTGATAACCTTTTTAAGCCTCAGTTTACAAAATATTTTTTAAACAGGGATAAAAATAATAATTCTGTCTTTGCTTGGATTTCCTCTAAGAGGAGAGCCCAAGGTAAGACTTCTATACAGGAAGGTTTTTCTGGGAAATGACCTTAAGGAAGGCTAGGAAGAGTCAAACATGAACAAACATGAAAGGAAGACAAGGCAATCCAAGGGCAAATGGAGGCAGATCCCTCTGAAGAACCTTTGAAGCGTTATGTTAAATGCACCTCAGAATTGCCTCTCCAAGGACAATGGAAAAGGGGAGTATTTATCCTTCATTTCCAGTTGGTCAGAGTTGCCTTATGTTGTGTTAACATTCTCCTACTTAAAGGTTTGCATGTGTGTCAGAATAGTGTGGAGTGGAGGAAACCTACTTCATGGTGGTGGAGAAATACCAGGGCAGAAAGGATGAGATACTCCGTAGAGTCAAAGTAAGATTCTTTCAAACTACACATATGCATAACTAATTGCTATAGTAAAAACTGGAATAAAAAGGTAAGCCGCAAAATTGTGATAGAATATCAGTAATTGCCAGAGGCCAGTAGATTGGATAAAGGAATTTACTTCAAATGTGTGGAATAGTTTCGACAAATGTTCTAGTTTGTGAATGTGGTGATTGTTACATAACTATTTATGTCATAAAGTTATCTAATTGCACACTTAAATTAATTATTTTAATTATTAATACAATTACTAATAAATATTATATCTTAATAGAGTAAATTTTAAAAGGAAAGGTGAGCCAAGCTGTGTAATACACACAGAGATGTCTGATGATAAGTGCCTACCTCACATCATCGTGAGGAATCAGTGTAGTAATATATCCAAAGCACATTAACTAATACTTACATGAATAACAGTGGCTTTTATAATTACTAATCACCTGCTTGAGATAATCCTGATGACTTTGAAATAAGTGGTAGAGTTGGGAAGTTGAATTAGTTTGGAGAAAGATTGATTTAGCCTTGTACTTATTCAAATTAGATGACTAATATTAAAACATGCAAGTGACTAAAGACTTTAGGACTTTCCAATGAGCACTTAGTGTGGAGCTGGATATTTGAGTAGGAGCCTCAAAGAAGAGATAGTTAATGGAAAAAAAAAAAGAGTAAATGAGAATAACAAGGGAGAATTTGCTGAAAGAAGTTCATCTTTCGATTTCAAGGAAATCATTGAAAGTACAAAAGAAAGATGAAAACTGACATCCTTTTAATGAATATTTTGTGCCAAGGACTTAGCATTATTATTTTCCATAACCACACTGTTGGGTGGATATGATTGTTTCTATTACTGAGATGAGGAAACTAAGGATTAGAGAGGTTAACCCACTAGCTAAAAGCTACACAGTCACTTCATACTTGGACAGGTCTGCCTGATCCAGAATGTCTGACTGTAAACTAATTCAACTTCTCAACTCTACCACTTATTTCAAAGTCTTCAGGATTATCTCAGGCAGGTGATTAGTAATATAATAGCCACTGTTACTCATGTATTAATTAATATGCTTTGGATATATCACTACACTGCTCTTTCTCGCATATCATGTTTCCAGGAAAGTTAGAGAGTCAGAATTATGGATGGAGACTCAGAGTGGCACAGGTCCATTGTGAAGATCTGGAAAGACACGCTGGATATAATGGCTGATAGAAGGCAATGAAGGATAACCTTTAAGGAAATGGTTTCTTCCGTTGGCATGACAAGGTTCTAAAGGGATATGATGGTAAAGAAAATGCAGAGCCAGTGGGTATAGGTTTCCTGATGGAAAACTTTATCTGTGAAAGAGGAAAGGGAAATATAGTAATACAGGTATCCCCATTCAAGGCCCAAGATCCAGGTTTTTATTTGATGCAGCCAGTGTAGACCATACGGGTTCATTTGGTTTTTCATCTCCTGTGTATATATATGCCAAAGACAGATTACAATCTTAAGCATCTGGCATTTAAACAAGAAGATGTGATTGCTTTACACCAAAGGACACTTGTTAATACAGGAACTCAGCAGCACTAGAGCACAAATGGGTCTTTGCTCTCTTCTTGAGCTTCCCTGATAGCTCAGTTGGTAAAGAAAGTGCCTGCAATTCAGGAGACTGTGGTTTGATTCCTATATTGGGAAGATCTGCTGGAGAGGGAATAGGCTACCCACTCCAGTATTCTCTGGCTTCCCTTGTGGCTGCCACCACTGCTTGCCAAAGGTCTACTCTATTTTCAAAGAGCAGCCAAGAGATTAGTGCTTAGATAGTGAGGCAAAGTTCTGACTATTGTCTCTATCTCTGCTGATTCTAGTTTCTTTATGTAAATTTTAGAGGGTTTTTTTCAAAATTATAAAATTATTTCTTAGAATAGCATTGAGCCACAGGCCACTGCAAGTGTGTAATCCAATTATTCTCCCAGATGCAGGAAAGTGAGGGGCAATGAAGAAGACAGCTAGTGACTCAGGGAATAGGAAATGTGATGATAAACCTTTGACAAATCATTCATTCAACAAATATTTATGAGAACCTTTCTATGCCATTCTAAGTGCCACTGATATATAAGAAAAGAAAACAGAAAACCTCAGCCTCCAGAGAACTTATACAAAAATAAATATGCACAAGCAATTAAATATACAAAGTCAAAAGAGAGAACAGCTCTAAAGAAAAACTTTGGGCTAAGAGGATAGTAATGTGAGGTTATTGACTCAGGGTGGTCAGCAAAATTCTTCATTCGGATAGAAAAATGATGGAAGAGAGTGAACCATCAAATATCTGTGTAAAGAGCTTTATGGAGAAGAGAACGGTGAGTACAAAGTGCTTGGGAAATGATGGGAAAAGTCTTATTCGGTTTGCGGAACAGCAAGACAGCAAGGCTAGAACATGATAGCAGAGGTGGGAACTAGGCCTAGATCATGTAAGGATGGTGCTGCAATCCTACTGGTAAGAAAGGTGGTTAGATTTCCCCTTACACGTGATAGAAAGTCACTGGCAGAGCTAAGCTTGGTGCTCTCTGATGACCGAGAGAAGCTGGACAGTGGCAGGGGGCGGTGAGTAGGAGGGAGGCTCAAGGGGGAGAAGATACATGAGAATACTTACAGCTGATGCATGCCGTTAGTACAGCAGAGACTAATGCAACATTGTAAAGCAATTATCCTCTGATTTAAAAAAAAAGTCATTGCAGACAGCAAGAAGAAGGGCATCATTTATGATCTCAGGGGCTGTTGCAAGCAGTCATGAGAGAGATGAAAACATTTTGTTTCTCATCTTTTGCTGAGACAGTTCTCCATCTCTCTAGACTGGGAACCAACTGCATCTTTCTAGTTATATGGCACAGTAGACATGCCACCCTGAGTCTTTACATTGGCAAATGGTAAGGTTGCATGTGAGTACTCAAAATTGTACTGTTGTTTCTGCTGATCATTATGGCCCCAGAGGCCAACCTGTAAAGTGAGTTTTTCTAGGAGAGGGAAGAATGCCAGATGGTAGGCAGTGCTAGTAGATAGGGCTAGAGCTCATTGAAAAAGTCTAGGACCTAAATAATCAGGATTCAAAGAAACAAATATTGCAGTATTTAAATATTACAAAAAAAGAGACTTGAGCCCCCCACTGACACCAGTGCTTAGTGGTGAGGAGTCTGTGTAGAGTCAGAAAATGCCTGCAAATCTCAGAGAAATGGTTGAAATGGCATTTTTGTTGGGTGGAGGAAACAACCCCCCACAACTAGTACCTACTGTTAAATCTATAACTACCTCTGCCAGTCAATAAAACTTTCTCATGCTTGTTACATTTTTACTGTTTCCAAAGTCCTTTCATGGATATGATTTGTTTGACTTTCACGACTTTGGGAGATGGGTGGAACAGGTTAAGATCCTTAATAGTCACAGGCAAGGAAGGAGGGAGGCAGAATCATCTGTTCAAGGTCACCATGCCCTTTAGCTCATAAGGGACAGAGAGAGATATGCAGGTCTTTCAACTCCTGATTCAAAGATTCATACCTGAGAACAGGCCATTTTATGTGGATTGTAATGATGTTGAAAATATATGGACTAAATAAAATTTTTGTGTGCTGTGTGCCAAGTCGCCTCAGTCATACCCGACTCTTTTGTGACTCTGTGGACTGCCAGGCTCCTCTGGCCATGGGATTCTCCAGACAAGAATACTGGAGTGGGTTGCCCTGCCCTCCTCCAGGGGATCTTCCCAACCCAGGGATTGAACTCATGTCTCTTACGTCTTCTACACTGGTAGTCTGGTTCTTTACCGCTAGCGTCACTTAAAAATTTTAGGAGTTAAAAATAAATGAATGCCATGTAGCCCAAAAGGAGAACACTATAGGAGTTGAAGCCTTGGCACATGGATACCAAGAAAGCAGACTGATCCAGACCACAGACTGGAGGCACCATATCTTTGCCTTAAATACCAACAGGGAGAAGGATTCATTGCATGACTTTCCAAAATCCTTCCTGGTTTCCAGAGTGTAGCTCATGAACTTGTCCTCTTTAGCCTTAAACCCATCTATTTAACGAGGCTGCTAGAATAAAAAAGAATATTCACATGCAGGTTGTTGCTCATTTTTATACATTTAACATTCACACAGCCCAGGCTGGCATGTATTATATACTGACACTCATAAAGGGTCTTTTCTACAGAGAATCCATACTTTGACTTACTAGTTATTGTCGTTTAGTTGCTAAGTCATGTCAGGCACTTTTACAGACCCCATGGAGCCCACCAGGCTCCCTGGTCTATGAGATTTCCCAGAATACTGGAGTAGATTCCCATTTCCTTCTCCAGGGGATCTTCCTAACCCATAGATCAAACCCATGTCTCCTGCATTGGCATGCAGATTCTTTACCACCAAGTCACCAGGGAAGCCTACTTACCAGTTGGCAAACAAGTATTTTAAGCAATCATTTGACAGTTTAGCACCCAAAGTATCACAATTTTTATATTTACAGCTGTGTTTCTATTGTCATTTAAACACTTGCATACCTCCCTTAGGATAGGACACAAAAGGCTAATTAAAATAAAAAGGCAGTACCAAACGATGCAATAACACTGAAACAAAGGCTGAATAATCTGGAAACAAAGGCTGAAATAATTTGGAGGGCTAAAAAAGATAACTTTCTGGTCTCAATACAACACTTAACTGTGTAACCAATTACATTAAAAGAATATGTATTCATTATTCATAACAATTCTGGAAATAGATGGTTGAAGATTGAGTTTAAAGAGGCAGGGTGTAGCAATGGAAGAAACTGACAGATCCTAAAATTATGAATGGATAAGGAAAATAAAGTATTTCAGTGATACAAATACAGAGAAAATGTCTCAAGATCTCAGGCGTTATGGAGAAAATACATACCTTTATCAAAAGAACACAAGAAAGATCCAACTTTTTTGTTAACAAGGCTTAGAGAGGATGAATATCAGCAAAATCAGCATCAAAATATTCAATTTTGCACAAAATCATCATTAAATGTCTTTTTCACGGGTCATTTCAAATACAGTGCAGAATCAAGAAATATTAAGTATACAATTCTATAAAACTATAGAAAAATTATTTTGTTTTTATTTTTATTTAATCTACATAAAGCAAAATCTGTACCATGTGTTAAATCACAATATCTACAGCACCTAGCAGAGTACCTGGTATATGGGAAGAACACAAAACAAATCAGAGGGTAAACATTTTATTAGACTCAAACAATGATTAATCAAGAGGTTAATACCAACACTTGTCAGATAACTACCAATTTATTATAATTACATGTAAGTCCACGGCTTAACTTATGAATACTGTTAGGTAGTTAAATAGGAAAAGGAGTCCAGAATGACGGTGTCTAAAAGATAAGGAAGAGAAAAGCCCGCAAATACAGCACAAAGGAAGGTCCGAGGGGAGTGAGGACCTCAGGTAAAACAAACAACACTCCTGGCTGGGACAGGCCCGGGGTGGGGGGGCGGGGAGACAGACAAAAAGAGGAGCCAAAGCTAGCTCCTCCCCGCACCCCCACCTCCCCGCACTGGGGCGGTCTTTTCTTCCCGTCTTTGGGTCGACATGCCCTCACGCCTCAAGGATGGATTTTCCTGTTATTATCTAAATAAAATAGAGCTGTAATACGGACCTGTGACACTGATTTGTCTAAGAGCTATAACACGGTCCATTCGAGACCTGAGAGCTATAACATGGTCTGTCCAAGACCCGAGAGCTGTGACATGCTGTGGGCTTTAATGTCCATCACTCCAAATCTTTGTTGTGACAAGACAGAACCGAGGAGTATACACTTGTCTGACAAATAACAACATTTCAAACACCATTCCAAAACACATCAAGTAAGCAATTGCCTATAGCCTGAAATAGAGAACAGATAGCAAGGCATAGGAAAAAAAGAAATGATTTCCAGTTCCACAGTTAACCATGGACTTCACCAAAACACTTCTCTCAAGCCTATTTTCTCATCTGTAAAAGATACTCCTAGGCTAAAAAATGTCAATAGAAGGGGGAAAAAATAGAGTAACATGAAAATTCAAAAAGATCAAGTCTTCCTTGGTTATGTTCTCCTTATTCTTAAATCTGCCCATACCTGCCCCAAACTCAGTCACTCCCTCCATAGCACTCTCAAGACCCTCAGCCCAGACCTCTACCTCACCCTTAGTTCATCACCACTTATCTATTTTCCCTCTTTTACACAGTAATTTTTATCTCCCAATTATTGGGGAGCTGGTAGTTGTTAAGGTCTCAAAGACATAAATCAATTCAGAGGAGCCTGTGAAGAGTGCGACCATTCACTCCGCTTGAGGTCGAAATGCTCGAGCCACTAAGAAACTCTGAGATGGAGCAGGGCTCAGTGCAAAAGGGCTTCGTCTTGAGAGCATCTGAATTCTTAACTCATTACAGCCGCACTGTACAATGGGCCCCTCACAAGTCCCCGATTTGGGTCCTAATAATGGCTCTCTTGAAGAAACAAGCCAATGTCTCCTGAAGAAACTTGACCAATGTCATCTAACTTCTAAGGGGCAGAGACTGAATTCGAATTTTGGACAAACTTGACTTTCCACCAACTGTGTGAGATGGGATTCCCTCTGAAATGCAGGAAACCTGGGTTTGATTCCTGGATCGGGAAAATCCCCTGGAGAATGGCATGGCAGTATTCTTGCCTGGGAAATCCCATGGACCGAGAAGCCTATGGGGTAGTTAAGAGTCGGACAAGACTTAGGTACTAAACCGCCACCAACCGTGCTGCTGCTACCAGCTGCAAAAAACCCTGCGCAGGATTCCGGAAGGAGGGGCGGCTAGAATCTCGCAGAACGGGCCACGCGTGGGCCTTTTAAGGGGTGGGATCCCCTTAAGGAAGGCAGGTTTTTTCTCACCCGACAAAAAATAACTCTTCAACCGGGAAGGGGGCTCTCTCCGAGTGCCGCCCATTCTAGGCGGAGGGCCGGGCAGATAGATGGACGAGGACCAGACTGACAGGCTGAGGGCGCAGTTCGCCCTCCGGCTGGCAACAGAGATTGGTTCGGAGAGAGGGGAGGCGGCCGCCCAGGAGAACCAGGAGCCCGGGACGGGCGCCAACCCGGTGGGATGGGACCAGCAAGGCCAGTTGAGAAGCGAACTGCCGGACCAAGAGGGCCAGGAGGCGGCCGCGGGCCCGGAAGGGGGGCGGGAGGCGGCGGAGCCCGGGCCGAGTGAGGCAGGGGGCGGGAGCGAGTGGGAGCCTGGGAGCCCGCAGCCCAGCGGGTCGAGGGGCGGAGAGCTGGCGGGGAGGAGAGAGAGGCGGGGAGAGCCGCGGGAGGGCCAGAACCGAGAGCACTGGTGGAAGCCGGGCAGCTTTCAACCCGGCACGATCCGGGAGATGTACTGGGAGCGGTCCCAGAGGCGCTACCGGGAGAGGGCGCTGAAGCTGAACATCAAGAACCCGAGCAAGTGGAAGTACCGGCAGGATAAGAAGCCTCACGGGCTGACGCCCCCGAGACCTGAGGAACCCAAGGAGATCGACGTTTACAAACAGGACCTCTTGATCCCGCCACAGCGGCCCACCCTCAGATTCAGCCTCCAGGCCAAATTTCGCAAGTCGTCGCAGTGGTCGAGCGTCTCCCCCTCGGGCAGCGTCATTAACGAGCTGGCGAAGATGGGCGACCCAGACGTCCTGGAGATGGTGCATCAAGGTGGGAGCCGGCTTGCGTGGCGCGGGGACCCCGGGGGGACGTTGGCGGCCTCGCCGCCTGGATCCCAGGGACGTTCGTGGATGCGCTGCGCCCCGCGCGAGACAGCGCCCGCCCGGGCGCACGGTCCCTGCCCGGGTGGGTGAGCATGGGCGGGTGAACCGAGGTTCCCCGGTCTCCGAGCTTGGGCAGAGGCAAGAAGGAGCCTCCTACCAAGGGGAGAGCCCAAGCTTAGGGCGCATGACAGCAGTTCCCGGTGTGGGCCCTCGAGTCCTGTTGCCTGTTTCTATTTGCCAATTACTGCTCCAGCTTTGAGATCCTTGTTAATTATGGGAGGAACAGACCGAACCCTAAGGTCCATCAGTTTGAGATTCCTATGCACCTGGGGAGGCTGCTGTTTCACAAGGTTTCATTGAATTTTTAGTTTCTTTGGAAAAATATTTGTCCATCGTTTGCTCCGGGGTTTCCCGTCTCCCCCTACCCGTGATACTTGGGCTTTCCTCTGGAGCCATGCCAGAGGCCCCAGGAACCAGCCAGAAGCTAAACAGGTGTGGGTCCAGGAAAATACCAAGCCCTCTGGGACAGGATGGAACAGAGACAGGGCCAACCTCTGGAAACTCCCCTTGTGGCCGTCCCGGACCCATATTATGTGGTTCTGTTTTAGTACACATTTCCTGGAAAAGCACATATTTTCCTAGGTCTGTCTCCAGGGCCTTCGATGATATTCACTTCTCTCAATGACACTTTACTTTCATGTCTTGTTAAGTGTTAGATCTGAACATGGAAGCAGTGGGGTGTTTTTTTGTAAAGTGGTAAATGATCTAAGAAGTCATACTATTTAGTCTTCAAAGACACCAAAGAAATAAAATGCCTTATTATGCATCCTCCTTCTCCCCTTAACAGCTTGAGATATAATTTAAATACAATAAGAATCACCCACTTTAAAGGTAGAGTTCCAATTTTAGTATATTTACAATTTTGCCATCATCACCATAATCTAATTTTGGAACATTTTGTTTACCCCAAATAGAAACCTCTTAGCTGTCACTCCCCCTTCACCCCCTCCCCACCTCAGGTACCCCCAGCCCTAGGCAGCCTCTAATCTATTTACCATCTCTGGGTTTACCAATTCTGAACTTCTGGTAAACAGACTCATACAGTATGTGATCTTTTGTAACTGGCTTCTTCCTCTTAGCATGTGTTTTTGAATTTTATGCATGTTATAACTTGTATCATTGCATTATTCCTTTTTATTGTCAAATAATATTCCATTGCAGATGTATTCATACTTTATCTGTTTATTGATTGGTGGACATTTGAATTGTTTCCACTTCCTTGGCTATGATGCTGCTATGACCATTTATTGCAAGATTTTGTATGAAAATACATTTGTATTTTTCTTGGGTATACACCTAGTATTGGAATTACTGAGTAATATGGTGGTTGTATATTGAGCATTTTGAGAAATTGCTGAACTGTTTTCTGCCTCATTTTCGTATTTTCACAAGTAGTATATAGTGACCCCAATTACTCCATGTCTTCACTAACATGTGTGATTGTCTGTCTTTTTTATTTATAGCAACCCTAGTGGGTGTGAAGTGCTGTCTCAATGTGATTTTGATTTACATTTTCTCAGTGACCAAAAGTGTTGAGTATCTGTTTCAGTGCTTATTAACTATTCATGTATCTTCACTGGAAAAAAATGTCTATTCAAATCCTTTGCCTGTTTAAAAAAAATTAGTTGCCTTTTAGTTATTGTGGTGTAAGAAGTCTATATATTCAGTGTATATGGCTTGCAAATATTTTCTTCCATCTGTGGGCTCTCTTTCCATTTTATTGATGGTATCACTTGAAGCAACTCCTCCCTTTTTAAACAAAAATAATTAAATACAGAGGGAAATACAACTACCAACAGAGAAGTCCCCCACAGCATGAATTTTTAAGAGCTACTTTTATTCTTGTGTTTTAATATAAAATGGATTTCTTAGAGTAAATTCCCCAATATAGGTAAGCATGAATCTGTGTATTACATATTTTCTAAACCATCTTTGAAGAGAAAGTTAAACAATTGATTTACATGTGATAAACTTTCTCCTTGAAGAGAGAATATTTACACTGTGCCTTTCAGACATAATAGATTTTTCTAGGATTTGTTATATTTTCTGTTTATTTTCTTTACAGTTGAACATAAAAACAGTCAGTGATCTCCAATTAACTGTTTTCCTACAATATAATAATCTTTAAAGTGAAATTATAAGGGCAGTGTGTAATAGAACATTAAATTGTTATGTAAAGAAATGCTGCTAGTAAAATGTCAGTGTTGCTGAAATTGACTTATTGACTGATCAACATTGTTAGCAAGTTCTGATTTGAAATATTCGTTGTTTGGTTTTTTTTTTGTATGTGGCTGTATTTATGTTTATGTTATTTTATACTCCTGGAAGAAATGTAAACTGAGAAGACCATTTGGTAAATCCAAGGGCTATTTTTGGGTTCTGGGTTCACTGAGTGTGTATTAGTAATGTGCTTTCAGTGAAAACTCAAAGCTGTCTTTGGGCTGGCATAAATTTTGACTCATATTTTATGATTCTCCATAGTGATCAATAGGGCTTCCCTCATAGCTCAGTCAGTAAAGAATGTACCTGCAATGCAGGAGACCTGGGTTCGATTCCTGGGTCGGGAAGATCCCCTGGAGAAGGAGATGGCAACCCACTCCAGTATTCTTGCCTGGAAAATCCCACGGACAGAGGAGCCTAGCAGGCTACAATACATGGGGTTGCAAGAGTGGGACATGACTTAGCGACTAGAGAGAGAGAGAGAGAGAGAGCGAGAGATAGTGATCTATACTGAACCTTTCGTAGTTCTGGTTTCTAGGCCACAAAAGTGGCCTAATCAATTCTATTCACTTGAGAGGAAGTTGCAGGAATAGCAAGAAGCTGATCCATTTGTTGGCTTCAAATCCTGCCTCTTCAGATACGCCTCTGTGTTGACAGAGGCTTGTAGATTATGCAGTTTCTTCAACTTTATATTCTCTGGCTGTGAAAGTATATCAGGATCTCTGACATGTCGCGAACATCTGATTGTGTGTGTGAGAGAGAGAGCGCAAGTAGGTGAGCGCTATGTCAGAGAGGGACCATGGTGTGTGAGGAAATACATCTGTCTTCTTTAATGTTTCTGCTTTTCTGAAAGGGGTGCTGTTTACAAAGTGCACTCCACCTGGTTCTCAGGGAGTTTGCAATCTTATAGAGGGTGGTGGGCTGCAGTCTGTGGGGTCGCTAAGAGTCGGACACAACTGAGCGACTTCACTTTCACTTTTCACTTTCATGCACTGGAGAAGGAAATGGCAACCCACTCCAGTATTCTTGCCTGAAGAATCCCAGGGACGGGGAAGCCTGGTGGGCTGCCGTCTATGGGGTCGCCCAGAGTCGGACACGACTGAAGCGACTTAGCAGCAGCAGCAGCAGCAGAAGGTGGTAGGACAGGGCTTACTTACATCGCTTACTCTGATGCTGGGAGGGATTGGGGGCAGGAGGAGAAGGGGACGACAGAGGATGAGATGGCTGGATGGCATCACCAACTCTATGGCCATGAGTTTGAGTGAACTCTGGGAGTTGGTGATAGACACGGAGGCCTGGCGAGCTGCGGTTCACGGGGTTGCAGAGTCGGACATGACTGAGCAACTGAACTGAACTGACTGAGAACAGGCCTGTGCTGTGCTGTGCTTAGTCTCTCATTTGTGTCCGACACTTTGCGACCCCGTGGATTTAGCCCACCAGGCTTCTCGGTCTATGGGGATTCTCCAGGCAAGAATACTGGAGTGGATTGCCATGCCCTCCTCCAGGGGATCTTCCTGACCCAGGGATCAAACACAGGTCTCCTGCACTGCAGGTGGATTCTTTACTGTCTGAGCCACCAGGGAAGCCCAAGAATATTGGAGTGGGTAGCCTATCCCTTCTCCGGGCGATCTTCCCAACCCAGGAATCAAACTGGGTCTCCTGCTTTGGAGGCAAATTCTTTACCAGCTGAGCTACCAGGGAAGCCCAGAATGGGGCTACATTTCCCAAAGAGCTAAGGCCAGGGTGCTATGGGAGCAGGGAGGAGGCCAACCAGGGGCCAGAAGAGGAGGTTTCTGGTGAGACTTGAAGATGTTGAAACTGTTGTAAAGTGGAAAAATAAGCAAAAATTAGCTAAAAAAAGAAACAGTTGTTAGATCCAGGGTGAGGAATCAGCAAATTGAAAAGCAAAAGCATGAGAGAACTATTATAGATTGGAGATAATCTGAAGGAACTATATCGTCAGCTGGTAAAGAATCTGCCTGCAGTTTGGGAGACCTGGCTTCGATCCCTGGAGAAGTGAAAGGCTACCCACTCCAGTATCCTGGCCTAGAGAATCCCACAGACTGTATATAGTCTATGGGATTGCAGAGTCGGGGACGACTGAGTGATGTTTACTTCACTTCACTTCCACATTCTGAAATAAACACTTTGCATCCAGTTCTGATAACAGTTTGAAATATTTTTTAAAGTATTTGTTTTATGTTAAGTATAGCAAAAATTAAATTAGAGGAAGTAAAGGTTAGTGTTTCCAGTTTTTCTACTTTCTTTTCTAAAATATGCAATTATAAAATATTCTATAACTCAAGCTTAAGGTGTACATTTTTTTCTCTGTGCTTGGAACTGTGTTTAATTCTATGCATAAGAGTGACTGTTTTTGTCCTCAAGAAAATAAAAGCCTCCCTCTGCCATTGAGACAAGGCATGTATATTCTTAGACTTCTATTCTTTATCTACTTATTCTAAGAGTTTGCTAGATTGGTTTCCTTTCTTTTTTTTTGGAAAGTCCAATGAGAGGTAGTCAAGACATTGTGGAATTTTTAGCTGTACATCTAGACAGTATTCATGAGTAAAATCCTTTGATAATGATACTGTGTGACATTTTATATATGTCAAATAATTTTTACTTATATTTTAAATCTTTTAGACAGAAAACCTATACTCAGAAAAGTTAAATTACATGGCTATATCTATAGCGTGTTAGTTTTGTACTTTGCTTACACTAGCCATTAACTGTTTAATAGATCCTGCAACAAGAAGACCTGAATACAAAATACATTCTTTTATCTTTATTCTGACACTCTACAACATATCCAAAGACTTTGAAATAGTTTTAAAAATTAATAAAAGTATAGAATATATCCTAATAATAATAACAATATCATCAAGAATAACATTCATGATTTCTGTGCCAGCGACTGGCTGCATGAAGCAATTTACATGCATTTTCATTTAATGCTTATGCACATCTTAGAATATAGTATGGACATTAAAGCCATTTATATATTTGGTAGCTTTGAATTTGGACTTCCCAGGTGGCACTAGTGGTAAAGAACTCGTCTGCCAATGAAGAAGTAAGAGATGCGGGTTCAGTCCCTGGGTCAGGAAGATCCCCTGGAGAAGGGCAAAGCAATCCATTCCAGTGTTCTTGCCTGGAGAATCCCACGGACAGAGGAGCCTGGTGGGCTATGGTCCACAGGGTCGCAAAGAGTTGAATGTGACTGAAGTGACTTAGCATGGCTCAGCACACAGCTTTGAGTTTATGCTGTATTCTTAGATTGCAAAGCAGGCTAGGAAATGTGGTTTTTTGTTCTTTTTTTTTTTTGTGAGAGCTCATTGCTGTACCATATAATTAGTATTTTGTTAGTAAAGAACAAGGAAGAGAAAGGATATTTGTGGGGAGCCAGCAGCATCTGCTATATTAATTGCCTACCATTAATAATCTTCCCCATTTCAGTAAATGGATTCACAAATTGCTCAAGTCTAGTAATCTTTCATCTTCTTTGTCTTTCCACCTGCACAGCTGCAATTTGATAGCAGTTTGTTTTCCATTTTTACTGAGATATCTACAGTCCACTTAGGTGCCTTCATTTGCAGTGTTTCCAACTGCAGACTAGACCCCCATCATCTCTTGTGATTTACTGCAGCAACCTCTCATGATTTATTTCTTTTCTCAATTCTCACTATCTTTTAACACATCCTCCAGTCAGTAACTAGTGCTTTTCATAAAATTTAAATGTAAATGCTATTTAAATACTTTTTCATGGTTTACTATTTCACCAAAGAAGAAATCGAGTCATACAAGGTCCTCCACAAATGGTCCCCCACTCTATGCCTTTCTAACACCTTCTTATACCTGTCTGCCATTTACCTACTCATCTTTAGCTTGGCCTTTGTTTCTTTCAACACCTAAAAAAACTGTTCCTGTCTTGCAGCCTTTGGGTGTTCTCGTGTTTCTTGTATCTTCTCAACTTTCACATCTCAGTATAATTATTACCCCCTCAGAGAGATTTTCTGAGTTCCTTATGTCTAAACCGCATCCCTCCTTGTTTTTCTCTTTCTCTGTTTGCTCTTTTAGTCTCTTGTATAGCATTTATCACAGTTTTGGGTCTGTCTCCTCTCATTTCAGTCACCAAGTCATGTCTAATTCTTTGAAATCCCATGGACTGCAGCACGCCAGGCCTCCCTGTCCATTACCAACTCCCGAAGCTTGCTCAAATGCATATCCATTGAGTCGGTGATGCCATCCAACCATCTCATCCTGTCTTCCGCTTCTCTTCCTGTCTTCAGTCTTTCCCACCGTCAGTCCTTGCAGTGAATATTCAGGACTGACCTCCTTTAGGGTTCACTCTTTCAACTCCTTGCAGTCCAAGGGACTCTTAAGAATCTTCTCAAACACCGCAGTTCAGAAGCATCAACTCTTCAACACTCAGCTTTCTTTATAGTCCAGCTCTCACATCCATACATAACCACTGGAAAACCATAGCTTTGACTAGACGGACCTTTGTTGACAAAGTAATGTCTCTACTTTTTAATATGTTGTCTAGGTTGGATCATAGCTTTTCTTCCAAGGAGCCAGAGTCTTTTAATTTCATGGGTGTGGTCACCATCTGCAGTGATTTTGGAGCCCTCCAAAATAAAGTTTCTCACTGTTTCCATTGTTTCCCCATCTATTTGCCAGAAAGTGATGGGACTCAATGCCGTGATCTTAGTTTTCTGAATATTGAGTTTTAAGCCAACTTTTTCACTCTCCTCTTTCAGCTTCATCAAGAGGCTCTTTAGTTCTTCTTCGCTTTCTGCCATAAGGGTGATGTCATCTGCATATCTGAGGTTATTGATATATCTCCCAGCAATCTTGATTCCAGCTTGTGCTTCATCAAGCCTGGCATATCACATGATGTACTCTGCATACAAGTTAAATAAACAGGGTGACAGTATACATTGATGTACTGCTTTCCTGATTTGGAGTCAATCTGTTGTCCCATATCCAGTTCTAACGATTGCATCTTGACCTGCATACAGATTTCTTAGGAGGCAGGAAGGTGGTCTGGTTTTCCCATCTCTTTAAGAATTTTTCAGTTTGTTGTGATCCACACAGTCAAAGGCTTTCATGTAGTCAATAAAGCAGAAGTAGGTGTTTTTCTGGAACTCTCTTGCTTTTTCCATGATCCAGCTGATATTGGCAATTTGATCTCTGATTTCTCTGCTTTTTCTAAATCCAGCTTGAACATCTTGAAGTTCATGGTTCACAAACTATTGAAATCTGGCTTGAAGAATTTTGAGCTTTACTTTGCTAGCATGTGAGATGAGTGCAATTGTGCAGTACTTTGAACATTCTTTGGCATTGCCTTTCTTTGGGATTGGAATGAAAACTGACCTTTTCCAGTCCTGTGGCCACTGCTGAGTTTTCCAAATTTTGCTGGCATATTGAGTGCAGCACTTTTACAGCATCATCTTCCAGGATTTGAAATAGCTCAACTGGAATTCCATCACCTCCACTAGCTTTGTTCGTAGTGATGCTTTCTAAGGCCCACTTTACTTCACATTCCAGGATGTGTGGCTGTAGGTGAGTGATCACACCATCATGGTTATCTGGGTCATGAGGGTCTTTTTTGTATAGTTCTTCTGGGTATTCTTGTCACCTCCTCTTAATATCTTCTGTTTCTGTTAGGTCCCTACCATTTCTGTCCTTTATTTTACCCCTTTTGCATGAAATGTTCCCTTGGTATCTCTAATTTTCTTGAAGAGATCTCTAGTCTTTCCCATTCTATTGTTTTCCTCTATTTCTTTGCATTGATCAGTGAGGAAGGCTTTCTTATCTCTCCTTGCTATTCTTTGGAACTCTGCATTCAAGTGGGTATATCTTTCCTTTTCTCCTTTGCCTTTTCTTCTCTTCTTTTCTCAGCTATTTGGAAGGCCTCCTCAGACAGCCGTTTTGCCTTTTTTGCATTTCTTTTCTGTCTCCTCTGCTGTAAATTTAACAATAGAGAATGAATGCACGTTAGTGATTATCACCACCATTATTATCATCGTTGTACTGACAATCAGTGAGAAGAACTGTGAAAAGTCTGAGACTTGACTGCATTTGAAAGTTGACAAAGTAGGCTATTACAATTTCATGGTTACTGGTAGAAGATTATGAGACACCTGGATGGGAGACAAAGAACAGTTAACTATTCACAGCATTAGCAGTAGTCAGAGTAGCAGCATATGTCAATTTCCCGAGCCCAGGTTGTCACAGGTCAGTGCAGAGAGGGCGTAAATATTTGGTGTGTGGTTTGTAATACAGGACAGCAATCTGAGCTCAGGCAACTGGAGTGTTTTTTTGGCGAGTAATTGTATTAATTGTATCCCAACATTTACCTACCCTTAAGTATTCATCCGTAAGTAACATACTTTGGTTCTGCATAGTTAAACTTTATGTAATTGAAATAATGCTAAGTATTTCTGCCTTTTTGCTGAACTGTTTCTGGGAGATTTATGTTTTTGCATCTAATTAAAACTAATTCAATTTTATTGCTAAATACCATACATGGTGTGATTATACTACATTGTATTGATCCACTTTATTGTTTCTGGATATTTGGGGTGATGCTAGTTTTCTGAGTGTTATATGCTCAGTCATGCCCAACTCTTTGCAACCCCATGGAGTGTAGCCCACTAGGCTCCTCTGTCCATGGGATTTTATCCAGGCAAGAATACTGGAGTGGGTTGCCTTTTCCTTCTCCAGGGTATCTTTCCAGCCCCCAAAATCGAACACACATCTCCTCTGTCTCCTACATTGGCAGGCGGGTTTTTTTGTTTGTTTGTTTGTTTTAACCACTGAGCCACCTGGGAAACCTTGGTTTTCTGGTTATTACCAATAATACTGTTATGAACATTCTTGTACCATTCCCATAGTGCATGCATTTCTACTGAATTTACAGCTAAGATAGCAGTTGTCAACTTTTTTTTTTTTTAGTCTCAGACCCCGTTTATACTTTTAATACTTATTAGGAACTTCAAGGAGCTTTTGTTTATGAGTTAACTTTATTGCTCAGCCGAGGATATTCACTTCTGTCACTTCTATTCAGCATAGTACTAGAAGTTCTAGCCAGACCAGTTAGGCAGGAAAAGGAATAAAAGACATCTAAATTGGAAAGGAAGAATTAAAATTGTTTCTGTTCACAGATAATATGATCTTTTAAATTTTGAATTCTCCCTATTCAGAGTTTTAACATATTGTGATCAGTTGGCCATTTTAACATGACCTTTTTTGTTGTTTAATTTAGACAGACAATTCAGTAGAGAAGACCGTTATTCCAAAGCAAATGAGGTAAGTTAAATATATGTGTTAGCTCCTTATAAGTCAGAACAAAAATTGAGGCAAGGTTAGATATGTGCTTCATACAAATACTTGGGTCTTTGCACTTCGGTTATTTATTCATGCTACATTCTTCATGTTTTGTCCTCCAACCTATTACTTTTTAAGTAGAGCAAATTCCATGTTTCACGTAACCTTAATACTGACTCTTTCTGGGTGTTATAGGAGAGAAAACATAAGTTTGGATTTGTTTTGAGGCTTTCTGTGATGTAAACTCAGATATGCTGAGACTTGATATGCAAGATAATAGTATTTAGCTTAACCCGCTGCTTGATAATGCAAGGAATAATATTTGATGGCTTTTTTTGTCAGAGTTAGCAGTGTCTGATTAGTGCCTTTTTACTGAGGTGTAATTGACATATAATCTGATATTAATTTCTGGTGTGCAGCATAATGATTCATATTTGTTCATGCTGCCAAATGTCATCACAATAAGTCTAATTACCATCCATCATCATACAGAGTCACAGATATTTTTTCTTGTGATGACAGCATTAAGATTTATTCTCTTTTAGCAAATGTGCAATAGAGTACCATTGACTGCAGTCACTGTATCATGTATTACATCCCCATGACTTACTTGTAACTGACTGTTTATACCTCCTGACACCTTTCAACCTTTCGCCTGTCTCCAACCACCTCTTTTCTGGCAACCACCCGTCTGTTCTATATGTCTGTAAGTTGTGTTCTATTTTGTTTGTTTGTTTTATTTTCTAGACTCCTCCTCGTATAAGTGAAATCATACAGTATTTGTCTTTCTCTGTCTGATTTATTTCACTTAGCATAGTACCCTCAAGTTCCATTGATGTAGCAATTGGCAAAATTTTATTCTTTTTCTTATGGCTAAGAAATATTCCATTGTGTGTGTGTCCATATTATTTATTAACTTTTCCATTCATAGGTACTTCAGGTAGTTTGCATATGTTGGCTATTGTAAATAATGTTGCAGTGACCTTTGGGGTTCATGTATCTTTTCAAATTAGTATTTTCTTATTCGTTGGATAAATAACCAAAAGTGGGATTTCCAGACCCTGTGGTAGTTCTGTTTTTAATTTTTTGAAGAATCTCCATACTGTTTCCCATAGTATCTGTACCAATTTATATTCCCATCAGCAGTGCATAGGGGTTCTCTTTTCTCCATATTCTTGCCAACACTGTTATTCCTTATGTTTTTGATAGTAGCCATTCTTACAAGAGTAAGGTGATATCTCACAGTGATTTTGATTTGCATTTCTCTGATGATTAGTGATGTTGAACATCTTTTCATGTGCCTGTTGGGCATCTGTATTTCTTTGGGAAAATGTTTATTCAGATCCTCTGCCCATTTTTTCAATTGGATTGTTTGGCTTTTTTGCTATTGAGTTGTATGGGTTTTTATATATATGTATATATATTTTGGTGTTGACCTCTTATCAGGTGTATGATTTGCAAATATTCTCCCATTTGGTAGGTTGCCTTCTCACTTTGTTAATGATTTCCTTTGCTATGCAGAAACTTTTTAGTTTGATGTAATCCCACCGGTTTATTTTTGTTTTTACTGCATTTGGTTTTAGAGTCAGAGGCAAAAAATTATCTCTGAGACTGATGTCAAGGAGCTTACCACCTATATTTTTTTCCTGGGTTTTATGATTTAAGATCTTACACTCAATTCTTTAATGCATTTTTAATTTTTTTCTGTATGGTGTGAGATAGTGGTCTAGTTGCATTATTTTGCATGTGACTAACCAGTGTCCCTAACACTCCTTAGGGAAGAAGACACTATCCTTTCCCCATTGTATTTTATTGGCTCCTTTGTTATAAATTAATTGAACATATATAATAGGTTTATTTTGGGGCTCTCTGTTCTGTTCATCTATGTTTCAGTGTTTATATCAATACTATTATGTTTTGATTACTATATATTTATAATATAGTTGGAAATCAGAAGGTATGATGCCTCTAAATTTGTTCTTCTTTCTTAAGATTGGTTGGGTTATTCAGGGTCTTTTGTGAGTTTAGGCAAATTTTAGGATTGTTTATTCAGTTCTGTGAAAAATACCATTGGAATTATAGTTGATTGAATTAATCTTAGATTGCTTTGTGTGATATAGACACTTTAACAATAGTAAGCTTCCAATCCATGAGCACAGACAGCTTTCTACTTACGTGTATCTTCAGTGTCTTTCAGCAATGTGTTCTGGATCTTTCACTTACTTGGTTAAATTTATTCTTAAGTATTTTATTCTTTTTGATGCAATTGTAAATGGGATTGTTTTCTTAATTTCTCTTTATGATAACTCTTTACTAGTGTGTATGGAAGTGCAACTGATTTTTGTGTATTTTTATACCCTACAGGTTTACTAAATTTAATAATGAATTCTAACAGTTTTTGGGAGACAGTCTTTAGGTTTTTGGTTATATTAACTCAGGCCATCAGCATGAGTTAATATAAATAGTGACAGTTTTACTTTTCCTTTTAAATGTAGTAGGCCTTTTATTTACTCTTCTTGCTTAATTGATCAAAGTATCAAGAATGAGCATCTTATTATTGTTCCTGATCTTATAGAAAAAGGTGAAAGCTTTTCTTTTGAGCATGATGTTTGCTGTGGGTGTGTCATTTATAGCCTTTCTTATGGTGATATATAACTTAGTAATTAATCAAAAACTTCTCAACAAACAAAATTCCAGGACCAGATGGCTTCACTGGAGAACTCTACCAAACATTCAAAGAAAATTTAGTATCTATCATTCTCAAGCTCTTCCAAAATATTGAGGAAAAGGAAACACTTCCAAATTCATTTTATGAGGCCAGAACTATGCTGATACAAAAACCAGACAAGGACACCACAAAAAAAGAAAATTACAGGCTAATATACCTCTTGAACAGATACAAATATCCTTAACAAAATATTAGCAAGAAGAATTCAAAAATGCATTAAAAGGATCATATGCCATGGTCAAGTGAAAATTTATTCCAGGGATGTAAGGATGGTTCAATACATGCTAATCAGTCAGCATAATACATCACAGTGACAAAATGAAAGACAAAAATCATATGATCACATCAAAGATAAAAAGAATATGATACCAAAAACCATTTGACAAAATTCAACATCCATTTATGATAAAAACTCTTCATAAAAGTAGGTAAAGATCAGAACAGAAATAAATGACATAGAGACTAAAAAGATAATAGAAAAGATCAATGGAATTAAGACCTGATATTTGAAAAGATAAATACAATTTACAAGCTTTCAGTTTCAACTAAGAAAACAAGAGAACCTAAATAAAATCAGAATTAAAAGAAGAAAAGTCGTATCCGTGCTGTGCTTAGTTGCTCTGCTGCTGCTGCTGCTGCTGCTAAGTCACTTCAGTTGTGTCCGATTCTGTGCAATCCCACAGACGGCAGCCCACCAGGCTCCCCTGTCCCTGGGATTCTCTAGGCAAGAATACTGGAGTGGGTAGCCATGCCCTCCTCCAGGGGAGCTTCCCAACCCAGGGATCAAACCCACATCTGTTATGTATCCTGCGTTGTCAGGTGGGTTCTTTACCATTAGCGCCGCCTGGGAAACCCCATGTACGTACAGAATTTTGCATCCAATTTGATGTGTTTCATAGCTCCCCTGAATTGTAGGTTTAGATTTTGCATAGAGAATCTAGAGTTTTTGTTGTTGACAGTTGTATGCTCTCCATTGCCTTATTATTAACAGTGCTGTGTCTTCTCCATGGTGCTATTAGGACCTGAGAAGCAGCGAGTCCAGTTTTCTCATCTGTCAAGAACCACGGGTAAGCAGCCATCAGTAGCACACTTTCTTGCATAGACATGATGGGTTATCTTTGTATAATCAGCAGTTATGACTCTTACTTAGTTCACAATTATTTTTCAAGTTCTTATACATGATATTTGATACTTTATTTGCAAACAATCCATTGCTTGTGGGGAAAAAGGTGTCATCAGGCGCATTAGTTAGAATGGTGCATAAAGCATAGCACTTTGCCTGCATTTTACTTTCTCAGTTTTAGAGATGAGAAAATGAAGAGTGTGAGACGTTTAATAATTTGACCAAAATTAAGGGGGCATATCCTGGACTAGATTAGAACTCAGGTTTCTGAGGTCTAATTTAGTATTCTTTCTCCATACGCCTCTCGTCTTACCTGTAGGTACACACATAAGAATAATCATGAAGAAGTACAATTTATTTAGCAAATTTGAATGTCAATTAAGAGGTAAATAAAGGCATTCAAAATTTTATATTAGTTGCCCAGTAACTAAAAGATACCATTTGGGAAGATGGGGAAACAGAGTTATTTTCTTACTGACAATTTTGATACAAATGTTTTCCTTTTCACCAGCATACTGATCTTTATGTTCCAGAATGAAGGTTGTGTGGTTGATCACAGTAAAATACTGGAGATTTTTTTTTTTAATTTATTTTAATTTATGTTTATTTTTTGACCATGTTAAATGCTTACCTGATTGCCAAGTTGAAAACCATAGATCAAATAATGTTAAGTGGAGCCTAAAGCTTATGCATCCAAGCACTGCATCTCGGACTCTTTTGTTGACCATGATGGCTACTCCGTTTCTTCTGAGGGATTCCTGCCCGCAGTAGTAGATATAATGGTCATCTGAGTTAAATTCACCCATTCCAGTCCATTTTAGTTCGCTGATTCCTAGAATGTCAATGTTCACCCTTGCCATCTCTTGTTTGACCACTTCCAATTTGCCTCGATTCATGGACCTGACATTCCAGGTTCCTATGCAATACTGCTCTTTACAGCATCGGATCTTGCTTCTATCACCAGTCACATCCACATCTGGGTATTGTTTTTGCTTTGGCTCCATCCCTTCATTCTTTCTGGAGTTATTTCTCCACTGATCTCCAGTAGCATATTGGGCACCTAATGACCTGGGGAGTTCCTCTTTTGGTATCCTATCATTTTGCCTTTTCATACTGTTCATGGGGTTCTCAAGGCAAGAATACTGAAGTGGCTTGCTATTCCCTTCTCCAGTGGACCACATTCTGTCAGACCTCTCCACCATGACCCGACCGTCTTGGGTTGCCCCACAGGCATGGCTTGGTTTCATTGAGTTAGACAAGGCTGTGGTCCTAGTGTGATTAGATTGACTAGTTTTCTGTGA
Source organism: Capricornis sumatraensis (assembly GCF_032405125.1). Classification (NCBI taxonomy): domain Eukaryota; kingdom Metazoa; phylum Chordata; class Mammalia; order Artiodactyla; family Bovidae; genus Capricornis; species Capricornis sumatraensis. Next base: position 28,030,253 of record NC_091076.1, read on the forward strand.
GTATGGTTTCAGTGTGTCTGCCCTCTGATGCCCTCTTGCAACACCTACCATCTTACTTGGGTTTCTCTTAACTTGGGCGTTGGGTATCTCTTCACGGCTGCGCCAGCAAGGCACAGCTGCTGCTCCTTACCTTGGACGAGGGGTATCTCCTTACCGCCACCATTCCTGACCTTCAATGTGGGATAGCTCCTCTAGGCCCTCCTGTGGCTGCGCAGCCACCACTCCTCAGGATGCTCCTGCAGGCCACCACCCCTGCCCTCGGGCGTGGGTGTCTCCTCCCAGCTGCCGCCCATGGCCTCGGGCTCCGGGTGGCTCCTCAGGGTCACGGCCCCTGCCCTCCGGTGCCAGGTGGCTTCTCTTGGCTGCCCCTGCCCTCGGACACAGGGTGTCTCCTCCCGGCCTGACCTTGTACGCAGGGAAGCTCCTCCCGGCCGCCCCTGACCTCCTATGCGGGGTAGCTCCTCTCAGCTGCCACCCTGACCTTGGACACAGGGTGTCTCCTCCTGGCCGCCACTGACCTTGGACACGGGGTAGCTCCTCTTGGCCGCCGCCCCTGACCTTGGACGCGGGGTGTCTCCACCTGGCTGCCGCCCCTGAACTCAGACGCGAGGTAGCTCTTCCTGGCCGCCACTGACCTCAGACCCGGGGTAGCTCCTCTCGGCTGTTCCTGCGCCATCGCAGCCTGGCACTCTAGGCTGCTGCCCCTGACCACAGACGTGGGGTAGCTCTTCTCGGCCGCGTTTAGTGCACCAGCTCTCATAGCCGCCTGCGCTTAGTGATTATACAGTGGAAGTGGGAAATAGATTTAAGGGCCTAGATATGATAGATAGAGTGCCTGATAAACTATGGAATGAGGTTCGTGACATTGTACAGGAGACAGGGGTCAAGTCCATCCCCATGGAAAAGAAATGCAAAAAAGCAAAATGGCTGTCTGGGGAGGCCTTATAAATAGCTGTGAAAAGAAAAGAGGCGAAAAGCAAAGGAGAAGAGGAAAGATATAAGCATCTGAATGCAGAGTTCCAAAGAATAGCAAGAAGAGATAAGAAAGCCTTCTTCAGCGATCGATGCAAAGAAATAGAGGAAAACAACAGAATGGGAAAGACTAGAGATCTCTTCAAGAAAATTAGAGATACCAAGGGAACATTTCATGCAAAGATGGGCTCGATAAAGGACAGAGATGGTATGGACCTAACAGAAACAGAAGATATTAAGAAGATGTGGCAAGAATACACAGAAGAACTGTACAAAAAAGATCTTCATGACCCAGATAATCATGATGATGTGATCACTAATCTAGAGCCAGACATCTTGGAATGTGAAGTCAAGTGGGCCTTAGAAAGCATCACTACGAACAAAGCTAGTGGAGGTGATGGAATTCCAGTTGAGCTGTTTCAAATCCTGAAAGATGATGCTGTGAAAGTGCTGCACTCAATATGCCAGCAAGTTTGGAAAGCTCAGCAGTGGCCACAGGACTGGAAAAGGTCACTTTTCATTCCAATTCCAAAGAAAGGAAATGCAAAAGAATGCTCAAACTACTGCACAATTGCACTCATCTCACATGCTAGTAGAGTAAAGCTCAAAATTCTCCAAGCCAGGCTTCAGCAATACGTGAACTGTGAACTCCCTGATGTTCAAGCTGGTTTTAGAAAAGGCAGAGGAACCAGAGATCAAATTGCCAACATCTGCTGGATCATGGAAAAGCAAGAGAGTTCCAGAAAAACATCTATTTCTGCTTTATTGACTATGCCAAAGCCTTTGACTGTGTGGATCACAATAAACTGGAAAATTCTGAAAGAGATGGGAATACCAGACCACCTGACCTGCCTCTTGAGAAATCTGTATGCAGTTCAGGAAGCAACAGTTAGAACTGGACATGGAAAAACAGACTGGTTCCAAATAGGAAAAGGAGTACATCAAGGCTGAATATTGTCACCCTGCTTATTTAACTTCTATGCAGAGTACATCATGAGAAATGCTGGGCTGGAAGAAACACAAGCTGGAATCAAGATTTCCGGGAGAAATATCAATAACCTCAGATATGCAGATGACACCACCCTTATGGCAGAAAGTGAAGAGGAACTAAAAAGCCTCTTGATGAAAGTGAAAGAGGAGAGAGATAAAGTTGGCTTAAAGCTCAACATTTAGAAAACGAAGATCATGGCATCTGGTCCCATCACTTCATGGGACATAGATGGGGAAACAGTGGAAACAGTGTCAGACTTTATTTTCTTGGGCTCCAAAATCACTGTAGATGGTGACTTCAACCATGAAATTAAAAGACACTTACTCCTTGGAAGAAAAGTTATGACCAGCCTAGATAGTATATTCAAAAGCAGAGACATTACTTTGCCGACTAAGGTCCATCTAGTCAATGTTATTGTTTTTCCTGTGGTCATGTATGGATGTGAGAGTTGGACTGTGAAGAAGGCTGAGCACCGAAGAATTGATGCTTTTGAACTGTGGTTTTGGAGAAGACTCTTGAGAGTCCCTTGGCCTGCAAGGAGATCCAACCAGTCCATTCTGAAGGAGATCAACCCTGGGATTTCTTTCGAAGGAATGATGCTAAAGCTGAAACTCCAGTACTTTAGCCACCTCATGAGAAGAGTTGACTCATTGAAAAAGACTCTGAAGCTGGGAGGGATTGGGGGCAGAAGGAGAAGGGGACGACCAAGGATGAGATGGCTGGATGGCATCACTGACTCAATGGATGTGAGTCTGAGTGAACTCAGGGAGATGGTGATGAACAGGGAGGCCTGGCGTGCTGTGATTCATGGGGTCACAAAGAGTCGGACACGACTGAGCGACTGAACTGAACTGAACTGAAAGCTTATGCTATTTTGGTGTCACTTTTTAAGAAGAATAATAGGACAATAATTTACTTTAAAATCTTTACGAAAATGTTAGACTGTGAGAACGAACACATTGCTAGAATTCTTCCTAAATGCTTGAAGGCACTGATGTAAGAGGCACTGAAACTTTGACTTCATTATTTGAATGCAAATCCATCTCCATTTGAAACTATGAATCAAAGCATTTCAAAGAAAATTTCTTCTTTCTTTTTTCCTTTTAAGGCTTCTGTAGTAAGCATTCCGTTTTTAATTTGTCCTTCCAGTGCACCCTTTACTTTTCTTTGTGTCCATGTCTAAATATGTATGTGTATTTACATTTCTCCTTCTTCTTACACTAAAGATAGCATACTCTATGTATTGATCTGTTCCTTGGTTTTCACTTAAAAACATCCTGGAGTTCCCTCTGTATTGCATATCGATTTTACTTTCATTTGCTAGTATGTGACATAGTATTCAATTGTGTGGGTTTAGGATAATGTATTCATCCAGTCTTTTACTGATGGACCTTTTGGTTGTTTTTAATCTTGGAAATCTTTTCTTTTTTTCAGTCTTTAACCCTTGGGAATCAGGCTTATATTTTGGCCAAGTGTATCTTTCTAAATACTATTTAATCATCAAAAATAAAGGCATATGTAATTTTACCATATACTACCAAATTTCCCTCTGTTTTGCATTTCTAAGAAATATACAAGTGTTCTCTTTCTCCAGAGCCTTACTAACAGTGTTTAGTGTGTTTAGATGTTTGCCTGTCTGTTAAAGAGCTACAGATAGTGGAGCTTTTTCATTTACTGCTGTATCCTAGGATAATTTAAACTTTCATACCTCTCAATATGTGTGAGACATTTATCTTTTTTCTGCATTCATGGTCATTTTCATTTATTTTGCTAGATCATTCTGTTTATATACCTTGTCTGTTTTCCTGTCAAGCTGTTAGGTTTTCTTTTTTTTTTTTTTCCTTGATTATTTTGGGGAAACTGTTTACATATTTATTATCACCCCCTTGCCCCTGAGGGAAATTGAGAGGGGACAATTGTTAGAACCCAGGAGACAGTCAGTGAACTTCAGTGGAGGGAGGGTTAGAGCTCTCCTGAATCCAGCCTCAGAAAGGAAGAAATTTATACTCTCCTCCCTCCCTTCCAGTCATCTGTAGGAAGCCAGAGATGAGAGGAACTCTTTGATATCTATATCCAGTCACCCTCCCAAGGGAAAAACAAGCAGGGTAGCGAAGGATAGAAAAGGGATCTGCTGAGACAAAACGGAGATATTAGCTGCACATCACTGGATGTATTTCCCCTTTGGGGGAAAAAATGTAATCCAACCATTATTATGCGGTAACTTACCAACGAATGATTCTACAACTTCGGAAGAATTCACACAATTTAACCTTTTATTTTAAGGTTAAAGTAGGAGGCCTGCTGGAAGAGGGCATGGCAACCCGCTCCAGTATTCTTGCCTGGAGAGTCCCCATGGACAGAGGAGCCTGGTGGGTTACAGTCCATGGGGTCACAAAGAGTCAGACATGATGAGCCTCTAAGCACAGCACAACGCAATCAACAGTGGATTTGATTGAGTATCTAAGTGTTCTTAAAAGTGTTACTCGCTCAGTTGTGTCCAACTGAGCAACCCCATGAACTGTAGCCTCTATTCATAGAATTCTTCAGGCAAGAATACTGGAATGGGCAGTCCCTTCTCCAGGGGATCTTCCCGACCCAGAGATTGAACCCAGGTTTCCTGCATTGTAAGCAGATTCTTTACTGTCTAAGCCACCAGGGAAGCCCTCTCAGCTTCCTCACCAGGAAGTCATCAGTACCTAAATGGCTTGCTGAATAGCTAGGTTAGAAGGATGCTAAAACCATTAAATGAGATACAGAAAAATGAAGATTATACCTAAAAGAACCTGTCTTAGAGTGAATGCCGTTTGTGTTTAAGGGGAATAATTTGAAAAGCTATTAGGGTTTAAAGGAGGAGGAATGGGTATTAGAAAGCACACTATAGGCATGCCTTAATAAGAACCAACATGCTGTTAATGGTTTTAAGGGGGTGTCGATTTTACTCACCTCAGGGACAATTATTCAAATATTTTATGACATGTATGGCATAGATGCAAACCATCCAGAATGTCTATTTGATTAAACGAACCAGAAGCAATTAGCATGAATATAGTTTAGTATTTATAATTGGTCCATGTATCTACTTAGATAGGATCGCTCTAGGACTCAAGACATTTAATTCCGTCTCCTGGAGATCTTATTCAGTTTCATGGTTTTAATTACCATTGATATGTTGCCACACTCAATTTGAAGTTTCTAGTATAGACATCTCTCCTGACATTCAGCCTTAAATATCCAAGTCTTTCCCCACCATATGCATTTGAATGTCTAAAGTGAAGTGAAGTCGCTTAGTCGTGTCCGACTCTTTGCGACCCCATGGACTGTAGCCTACCAGACTCCTCAGTCCATGAGATTTTCCAGGCAAGAACACTGTCAAAAGACATTCCAATATTTATGTGTCTAAAATGTAATTTTTTCCCCAGACAAGAAGCTGCTCAATTGAAATCTTTCATATCTCAACTACGCACAATGTATTCTTCTAGCTGTTCAAGTTAAAAATTATCATCACTATTGTTTATATATTACATACAATGAAATGCATTTTAGGTGTACAGTTTGACAAATTTTAACAAATCACAGCAGTCAAGGTATAAATTTCCATTACCTCAGGAAAAAAGCTTCCTTTTTTCTGTTTTACCCCTGCCCTCGGCAAGCTCTGATTTAAAAAAAAATTTTTTTTTCTAAAGTGATATGCAGCAGAATCATACTGTATATACTATATTTTATTTCTGGCTCCTGGACTTTTTGTTCAGCACAATGTTGCTGAAACTCACCTGGAATTTCATGTGATACTGATAAATTGAATCTTGTTGAATATCTCCATAATTTTTTGGTTTCTTTTGTTTTATTGCTAAGTAGTATTCCATTGTATGGATATACTAGAATTTGTTTATCCATTCACCAGTTTGATGGATATTTGAATTGTTTTCAGCTTTATAAATAAAACTCTTAGGAATATTCATGTAAGAGGTGTTTGTATAGACATATATTTTCATTTCTTTGTATTAATTTTCTAGGAGAAATTGTCTGGGTCATATGGAAAGAGTATGTGTAACTTTATATGAAATTGCAAAAATGTTTTTAAAAGGGGCTGTGTATTTTTCATTCCCACCAGTAATGCATGAGAGTTCTGGTTGCTCTGCGTGCTTCCCAGCACTTGATATTATCAGCTTTTTAATTTTAGTGGTTGAGTGAATGATACCTCATGGTTTCAGTTCTCATTTCCCTGATGAATGATAATGTTACACATTTTTTCATGGGCTTATTGACCATTCATACATCTTCTGTTAATTATATGTTCAAATCTTTTCTGTATTTTAGAAACTGGATTATCTTTTACTGACTTTTAAAAAGTTTGAAAGCAAGACCTTTGTCAGTTTTGTGTATTCCAAACATCTTCTCCCAATCTGTGACTTTCCTTTCTTTTTTTAACTTAACACTGTTTTTTAAAAAAACAAATTTTCAAAGTTCAGATTCTCATTCTTTTTTTTTAATGAACCATGCTTTTTGTGCTCTAAGAAATATTTGTCTGTACCAAAGTAGAGGAGATTTTCTCAGATTTTCTACAGTTTTATACTTTTAACTCTTACCTTTGGTTTGAGATTCATTTTGAGTTAACTTTTGTAGATGATTTGTGGTGAGAATTAAATTTATTTGCTTTTTACTATGCATATGTAGCACGTGTTATCATTTCCTCATAGAATCTTTGTGGAACCTGACCATGTAGGTGTGAGTTTATTTCTAAACTCTGCTTTGCCCCATCATATGTCTATTCTTCCGACAATATTACACTGTCTTGATTACTCTCACTTCAGTTCAGTTCAGTTCAGTTGCTCAGTTGTGTCTGAGTCTTTGCAACACCATGAACTGCAGCATGCCAGGACCCCTGTCCGTTACCAACTCCCAGAGTTTACTCAAACTCATGTCCATTGAGTTGGTGATACCATCCAACCATCTCATCCTCTGTTGTCCCCTTCTCCTCCTGCCCTCAATCTTTCCCAGCATGAGGGTCTTTTCCAGTAGTCAGCTGTTTGCTTCAGGTGGCCAAAGTATTGGAGCTTCAGCTTCCACGTTAGCCCTTCCAATGAATACCAGGACTGATCTCCTTTAGGATGGACTGGTTGGATCTCCTTGCAGTCCAAGGGACTGTCAAGAGTCTTCTCCAACACCATAGTTCAAAAGCATCAATTCTTCGGTGCTCAGCTTTCTTGATAGTCCAGCTCTCACATACATACATGACTACTGGAAAAACCACAGCCTTGACTAGAAGAACCTTTGTTGGCAAAGGTTCTACTTCTACTTTGTTTTCACTTTATAGTAAAAGTATGAAAATCAGATTATTTCCAATGTATTCTTCATTATCAAAATTGTTTGGCTACTCTAGAATCTACATTTTTCATATAAATTTTACAATCAGCTTGACAAGTCTAAAAAAATTATTATTGGTGTTTTGATTGTTATTGCTTAGAATCTGTAGATTAATTTCAGGAGAATTTACATCTTAACGATATTGATCATTTTCAGTACATCAACATAAAATATATCTCTGTTTTGATATGTTTTAGTATATATCAGCAATATTTTCATTTTTAATGTGCAAGTATTATACATATTGGACTTCCCTGATGGCTCAGAGGGTAAAGTGTCTCTGCAATCCAGGAGACCTGGGTTCAATTCCTGGGTCGGGAAAATCCCCTGGAGAAGGAAATGGCAACCCACTCCAGTACTATTGCCTGGAAAACCCCATGGATGGAGGAGCCTGGTAGGCTACAGTCCATGGGGTCGCAAAGAGTCGGACATGACTGAGCGACTTCACTTTGACTTTCATTATACATATATGTTAAATCTGCCCATAGATGCTTCATATTTTTGATCCTCATGTAAATATATCTTTTTTTCATTTCCACCTGGAAATTGCTCTCTTTCTCTCTCTCTCTTATCTCTTATCTTGGATTTTTAAAAATATGCAGATTTAAAACACCTGGCATAATAATTCAAAAGTTAGGACTTACGATGTTCAAGTTATGTGTAACGAAAGAAAGATGTTATTGCCAACTTCTGTGTAGCACCAGTAATAAAAGTTTTCAACTCTGTTTATAGAGAAGAGGCTCTAACATATCTTTTTACAAATAAATTAGATTAAATTTAATGAATTAGAAAGACACAGACAAGTTATGCTTATGGTAAGTTTATAATAATGTGAAAACTAATTTTAATATCATGGCAATATTATTAAAAAGGCAAGAAAAATGTGTGCATTAAATGTAGCCACTTACTATATTAAAAAATTCAGTGCTTAGACAAAACTAGAAGTGAATACACCAAATGGTTACAAAGTAGCAAAGAAATAGGAATGATTTTAAAAATACGTTTTTAGTAGGTTTAGTGTTACTATTTTATAATGAAAAGTGAACATGTTTGGCACATGATGGAAATATATAATAAAGTTATTAATTCTAAATTTTTAGTCTATGGAATGTTAATTGTATCATTTTGTAATCAAGTCCTTTGGTGATCTTCATTTAATATATTTAAAATGTTAAGTCAGTACTTTTTCTGGACCAACTGTTGATACTGAGCTCACTGATTTTTATATTGTGAGGATATCGTGTATTAGAAAGGCTGCAGAGTAACCTGACAATAGATGTATTTATTGCAGAAGGCTTTTTACCAGTCATTTAGGTAAATTTTTATACCTTGCATTCTCAACATTCTTAATGTGGTGGTACTAGTTAAACCATGACTCCAGGGCCAACTTATTCTTTAGGCCTGCGAGGCACAAAATACTTTTTGGAGCCCATGGAAATGTTTTAATTTTAATATATTTTAAAATCAGAGTAAAAAAAGTATAATCATATATATTATTTTTTATTGAAAATTTTAATAGAAAAGGGACCCATGAAAGTCATAATATGGTCCGATATGGCATCTTACAGTATGAGTGTTTCATTTCCCTTAACAATTTTGTGATGACTTCTGGTGAAACATCTGAGAAAAGTAGTAACTTGTGGATCTCATGAGAGATCCCAAGAAAATTAAAATGCTAAGTTGAAATATTTCAGCCCAATGCAAAATAATATGCTTTATACAGGGACCTCCATCCATCATGTATCTGTCTTTTTTTTTAAGTAATGGCAGTCATCTATACATAGTAGGCTCTTCAGTTTACAGAGCTGAGACTTTCCCAGCTTAGTCACCAGTTGCTGGGTCTCTCTAGCATATTCCAGAAAGAAAACAGTTTAAACAAAACTTTGCACGGCAAGAACTGAAATTCTTTATTGATAATTTAATTAGATAATTTATAATTTCATTTTACTGTGAAATATAGTACTTGCCTTTTTGTGCCACAGGTTGTTTTCCTTCCAAATATCATTGATTATCCCAGATGTTTTTTAGTGAATTGCTTTGGTATTCTAAAAATAATGGTAACTGAAGATTGAAGACAACTCAGCATTTAAGTAATTAAGTGACTTTTTTCCCCCAGCATTCTGATAGTGAAATATTTTATTTGTAATGAAAGATTGTTAATCTTTTAGATCTGATTAAAGCTTGGAACCTCTTTCTAAAAAAAAGTAATTACACACACACACTTATACGGTGATGGTAATTTCACTATTTTTTTCAGTAATGAAATATTTTACACTATTGGGTGAGCTTTTCATACCATACATGGGGTCCCAGAATAACTGTAATAATTTTGCTTTCTTTGCCTGATGTATATAGGCATACATAACAGAATTTCTACTACATCTATTTTACTTGACATTTCCATTCTCATGTTTTCCTTCATTATTTTTTCTGTTCTTTCTTTCTTAATCCAGGTCCACAGATGAGTTTGTTTAAAGTTACTGTAAAAAGATTTAGGGAAATTTACTTGAAAGTCCCCTATTTTTCTTTCATTTATTCTGTATTGTCTTCTTCCTATTTTTGTTCTTCTTTTCTTCTTACTGTCTTCTCCCACCTTCCAGATCTTAAGTATTACACGTACACATGAATATTCACATGAGCGATCATACTGGGGTTGGTTTGTCTGCATGTCTGTTTTGAGGGAAATCTTTAATTCTGGGCAGGATTTGCTAACATTCTATTGATTGCTTCACAGTCTGCCAAGCGATACAATTTGTTCCTGAGGCGGCGTCTTCTGGTAACCAGTGCAGAATGATAACTGCCTGTGCTTTGGATGATTACATTGCTAGCCTGAGCCATTTTTGTTGTAATGAATGCTATTAATTTGAGGGACTTTGTCATTGGTTCCTATTCCCCAGGCAACTGAGATTTTAGAATGGTGATTCATAATCTTTTTGGGGTCTGATTTAAGCTTTGGAACCTCTTCCTTAAAAAAAAAAAATGTAATTGCAAACACAAATACATGCACGTGCACTTACACACTTTGAATTTACATACAGTTTCAGAAGTTTATGAATTCCCATGAAGAATCCAAGTTTATGAACCTCAGAATAACTACCTCATTCAGCAGTCACACAGATGTTTGCCTCACTGTAAACAGGCATTTCCAAGAACAAATATAAATACAATCAAATATAAATAAAAAGATACACACACACACTGCAAAAAAACGATCTTAATGTCATGTTTTCTGCAAAACAAAAGAATGAGATGTTCTCATAGTTTTCAGTTACTTGTAACAAAATTATCATGTTTTTCTGCCCCAGTTGACTTCAGCCAGTTTGTGTGAACAGTGCTAAGGATGTCTGCCGCTGCTGCTACTAAGTCGCTCCAGTCGTGTCCGACTCTGTGCGACCCCATAGATGGCAGCTCACCAGGCTCCCGGGTCCCTGGGATTCTCCAGGCAAGAACACTGGAGTGGGTTTCTATTTCCTTCTCCAATGCCTGAAAGTGAAAACTGAAAGTGAAGTCACTCAGTCGTGTCCAACTCTTCACGACCCCATGGACTGCAGCCCACCAGGCTCCTCCGTCCATGGGGTTCTCCTCATAGCGTTTACAGGGCTACCAGTGATTTCTCTGTATTTTAAAAATTTTTTACAGTTTATAATTAGGAAGTGACATAATGATAGAAATGTGGGTTTTTCTAGGTAGCCTTTGGTTTTTGAGAGAAGGGAATTACATATGCTCATGGACAGAGGAGCCTGGCAGACTACAGTCCCTGGGGTTGCAAAGAGTTGGACACGACTGAGCAACTAAGCACAGCACATTTCAACTGAACATTCAGGAAATAATTGGATTAAATAGTCTAGCTACTTTGTTTGTTCCCTAACGGAAAAAAGCTCTGACTGTGGTTTTTGTTGATTTCTATATGCACAGCTTCTGTCACCAGAACTTCTCTTTGTGGACCTAAATTTAGCTGTTCAAACAATATGAATTCTTACCAATATATGTGATTAAAAAAAAAAGAAAACTCTACCAGACGAAATATGACTGACCCAGACTTAGAGCAAAGAGATTATTTTTCCCTCTAATTTTTTGCTTTGATTGTATTTCATCTAATTAGTATTATTTTCGCTTCCCCAGTTTGGTAATTTCATAAAATATGCTAATGCTGTGACAACTTACAAGAGCTCAAATAATTTTTCATTTTGTTCACTTTTTTTAGTGATTTATAATCAAGATCTATAACATGGTAACAGTTTGAATTTTTCACTTTTTTTTTTTTTACTTTCTTTTATGAGAAGAAAGATGACTGTGTATCCTTTGGGGTGCAAAAAACTCAGACATAACATTTAAATAACTATATCTTGATATGTAATCTCTACACTCCTTGAATATTTTTTGTTTCTTCATTCTTTTTTCACTCATTTCCTCCTGTGCATTGGGAGCTAGTTCTTTCTGAGACATACCAGTTATGCATTCATATAACTAAAATACAGTTATTCTGTTCATAAACCACAGATCAAATGAGATTTTTTTCTTATTCTTACTTGACTGATCTACATCCAGTCCTTTTTATGGGTGATTTGCCTGGCCTAACTTGAATGAAAAAGAACATCAGTTCAGTATAGAATACCATAAAAGAAACTCATACACTGAAATAAATACCAGTTATGAAAATTAAAAACCCAGTTCCCCATTCACTAGTTAGCTCAAGCAGTTGGAAAGTTGTCTATATTATGAATTTGCATCACAGGGTTAGAGAGATCACTGATATGCACTCTATCATCTATTTACATCATTCTAGGTATTATATGTGGACTGTTGCAAATATTAACTATTACATATTACATGTAAACTTCCAAGTGGACCAAATCAGTCAAACTTAAAATCTCTTCTTTTTGAAGCTCTGATTTTTTTGTAGTTTTGAAAGAGGAGGAATTAATGAACTATACATGTGAAGGGTAAATTTGCAAATTTGACTATTTTAATGAGAGAATTGATAACACAGATTTAAACAATGGATTGATTTTGGCTCACTTAAGTAATTGATGCTGAAAAGGAGATTTGTATGCGAGTTTATTTGAATTGAAGCCAGCTAGCAAGCTAACTTGCTTTCTGATTTTTAGCTGCATCTTGATTTTATTTTAACCCTTCAAAACGTTAATTAAAAATTAGCAATTTTATGAAAACATAGCATGAGCATGAATTATGTTTTTGTTCTTGCAGTGTTCTTGTACTAATTCATGAATTAGTCTGTAATTAATTATACCCCTAAAGTAGTATGTGACCATGAATTATTTGTTGGACTAATTGTTATTTTGCTTAATGAAGTAACAAGTCTCTCTGAATATGCTTTTGGGATCAATGTATACATGTATTCATTTTGTATTTTGGTATAATTGTAGCATTTTTATTATATGCGCATGTACTCAATATGCTTAGTTTCATCTTGAGTCTTCATTGTTTAATATGTAACTTCTTTATGAATGTGACTTTCTAAAATAAGCATGATCTTCCACTGATGAAAGCTCTTGTCTTCATCTGTCATTTTCAGAAAATGAAATTAGATGGTGACCAAATTTTAATTTAATTTCTTTCATTCTTTTGCCATCTGAAAATAAAACTGTAATTTAAAGCTGTGCCATTCATGTCTCCTGCAGTTTAAAAAAGATGAACAAAGCAAAGATTCTATCTTCTTCAGAGACGGGATTAGGAAAATTGATTTTGTGCTTTCCTATGTTGATGACATAAAGAAAGAAGCAGAATTGAAGGCGGTAAGTATTTACGAGAGGGAGAGATGGGAATAATAAAAAGAAGCACATTCCGTAATTTGACAGGGATGTTTCCACTGAAATTATTTTGTAAGAGTTAACGGCCCCAGAGTATTTCTGGAAGCAGAAACTGAGTGGAAAGGCTACAAAACATGCAACCGCAAAATGCATACGTAATTTCAACTTTTTTTTTTTTAACATTTTGGACAGTGGCTTCTTTTTGTAGCTCACCTTTGTTCTTAAATATGACCACCAGAATTTGAGGTGTATGTATGAATATAATATTTATCTTTTGTATTCAATATCATTTCAGCTTTCATTAATCCATTCTATCTGAAGTAGCCTTGACATTATGTTCCTTCTGAACTTACATTATCACTTTCTAAACTTACATTATTTGTGGTTTTTTTTTTTTTTCCACTTATCTACTGTCTCCAACACCATTAAGTAAGTTCACAAAACCAAAGACTTTGTCTTTGTTACTGGATGCTCAAATGCCTAGAGGAGTAGTTGGAGAATAATGGATGCTTAATAAATATTGGTTGGTTGGTTTAGTCCGTAAATAGCTGTGTCCAGCTCTTTTGCAACCCCATGGACTGTGTAGCCCACCAGGCTCTTCTGTCCATGAGATTTTCCTGACAAGAATGCTGGAGTGAGTTGCCATTTCCTTCTCCAGGGGATCTTCCTGACCCAGGGATTGAACTTGGGTCACCTGCTTTGCAGGCAGATTCTTTGCTGATTGAGCCATTAAATATTTGAGGTGTCCTGCAGTCCATGGGCAGAGACGGCAATGGCACCCCACTCCAGTACTCTTGCCTGGAAAATCCCATGGACAGAGGAGCCTGGTAGGCTGCAGTCCATGGGGTCGCCAACAGTCGGACACGACTGAGCAACTTCACTTTCATTTTTCACTTTCATGCATTGGAGAAGGAAATGGCAACCTACTCCAGTGTTCTTGCCTTGAGAATCCTAGGGACGGGGAAGCCTGGTAGGCTGCTGTCTATGGGGTTGCACAGAGTTGGACACCACTGAGGCGACTTAGCAGCAGCAGCAGCAGTCCACGGGCCCTCAAAGAGTTGGATATGACTTAGTGACTGAACAACAGCAATGGGTAAGCATATAAACACACATTTACTAACATGCTTAACATAGGAAATAAATGTCCCATAAAGTAAAAAACTAGAGATATTATGTAAGTCCCTGTACATATCCCTCCCTGTCCTTTTCTTCTGCTCTTTCCCTGGCAACTCTTCCACTAGGGCACTAAAATTCATTCACGGTCACCACTTTCAGCTCTTGTCTGAATGTCTCTTCAAGCCTAGCTTCTCTTGGGGATTTGATGCCTTCCCCAGCAGCCCGCTTAAGTGGTGGCGGTTTTTCCCCTGCAGATATTTTTCCGGAGATGGATGAATGCCTGCTTTCCTTGTATCTAGTTGTTGATTCCAGTCCATCCTCCCTTGCTTAGCCCTAAAACTCCTGAGCTTTAAATCTCATCAGAGTTATCACTACCTAGCACTGTTGCTACCCTTATTCCGTCCCTGATCTTCCAACAAGGAAGATTTTGTTAACAAAAAGTTTCTCAACAATTTTAGCTCCTGGTTCACTATTACTCTACACCCAAGCTCCTTTTTTAATTATTTATAATCTCAGTGCATATGTAGATGATTATTTTGGCATCTGGCCTCTCTGTTCCTTGAACTCCCTTTTCCAGTTATCTTAGTCTCTAACTCAGCTCTTCATTCCCCTAGAACTTGCCATTACTAATAGCTACAACTCTTTACAATCTCATTCCAAGTATCCAGCTGTCTGACCAATACCTGTCTTCCTTCAACTCACCAGGACCAGATTAAATATAATTATGTTAATCTTCTTACTGCTGTTCTTATCTTTATGCCCTTTTTTATGCTTGTTCAGTTTAAACCTCATATCAAATTATCCTGTAAGGCATATGCCATCAAACCCCTTGATCCTCTTTCAGTCATACTTAACTTTGAAAACAACTTCATTAAACCCAGCTGTCTACCTGTTACATGCCAGAACCATGCAGAAAGAAAGACATCTCACGCACTTACTGACTTTATCTCGTATTTGTGCCAATGGACCTCAACTAGGTCCTTAATGCTATCTGGCAGTCACACTTTACTTCTTTAAATTATTCAGTTTCCCAATCTGCTGGATGACTGTTTCATAACCTTTTCTCTCTCTTATCTGGATGTATCCTCCTTATTTTCAAGCTTGGCTGACCACTTTTCTAAGTCACTGAGAAAACTGAAGCAAGTAGAAGAGAAATAATTAATTTTCATTACCATATCTGTCCATCTACCAGTATCTTCATCTGTGTAGTCTAGCTTTCTTTCTGTTACCACAGATGAGCTGTCTTTCCTTCTGTCTGAAGCCAAGAACTCTGCTTGTGTCCTGAATCCATTTTTAGGGATCAGAAAGACTACCCCAGGTTTGCTGTTTCATTAAAAGACCCCACAGGACACAGCATGCAGCCATACTCAATGGCTATGATATATTGGAATGAAATAAGTAAAGCAAAATCAGCAAAAGGAAAAGAATGCATGGACAAAATCCAGAGAAAACAGGATACAGGCTTTTAAGAGTTCTCTCCAGGTGGAGGGGAGTCATGGGACACACTTGATTTTCCATTAACAATGTGTGACATTGCACTGGAAGTGTTGACTGCTAGGGAAGCTCATTAGTGATGCAGTGCTGTAGGATTTAACTTGTCACCTTCTGCTGAGCTCATAGCGATATTTCATAGTCCTGAAGGGAAGCAGGTGTTCAGTATAAATGACATAGTTTGTACAAAACAGGTGAAGTAAAGTCAGCCACTCTTAGTAGTTCCAAGAGTGGTGGGAACACTCCCCAAAACCAGTTTCCAAACACCAGAACCAACTTGCAGCCAGGCCTCTCTATCTTAGAGCAGTTTTAAGCCTGTTATAGTATGCCTACTTAGGGATGTTGCTTTTATGATTCTTTCTCCCTTAAACTGCATGTTGTGTTGTTCTTTACTGAATCATTTCTTCCAACAAATGAATGTACTGTTGATTTTTCCTTATTTAAAAAATAAAAGTTAAAAAAGCAAGAACAAAAACCTCTTGATCTCAGTTTCCCTGCCAGCTACTGTCAGTTTTGGCTCAGTTTTCTCTTAAACCCATTCCTATCAGGCCTTAACCTCACCCACTCTGCTTATCTTTATATAAATGAATCAAGCGTTCAAGTCTCAACCCTCATTTTGCTCGACCTGTTAGCAGCATCTGCCACCACTTAGCGTTCCTTTCTCCACGCTGCACATTCTTGACGTGGCTTCCCAGTCTCCACGTTCTTTCAGCTTTCTTATTTCACTAGCCACCCCTTCTCAATCTTTTCTTCTCCCTCATCCCTTGTGAGCATAGTCCCTTAGGCTCTGTCCTTGATCCTCTTCTTGTCTCAGTCTATCTTGATTTCTTTGATGATACATCCAGTCTCACAGTTTTAACATTTAAGACCATGTTTATGCTAATTCTGTTTACTTTTCCACTTCGTACATCTTTCCTATATGGCTGTTCTGTATCTCTACTCGTAAGTCTTACAGAATCTCAGACTCAGCAGGTCTAAAATGAAATCCTGGACTTCTCCCCAAAGCCTGATTTATCTACAAGTCTTCCTTGTCTACAGTTATTTATCATATATTCAGTGGTTATAAAGAACAGAATTTATAGTGTATTGTAAATGGTCCAGTTAAATCACTTTTTAGTTTATATCCCTAGAAGGTAAATGTCATGGCAATTTGGCACCATCATCATTTATTTTAAAAAAATGAATTATATGAAGAAACTCTTTTTTAACACTGCAAATTTTACATAATTTACTTTTCCCCACCTAAAATTTTCCTTCCACTTTTTCTGTGTAATTTCTTCCTAATTTAAATGTGTTTTATATTTAGGAGGCTTCTATCATTTGTTCAGTCAAGTTTGCTACAATAAATGTGTATGTACATTGAAGGGTTTTTATTTCTTCATCAAAACAGTCTAAACCTAAAGCTTTTTCTTTTGTTTTTTGAGGGTGGTTTTTTTTTTTTAATACAGTTGCACAAGTACATAATTGGTAAAACTTGAAATACTACAATATTTGACAAGTAATTATCAAACATCAAAAGTAAACTCATCCTAAATGCATCAGTTAATGAAATGAATGCATGGGCTTTAAACAATATCTTCTTTTTCTTTTAATAATTTTGTTGATTCATTCATATGTGACTGTGCTTGGTCTTCATTGCTGCTGCACAGACTTTCCTCTAGCTGTGGCTATCAGCAGCTACTCACTCGTGTGGTTTTCAGGCTTCTCGTTGCGGTGGCTTCTCTTGTGGAGGAGCATGAGCTCCAGGGTGCGTGGACTTCAGTAGCTGCAGCACGTGGGCTTCCGTAGTTGCTACTCCCTGACTCTAGAGCACAGGCTCAGTAGTTGCGGCACACAAGCTTAGTTGCTCCGCGGCATGCGGGATCCTCCGGGACCAGGTGCTGAACCCATGTCATCTGCCCTGGCGGGCAACTCCTCAGCACTGAGCCACCAGGGAAGCCCAGCCGAATTTTCTTTATTTGTAGATGAATGAGAATTATTCCTAGAATGAGATGAGGTCCGTTTAGTCAGCTTCAAGTATATTCTTTTTTTTATGTTAGTATGACTTAGTCTTGTTCAGATAAATAAGCAGATTGGAATAGAAATGGTACTGTTTTAGCAACTTTTAATCTTTTTGGGTGAACTCCTGAATTACAGCAGCAAATTGCAAAGTGATTTGTCTTAAAGGTAATATTTAATGGTCAATCACCTAACAATTCTTAGCTCAGCTTTCAATTTTACTGAAGTCAGAGAACTGGTGTCCACATGTCTCACAAAAGCATTTGTTACTGTAATGAGAGGAGGTTTTCACTTTTTTTGGAAGAAAAGCTATGACCAACATAGTATATTAAAAAGGAGAGGCATTACTTTGCTGACAAATGTCCATCTAGTCAAAGCTATGGTTTTTCCAGTAGTCATGTATGGATTGTGAGAGTTGGACTATAAAGAAAGCTGAACACCGAAGAATTAATGCTATTGAACTGTGGTGTTGGAGAAGACTCTTGAGAGTCCCTTGGACTGCAAGGAGATCAAACCAGTCAATCTTAAAGGAAATCAGTCTTGAATATTCATTGGAAGGACTGATGCTAAAGCTGAAACTCCAATACTTTGGCCACCTGATAGAAAGAACTGACACATTGGAAAAGACCCTGGTGCTGGGAAAGATGGCAAGCAGGATCAGATGGTTGGATGGCATCACTGATTCCATTGACATGAGTTTGAGTAAGCTCCAGGAGTTAGTTATGGAAGCCTGGTATGCTGCAGTTCATGGGGTTGCAGAGTTGGACATGACTGGGTGACTGAACTAAACTTATTCACTTTTTTAATACTGATAATGTACTTTGAACGTCCTTCTCGCCCCTTGTTTTTTGTTTTGTTTGTGCTTTCCTGGAGGATTGAAGCCTGCTTTTTCTTTTGGTCATATAGGAGAAGGATAATTGTGAAAAATATCAGATAGGGGAGAATTGTTCATAAACATATTCTCACATGTTGTAAATGTTGGATGTTGGAGAGAAAGAGCACATTAAAATTATATTCCTTGTAAAGTCTGAAGATCTCTCAAGGTGGACATACCCATTTGAAGATATGTCCTCTGATATCCTAGTAAAACCTTTTAAAATTTCATTTACTATTTTTCATAGTTATGTCATAATTTTTTACATTTAAGTCACAATTGCAATTTTTCACACTTGCATAAGGGTTAACTCATACTTGAATTATACTCAAATCACAGTTACAATTTTTCACACTTACAGTTAAAGCCAAAAGCATTTTGAATGTTAATTATTGTTTTAAAGCTCACAAGTAATGATTATTTGCACTTAATTGAATTAAATTTAATTTTACCTTTTCTGAGTGAAACTATTCTTCATGATTAAAAAGTCATGATGATTTTTTGCCTGAAAATTGCATTAAATATGTCATTTGTTTAAAGTGTCTGATATCTTTGTAGGACTGAGTCTTCCCAACTAGAAGTGTAATATATCTGTGTTTATCAAAATGTTTTATGTTAATTTAGTAAAGTTTTCTGTATTTTTTTTTCCAGAGAGCAGTCCTGCATATTTCCTGGAGATTATTCCTAGATATATTGATTTTTATAGTTATAGTGTGAATTATAATACAGGTGAAAAGCCATTCATGGCACTCAGATGGGGGTAATACATAGAATGCTTTTATATACAATCAGGGAACATCTGAAGGCCCAGTCATTGTGTAACAAGTCTGTTTATCACTGGGCAAATAAAAGTATATTACAGAATTCTACTGATTTGTTTTTCCATAGGAGAGAAGAAGACAATTTGAACAAAATCTCAGAAAAACTGGTCTTGAGTTGGAAATTGAAGATAAAATGGTAAATGGAGTTATTAGTCTATACCAGAGTCTTGGTTTTTTAAGTTTTGTTTCCTTGTACTCTGACCTTTGACTGACTAGACTGTTGTGTTTGAGAGCAAAATAAGTTTTTCTGCCTACAGACATTTACACTGGGGTTGACAGGGCCTGTGATATTCCAGGTAAATAACTAGGTCAGTGCTCTGAAATTGAGATGATGAGTGATGAGTAGAATGCTTTAAAAATAGGCATGCATAGTTCTTGTCAGGATCCAGAGAAAGTAAAGACATGGTTTTTGTTTCATATCTGTCTCATTTTGAAGGTGGCCTATAATCTAACACCTTGACTAGTTAACCTGGCTATCTTACAACACAGACTTTTAGTTAAGGCCTAGACATTTTTTTCTGTTCATTAACATGACATTTTTTTCCCCAACCTACCGTTTACTTGTTTTGAATTTCTTTCCAAATTGCTTTTAAAGACCTATTTCAGATCCATCCCTGTCCATGAAATTCTAATACTCTAGTTCTAAATTAATATTCTCTACTTTGTATTTATTGCTGAATTTTTTCTTACTAAACTCTAATAAATATGAATTATACCATGTATTCTATCTGTAACTTAACTATTCTCCTTTGTAATGAACTGTTGTTACCTAAAGTTCTTCTTCTAGGTATAGGCAATACATTGAAACTGGGTAAGAAGAGCAAGTACATCTTATATTTTGTGTGTATTTCTCGTATGTCCTAAGCATAGTTCTGAGCTAATAGCTAGTTGTTAAAAACTTAAGAGATTGTCCAGAACCGCATGTGTTTCTATAGGTATCAGGCTAGTGTACATTGACCCTGAAATATATTTAAAAAAAAATTCTCGCTTTGTTTTCTATGTCTCTTCCTTTCTCACACACATGAATAATGTGTTTGTACATACGTGTGTGTGTATATGTGTGTGTGTATGTTGCTATTTTTAGCTGCCAAGACTCTTTTGAAACCCAGTGAACTGTAGCCCACCAGGCTCTTCCATCCATGGGATTTCCCAGGCAAGAATGCTGGAATGGGTTGGCATTTCCTTCTCCAGGTGATCTTCCCAACCCATGGATTGAACCTGTGCCCCTCCTGCATTGCAGGCAGATTCTTTACCACTGAGCCACCAGGAAAACCCACATATTATACATACATACACACACACACACACACACACACACACACACATATGTATCTCATATACATATATATGAGAAAGAAATGGCAATCCACTCCAGTATTCTTGCCTGGGAAATCCCATGAACTGACGAGCCTGGTGGGCTACAGTCCATGAGGTTACAAAGGGCCAGATACAACTGAGCAACTAAACAAGAAGAAGGTATGTACCACTGTTTTAAGGATTACTTTTCTAGAAATTTTGCTGAAATTTTTCAAAAAATTGAGAATGGTGTGACATCTTTAATTTGAGGTTTTGTAAAAATTTTCTTTCTTTAATCAATTTAGTAATCTTTCCACTATTTTGCCTCCATTTTATACAGAACTCTGAAGATGGAAGGACTTACTTTGTCAAGATCCATGCCCCTTGGGAGGTGTTAGTTACTTATGCCGAAGTGTTGGGAATCAAAATGCCTGTTAAGGAGAGTGATATTCCCTCAGCTGACAGAACCCCTTTTAGTTGTATGCTTGAGCCTCTGAAGCTCCCAAGGGGCGTGAAGCATCCTACTCCGGATTATTTCACTGTTCAGTTCAGCAGACATCGGCAAGAGCTCTTCCTCATTAAAGATGAGTCAAGCTTCTTTCCATCTTCATCAAGAAACAGAATTGTAGGTAGAGAAGACCTTTGGGTGCATCCCTTCAAGTGTGCTTTTATACGTGTACATGTGCAATACTATGACTACAAGGTGTTTCTGTGTAAATTTTGATGTGTTCCACGATATTGGGCAGATCTGAATGTCCATCTTGGACCACATAACCCTGTCAACCTCCCTACTTCTCAAATTGTTTAAAAGTGAATAGTTGACAGTGTGAATATAGCAAAGAGGCCTCATGCAATATTGGGGAAATTGCTTAATTAAGACCTAGAGGACTTTGATGTTGTAAGGTTTCTGTAAAATCATTCTATAATTTTAGCCTTTGGTTTTATATATTCAGTGCATATTAGGAGAAATATTGGTCATTCCAAATGCAAATGAAGTGTTTTAATTTCTGTATATATGGTGTTGACTGGAAAAAAAAAAGCACAAGCTAAATTTTGAGAATTATGTTTTATTCAGGGACATTGTCATAGACTATAGCCTCTGA
Source organism: Capricornis sumatraensis (assembly GCF_032405125.1). Taxonomy (NCBI): domain Eukaryota; kingdom Metazoa; phylum Chordata; class Mammalia; order Artiodactyla; family Bovidae; genus Capricornis; species Capricornis sumatraensis. The sequence continues at coordinate 28,052,050 of NC_091076.1, forward strand.
GGAACTGTTGCAAAGAGGTCATGGAGGACCCAGGATAAAACAAACAAACAAACATGTAATGGAGCATTAAAAGATTACTGCTAATCACAAAATGCAGATATCTCAAGTTAATAATTTTAGTGCTTTTCTGGGTATGGGAAGATTGAGGAGTCTGGGGTGTTGAAATTATTCCTTTGATATACCTCTTAACTATGTAGGACCTGTATCCTGCTTTTCTCTCTCCTGAATTCCCCATTGTGGCATGGCTGCAGTAGTTAATGGCTTGTTGGCAGGCAACATTCTTTGTTTATTGAAATGGAAGGCATTATTTTATTTTGTCCACAATAGACAGCATTTGAGAAACATCAGAGCTTTTTCCTTTCATTTAAAACCATTTTCAGTCTTTTTTATAATAATATTTCCTCTCCGGTTGTAGTCCTAGAATCTAAATTTCTCATTAAAAATCTCTCACCATTTCTTTGCCCCTGTTTCTTCTTGTTAAAATAAGAGTATGCCTACCTCATAGGTTACCCTGAGAATTAAATGAGTTAAGGTGTGAATGACTTTGAATAGTTTCTGGAATGCATGAGGGATTTACTAAGTGTGAGATCCTATTATTATTGATCTGACTTTAGAGGAAAAAAATTCAGGTTCTTTGTTACTATGTATCTCTTACTTTGTTACTATGTATCTGTTACCTACTAATGAAATCACCAGGGTTCTAACAATGACAAGAGTCTTCTTCTTGAGATTACTTACTCTTTCCTTGAGGAATGAGAGACTTCATTCCCTTTAGATTCACCACTCCTAAGTGTCTAAGAAGGATTTTGAAATAGTCATTCTTCCAGTCCCTAGATCTGGTTTTTGAACAATTCACTGACAGGAATATTAAACAAAATGTAATACCTAGAATTTACATAAAAATGCAAATCAACAAACTAAAAGTTCTCTCCCTTGTCTTACTTGGATTAAAAAGCACCAGTAGCAGGAACAGCAGATGTAAGAGGCAACATTTAAGGGGATGTTGAGCACATGGCCTGAAATCAGAAGGCCAGATTTCAATTCCCAAGTCTACTTTATAAACAAGGTAATCTGTCTTAAAACAGAGAATGGTAAAGACTAGCGTTATTGGAAAGATCAAATGAAAAAGTGTACATGAAGCCCTCTGTAAACTGTAAATGCTTTAACATATTGCTAGCAATAGGCGATTGAATTTATAGGAATAAGTTAGTAACTTGTTCAGGTATAGAAAGGTCAGTACTCATTTAGCTTTACTTGTTTTTTGTCACGAGTGCTATACATTGGGTTAATTCAGCATTAAAACTCAACAACTTCCCCTCCTTCACAATGGAGCAATATTGTTCTTGCTCTATTCAGGAAGTTATTTGGAAAATTGATGTAGAAAAGACCCTTCCTTCCTATCTGCAACTGGAACACTGTAGTTCATGTATATATATAAACTGTACAGTGTTACAAGAGCATCTTTCATTGGTACAGGATTTCATACTTTTCAAAGCATCTTCATCATGATATCTGAGCCTCACAATGTGTATTTCACAGATGACCCCTCTGTTAGGCTTGGCTGTACTATTTGCCACATAATTTATTCTAAGTTCATCTAATTGAAGTGTTCATAATAATAAAGCTTCTCATATCTCTATATGAAGCAGATAGCTACAACTTGGGACCAGATGCCTAGAATACACTCCCATATAGAGACAAGGAAACAGCGATGCTGCCTTTCTTGATGTTTTCATTTGAAAGAGATGGTTCCTAGAAAACTTAAGAAAAACACTCCTGAGTTAGAGAACTGGCAAAAAGTTTATTTAGCTTTTAAAAGGATTTGCATACATCTCTGAGAGAAGAGAAAAAGAATTTATAATTATAAGTCTCTGAAGGAAATGCTCTAAGATTTAGCACCAGGGAAATGTCTGTTCTTTCGTTCCTACCTCCATCCCTCCATCCTTCTTTACTCTCTCTTTTTTCCTTCCTTTCTGACTTTCTTTCTTACTATTTTGACATATACCAAATGCATGTATCCAAATTTGTATACTTCTCAGTCATATTTGCAAGTATATACTTAAAACAGTGACACTTCAAATGTGCGAAATAGTCTTCAGTTTCCTTAAAATACTATTACTCTTAATAATAGCAAGTATTTAAATCAGTTCAGTTCAGTCGCTCAGCTGTGTCCGACTCTTTGCGACCCCATGTCGCAGTACGCCAGGCCTCCCTGTCCAACACTAACTCCCAGAGTTCACTCAAACTCATGTCCATCAAGTCGGTGATGCCATGCAGCCATCTCATCCTCTGTCGTCCCCTTTTGCTCCTGCCCCCAATCCCTCATAGCATCAGTCTTTTCCAATGAGTCAGCTCTTTGCATGAGGTGGCCAAAGTATTGGAGTTTTAGCTTTACCATCGGTCTTTCCAATGAACACCCAGGACTGATCTCCTTTAGAATGGACTGGGTGGATCTCCTTGCAGTCCAAGGGACTCTCAAGAGTCGTCTCCAACACCACAGTTCAAAAGCATCAATTCTTCAGCACTCAGCTTTCTTCACAGTCCAACTTTCACATCCATACATGACCACAGGAAAAACCATAGCTTTGACTAGATGGACCTTGTTGGCAAAGTAATGTCTCTGCTTTTGAATATGCAATCTAGGTTGGTCATAACTTTTCTTCCAAGAAGTAAGCATCTTTTAATTTCCTGGCTGCAGTCACCATCTGCAGTGATTTTGGAGCCCCCCAAAATAAAGTCTGACACTGTTTCCACTGTTTCCCCATCTATTTCCCATGAAATGATGGGACCAGATGCCATGATCTTAGCCTTCTGAATGGTGAGCTTTAAGCCAACTTTTCCACTCTTCTCTTTCACCTTCATTAAGAGGCTTTTTAGTTCCTCTTCACTTTCTGCCATCAGGGTGGTATCATCTGTATATCTGAGGTTATTGATATTTCTCCCCTCAGTCTTGATTCTAGCTTGTGCTTCTTCCAGCCCAGCATTTCTCATGATGTACTCTGCATAGAAATTAAATAAGCATGGTGACAATATACAGCCTTGACGTACTCCTTTTCCTATTTGGAACCAGTCTGTTGTTCCATGTCCAGTTCTAACTGTTGCTTCCTGACCTGCATACAGGTTTCTCAAGAGGCAGGTCAGGTGGTCTGGTATTTGTATCTCTTTCCAAATTGTCCACAGTTTATCATGATCCACACAGTCAAAGGCTTTGGCATAGTCAATAAAGCAGAAATAGATGTTTTTCTGGAACTCTCTTGCTTTATCGATGATCCAGTGGATCTTGGCAATTTGATCTCTGGTTCTTCTGCCTTTTCTAAACCAGCTTGAACATCTGGAAGTTCATGGTTCACGTATTGCTAAAGCCTGGCTTGAAGAATTTTGAGCATTACTTTACTAACGTGTGAGATAAATGCAATTTCTGGTAGTTTGAGCATTCTTTGGCATTGCTTTTCTTTGGGATTAGAATGAAAACTGACCTTTTCCAGTCCTATGGCCACTGCTGAGTTTTCCAAACTTGCTGGCATGTTGAGTGCAGCACTTTCACAGCATCATCGTTCAGGATTTGAAATAGCTCAACTGGAATTCCATCACCTCCACTAGCTTTGTTTGTAGTGATGCTTTCTAAGGCCCACTTGACTTCACATTCCAGGATGTCTGGCTCTAGGTGAATGATCACACCATCATGATTATCTGGGCTGTGAAGGTCTTTTTTGTAAAATTCTTCTGTGTATTCTTGGCACCTCTTCTTAATATCTTCTGCTTCTGTTAGGTCCTTACCATTTCTGTCCTTTATCAAGCCCATCTTTGCATGAAATGTTCCCTTGATATCTCTAATTTTCTTGAAGAGAAATTTCCCATTCTGTTGTTTTCCTCTATTTCTATGCATTGATCGCTGAGGAAGGCTTTCTTACCTCTCCTTGCTATTCTTTGGAACTCTGCATTCAGATGCTTATATCTTTCCTCTTCTCCTTTGCTTTTCGCCTCTCTTCTTTTCACAGCTATTTGTAAGGCCTCCCCAGACAGCCATTTTGCTTTTTTGCATTTCTTTTCCGTGGGGATGGTCTTGATCCCTGTCTCCTGTACAATGTCACGAATCTCATTCCATAGTTCATCAGGTACTCTATCTATCAGATCTAGTCTGATATTTAAATAGCACTAATATTTAAATAGCACTTACTATATCCTAGACACTGTTTTTTGTACAACATAGTGATTCAATAGTTTTGCTGGTCATGCTCCATTTAATGATAAAATAAAATGGTTATATTCCCTGTGCTCTATAATATATCCATGTATCCTATTCATTTTGCATATAACAGTTTGTATCTCCTCTTATTCTCCATATCTCACCCCTCCCACCATCCTTCTCTTTATTGATGACCACTAGTTTGTTCTCTCTGAATCTGTTTCTGTTTTGTTACATTCATTCATTTTATTTTATTTTTTTTAGATTATAGGTATCATATTCTGCATATTTGTCTCTCTCTGACTTATTTCACTTAGCGTACTACCTTTCAGGTTCATCAGTGTTATAGCGGATGGCAAAATTGAATTCTTTATTGTGACTGAGATCTATGCTTTCAGATCTATGCTTACCCTTATAGTTTTCCCTTTTCTTATTCCTTTAGGATCATAAAGTTTAAACACAGGCCTTCCATAGTCCTCTTATGTTTCATAAATTGTTATCTGAACTATTTATCCTCACCAATCCTGTGAAACAAAGTACTTACCAGGTGAATTAACCAAACTGCAGTTGGACTTCTTTCTTCCCCCAAAGACCCTAAACTTGGCTGTGCCCTTAACCTGAGCCAGTGTTGGCATGTAGACCAGCCCTTCCTTAACACAGAGAAAGACACTTCCCGAACCTGGCTTTCTTCTCCATGTTCCCATCTCTCTCTATTGCAGTAGTCTGCCTCATCCGCTTCCTATAATCCTTTAAAGTCTTTCCTAAGTCTAAATTTGGTTTTATTTGATGATACCATGCTGTATTTATTAACATAGCTTTATCATAAGTCTTAGTATCTGGAAGAATTCCACTTTGTTAGCTCCCCAATATAGAGTTCTTTTCAGTGAATCTTGCCTTGGGAAATAATCCAAAGTATGTAAAATAGCTAATATTTATCACATTTTTTATAAAAGTAAAACTACCTCACATAAAGTATCATTTATTTATCAAGATGTAAGTATTAAACAGCCCTTAAAATGAATAACCAGATTAGATAAAGATTCAAGGATGACAGACCTTGCAATCAGCAATTCCTTAGGTAATGTTTAAAATGTGAGGGAAAGAGAAATAGACCTACACAGTGTGAAAAAGGCCAAAATCAGAAAAGCAGAAATTTTGAAAAGTTTCTGAAAGACAAAAAACAGATGAGATTGAATTGACAAATATACAAGAACACAGCCCAAGGAAAATATAGAGTCTTATAAAGGATAAGACTGATAAAAATATATAAATGATCCCATAGCAGTTATATAGAGAGGAATGATCTTCTTGGGCTAATAGACTCATCATCTCATGTTACTATTAGGAAAAGGCCCTGTATGAAACGTCAGAGTAATGGATTAGGGAGCGTTCAGGACAGCTTGGCCAAGTGTCACTTCTGCTCCCTATTACCCTGACTCAACTGTTAGGAGCAGTGATATTGGACTCCAGCTTAAAGCCCCAATTATACTGTCAATTCTGGTACAAAGAACTCCCAGAGGAGCTTGGGACATGAGAAGAAAAAATAAGTTAGAAGCCATTCTCCCTCTCCCTGAGGGAATAAGGAGCTCTCATACCCAGGAGGTGTGGTACCTATAACTCTACACAACCCCACCTTCTGCATCTTCCCCCAAACAGCAAGGGAAAGATTCCTTCCATTACCAGAGTCTGTATCTGCATTGAGAAAACCTGTGTGTGTGTGTGTGTGTGTGTGTGTGTGTTTAGTCACTCAGTCATGTCTGACTCTTGCAACCCGATGGACTGTAGCCTGCCAGGCTCTTTTGTCTATGGGGATTCTCCAGGCAAGAATACTAGAGTGGGTTGCTATGCCCTTCTCCTGAGAAAAAGTTAAATTGTGGTTTTGAAACATGTGGAAAGCATACATTTCTGAAAGGTATATCTATGCTTACCTCATAGGTTTATTATATTCTCTCACGGTGTCCTTTTGGCATGGAGGATGGGAAGAAAAGGTTTGGCATTGAAAGACTGCTAAATTCTAACACTTACTCATCTGCCTTTCCACTCCATGATGTAAGTATATGCTTGGTTTAGAAATACTGAGCCTGTTTTTGCTTTCCCACAGTCAGAGGCTTACTTGTTGGGAGACAGAATCTTCCATTTGCTTCCTCTTTCATGACAGATTGCTTAATCTCGCTTATGTTGGGGAAAATCCCTTGGATTTCCTAGGTCCAAGCTGAGAACTATGCTGAAACACATAGTTAAAACCTCTCCACATTGAGGTTTCAATGGAAATTTATTAAAACATCTTTACATTTGCACATGAGTTTTTTTAGAACCCATATTGAAAGTGGACATTATATTAATAGTAAAAGAACATTTTAGAACATGGCTTTTGAAAATTTATATTCAGATTCATCAGATCTTTTCTTTTCATACTTATAAACTTTTGAAGTTGTAAAGGACTTAAATTGAATGCGTTCTTGAATTCATTCATCAAATGTACAGTTGGTTTTAGTTACAGTGTAAAAAATTCCATGGACAGAGGAGTCTGGTGGGCTACAGTCCATGGAGTTGCAAAGAGACATGACTGAGCAACAGAGCACGCATCTTTGCAGAGCATTCTGTTAGGTATTATTGGAACACACCATGAATCCAGGCTCACAGGCTAGGAATTTCTGGGAAGTAAAGCATAAATACAAATGCAAAACAAACTAAAAACTTCAGTCCATAAGAAAGATTCAAATAACTGAGATTGTGCAGAAGGATTCCTTGGGCCTGGCAGATCATGTTGAGTTCAACAAAGAAGTGACATTTATATCATGCAACCATTCAACCAAACCTACAGCTTGACTTGTCACCCAAGACAGCCTAGTTTCTGGGGGTATCTGAGAGAAATCTTTCCTTTTGGATATTTAGTGTTTAAATTTCATCACCTGTTATCAGCAGGCATTTTTTGGCTAAATTCATGTGAACTACTTAAGGATCATTTCCTGGAGCTTTGCATTCCTTTGTTCCTGTTTAACTCTTCCACACTTATAAAGGCTTTTTGATGATGATCTCTTTTTGATAAACACATACCTTTAGAATGTAGAAGAATTAGGTATTTCTGTTTAAACAAGTGGCATCTTAATCATTGCCCATGTTTTTGAAAATTATATTGTTAAAATTATTATTATTGTTAAAATTATATTGTTAAAATTATTATGTTTTTGCTCTCATGGTTTCCAAAAGCCCAAAGGCAGCCTCTCTCTTTTTCAGCTATTCTCTGTCAATATTTATTCAAGTGTTAGCTGTTGACTCTAAGTCTGTTCAACATTAGTTAGTTGATTATCTTTTCTATGTTAGCTACAAGGGTATAGAGGAATTGTCCACAATGAGTGGCAATTCTCAATACAAGTATCAATTGAGGTGAATTTAACTTGTTTTAGAGAAACTCCCCGCATACCCCGCACCACACACACATATTTTTTTCCCCTGGGCCCAAGAACTTCTAGGGGATTATGTATTTTAAACAATGCCAAGACATTTGATCAAGTAGAGAGATCTATAGTAGTTTAATGAACACTTTGCAGTGCAGTCTTTGTACGTCTTTCTTCACCAATGGGTTCATTCTTTTTTGTGTGTGTGTGAAGATTTAAAAAAATATTTTCAGTTCCTAGCAAGCAGAAAAATCAGAGTTTCATTGACTTTCATCTTTTTAAAAAATATTATCTATATTTATTTGTGGTTGCACTGGGTCATTCTTGTTGCAAACAGGCTTTCTCTGGTTGTGGCAAGTGGGGGCTACCCTTTGCTACCCTTTGTTGCGGGGTGCAGGCTTGTCATTGTGGTAGCTTCTCTTGTTTCAGAGAGTAGGCTCGAGGTGCCCAGGCTGTAGTAGCTGCAACACATGGGGTAGTTGCGGCAGAGTGTGGGCTCTTGGGCATGCAGGCTTCAGCAGTTGCTGCGCACAGTCTCAGTAGTTGTGGCTTGTGGGCACTATAGCTTGTGGGCTTTAGTAGTTGCGGCACATGGGCTCAGGAGTTATGCCACGTGGGCCTAGTTGCTCCACGACATGTGGAATCTTTGAGGACCATGGATCAAAGGGCTGTCCTCTTCTTTGGCAGGCAGATCCTTATCCACTGTGCCACCAGGAAGTTGCTTTTGTTTTTTTTTTTTTTTCCTCAAAGATTTTGAGGATTGTTTGTTTTCAGGGCATTGATTCTTTTCTAACTATCAAACTGTCTTCAGTAACCAGCAATTTTAATCCATACATCTAGCCTTCTTGTAGAGTCCTCCATGCTCTCTAGAAAATCAGTCTTACTAGGCTGTTGCTAGAGAGAGCTATCACTTACTGTTAATTTTTACCTCTTTTTCTTTATTCTCTCCTCCATACAGATTTAGGTACTAGACTTTTCCCTTATGTGCTTTAAAGAAACTCTTTGTTTTTAAAGATATCCAAATAGGCTACTTTTTTCTTTTTTCTTTGTCATTTCTCAAGATTCAGCAGGACTAGCTACAGGAGACGAAAGTTGGAATCTGGATGATATAAAATTTTATACCTTGTCATGTGAGTTTAATTTTAAATTAGGTGTTTGCTCCATGTTGTCCTCAGCAGTTTGCTTTTCTAGGCAAACAGTTAAGGAAACAACATTGAGCAAATATATATAGATAGTGCTCTGCATCGGTACTCAGCACTCAGTCAGGTCCCATGCTGTGCAACCCCATGGACTGTAGCCCACCAGGCTCCTCTGTCCTTGGAATTTTTCAGGCAAGAATACTAGAGTGGGTTGCCTTTTCCTACTCCAGGAAATCTTCCCAACCCAGGGATCAAGCTTGTATCTCCTGGATTTTCTGCACTGGACGGCAGATTCTTTACCACTGCACCATCTGAGAAGCCCTAGACAGAGCTCTGCTAAAACCTAATTAACTTTATATAAATAAGGCTACTTGGAGCTTACCTGGTGGTTCAGTGGTAAATAACCCACCTGCCAATACAGGAGACATGATTCAATCCCTTGGTGGGGAAGTTCCCCTGGAGAAGGAAATGGCAACCCATTCCAGTATTCTTGCCTGAGAAATCTGAAGGGAAGAAGAGCCAGGTGGGCTACAGTCCATGAGCAACTTAGCAACTAAACAACAATAGTAAGGCTACTTGGTACCTAAAAATGGGGGAGGAACTTATATGTGAAATAATGTTGAGGCTCTGAAGTGCCTTTGACTGTGTGGCTCACAACAAACTGTGGAAAATTCCTAAAGAGATGGGAATACCAGACCACCTTGCCTGCCTCCTGAGAAATCTATATGCAGGTCAAGAAGCAACAGAACCAGGCATGCAGCAACAGACTGTTTCCAAATTGGGAAAGGTATACATCAAGCCTGTATATTGTCACCATTATTTAACTTATATGCAGAGTACATCATGTGCAATGCCAGGCTGGATGAAGCACAAGCTGGAATCAAGATTGCTGGGAGAAATATGAATAATCTCAGATATGCAGATGACACCACTGTTACGGCAGAGAGAGGAGAGAAACTAAAGAGCCTCATGATAAAAGGGAAAGAGGGAAATGAAAAAGCTAGCTAAAACTAAACATTCAGAAAAACTAAGATAATGGCATCTGGTCCCATCACTTCATGGCAAATAGATGGCGAAACAGTAGAAACGGTGACGGATTATTTCCTTGGGCTCCAAAATCACTGCAGATGGTGATTGCAGCCATGAAATTTAAAGATACTTGCTCCTTGAAAGAAAAGCTATGATCAACCTAGACAGCATATTAAAAAGTACAGACATTATTTTGCCAACAAAGGTCTGTCTAGTCAAAGCTATGGTTTTTCCAGTAGTCATGTACGGATGTGGGAGTTGAACCATAAAGAAAGCTGAGAGCTGAAGAATTGATGCTTTTGGACTGTGGTGCTGGAGAAGACTCTTGAGAGTCCCTTGGACTGCAAGGAGATCCAACCAGTCAATCCTAAACTAAATCAGTCCTGAATACTCATTGGAAGGACTGATGACGAAGCTGAAGCTCCAGTATGCTTATGTTCTCCAATATGCTTCAGTATGTTCTTATGCAAAGAATTGACTCATTGGAAAAGACCATGATGCTGGGAAAGACTGAAGGCATGAGGAGAAGGGGAGGGCAGAGGATGAGATGGTTGGATGGCATCAGCAACTCAATGGATATGAGTTTGAGCAAGCTCTGGGAGATGGTGATGGACAGGGAAGCCTGGCTTGCTGCAGTCCATGGATTCCCAAAGAGTCTGGTATAACTTAGCGACTAAACTGAACTGAACTGAAGTGCTAAAAGTCTGTTTTATATATTTTAATTAAATTTTTTGGATTAAGTTTTTTGGGGAAATGAGTATCAGTGATAGCCAGTGACTTTGGATCATTCACTAACTTTGCTTGAGGTTGTTTTTTCATCAATAAAATTAAAAAGTCAGCGTGTTTTCAAAGTCCCAGCCAGTTATAGTTGTAGGAATCCCTAAGCTATGACTGTTGGAACTTGAGTAGGAATGAAAGGAGCATTCCACATCAAAGGAGCAGCTTGAGTTAAACCAGCCCTAGGCTTCCACTTGTGGTTTTAGATAACCTGGTGTGAGAATTTAATAAATAAAGCACTGTTATTTTCATTTGTTACAGAGTGTAGCAAATATACTACACTCTATAATACACTAAAGTGAAAGTGAAAGTCGCTCAGTCATGTCCAATTCTTTGCGATCCCATGGACTATACCCTCCATGGAATTCTCCAGGCCAGAATACTGGAGTGGGTAGCCATTCCCTTCTCCAGGGGATCTTCCCAACCCAGGGATTGAACCCAGGTCTCCCACATTGGAGGCAGATTCTTTCCCAGCTGAACTATCAGGGGAGCCTGTAATGTACTAAATGATACAGTAATTTACATAGATGGCATATGAAAATCCAAATTGAAAAATGAAAAAGAACATTTGCCTCATTCACTCGCCTTCTTATGAAAGCAGTGCTCCTTCATTATCCTTTGTCTTTTGTTTTGCTGTTCAGTAATTTCTTCTTGCCTCCTGTAGGGTCAATATTGGAAGGCATCAGAACCTCCTAATCCTGTCAATCAAAGGAACATACTCTACCAGAACTGGGCTCGGTTTTCCTATTTTTACAAGGAGCAGCCTTTTAATTTGATTAGGTAAGTTTCTTACACAAATTCAAACTGATTAAAACTTGATGATGTCCTTTTTATTCACGATGGCATCACATTCCATTCTTTTTACTATTCTCACCCACTGTATTTCCCATCTGCCCAGTTTTGTATCTAAACTATCATTTAGTCATTCATTTGTGAGAAAAACACTGTTGTGAGAATAGTCTTAACCACTATGCAGAGATAGCTCGATGGTTCAGAGGTTAGGCCTTAGTTTTTAGGTAGATTAGGTTCAAATCCAAGTTCTTTCTCTTAGAAACATATAAACAAGTTCAAGTTATTTAACCTCTAGGAGACTCACCTGTAAAATAGAAATAACAATAGTATTTTCCCTTTGGGGTTATTTGATAATTAAATGATATATGTATGTTTTTTAGAATGGGGTTAGCACTTAGTGTTTAATATATTTTTTTGTTCATTTGTTTTTCTGTGGGTCCAGGAATTTAGAAGATAACAGAAAAGCTGTATATAGTTTGTATATATCGATCTCAGCTGTGAAGGCAGTTCTGTTATTTCAATTCTTAGTTTCATTCGCTTTGCAAGAAGACTCTGGTTGCAGGGTCTTGCTTTGCACCATAACAATGCTACATACATACAGGGGGTCAGGAGACTCCTGCTATGGTTTCAGTAAAGAACCAATCAGATGACAGAACCCCTGGTTATGGTATTTTTACTCAGTGATTTGTTTTAACTGCTCTGCTTGCACAGCATCACAGCCTCTTTTTCATAAGACTGATTTGGATGTGTATATGCAAGTCAACTGAAATGTTATTCCAATAGTTTCATTAAAGGCAAATAAGAGGGGAAAATTTTAAGAATAAATAAAAGACAGCTAGCGTATAAAAAATGGTTTCTATAAATCATTATATGAACTCTTCATTGGATGGATATTTTAGTTGTCCTGATTAGTAGTCATTTAATTTTTTAAGTTATAAAAGTAGGACATGTGTCTGAAAAAATTCTAAGCAATAAAGATGTGTGCAAAGTTTTAAGTGAAATTCCACCTCCCTTAAACTCCACCAAAGTAACTGTGCTTGATTTGGTGATAGCCATTCAGCTTTATTTTTATGTGCATGTAAAACAACATACATACACAAACTTTTTTTTCCTGAAACATGGGAATCTTTACTTACTTTTTTGCTAAGATTTTATCACTGAATAATGTATTGTTCATATACTTCCCTGTGAATGCACCCAGATCTATCTTCTGCTTTTTAACAGAACACGGAGTACCATATTAAAAATTTTGCATAACTCTTTTATCTATTTTTCTTTTGAGAAAGATTAGGCTGTTTCAAATTTTCGCTATTACAGTCAGTGTTGTTAAGAACATTTGCAGACATTGTTTTCAGAGAATGTTTTCATAGTATACTTCCAAATAAGCAAGGTTGTCAGAATGAGGCTTACATATTTTACATTGTTGAAAATATATTGAGAGTACTTAGCTGTCTACAGATATTTCTGCTATAAATATTCCCCAAAGGTGTATACTTATAACCTTTGATATAGACAAACACATTACATCTAAGATCAGTACCTTGTTGGCACTTTCTGATTTTCTTTTAGAACAAAGTGGAAGCTCAGATATTTCATCAGATAGCAGTACCTAACTTAAAAATAACTTTTAAAAGTTTTTCATCATATTATAGCTTTTCATTTATAGCAAATTGTACTGCTTTTCCATTTCAATAATGAGATAATCTTTAAAATAAAGTTTAAATTTTAACAAAATTTTTGTAAAGAATTAATGAGTAGGTGTGAAGTGTTTAACCAAGTAAATCAAAAAGACAGGAAAGAAAACACCATGGTATCACAGAGAAAGGAATTGCAGAAAGCAGTTATTATCCTTAAGGTTGCTCTCAGTGATTATGTAGGACAGTATCCTTACTCTTACTAATAGACAATGAAGTATTTAAGGTAAAGGACCATCAAGTACGCATTCAAACTACTTATTTGTAAATAATTCAAATATATATATACAGCCACCCACTCTAGTATTCTTAGGCTTCCCTGGTGACCCAGACGGTAAAGAATCCACCTGCAATGCGGAAAACCTGGGTTTGATCCCTGGGTCGGGAAGATTCCCTGGAGTAGGGCATGGCAACCCACTCCCGTATTGTTGCCTGGAGAATCCCCATGGACAGTGTGTATACACACACACACACACACGCACGCACGCACACACACGTGTGCGTTAGTTACTTAGTTGTGTCCGACTCTTTGTGACCCCATGGACTGTAGCCTGCCAGGCTCCTCTGTCCATGGCATTCTCCAGGCAAGAATACTAGAGTGAATTGCCATTTTCTTTCCCAGGGGATCTTCCGGACCCAGGGATCAAACCCTGGTCTCCTGCCTTGCAGGAAGATTCTTTACCATCTGAGCTATAGGGAAGTTCATAGACACGTATATATGGGGTAATATATGAAGTGAGGTAAAATGCAGTGGAACAATATTTTATTTATAATGAAAGAATTAAAGGGTACATAGGTATTATTTGAATTATTCTTGCAACTTTACCTCTATATTTGAAATTATTTCCAAAAAAATATTTAATAAAAGGAGAGTCCTGAAATAGATCCATATATGTATAGATAGATAGATTTCCAATAAAAGTGCCTGTTGTTCATTGGCGGAAGCATAGTCCTTTCAAAATATGATAGTAAAACAAGTGGCTATCTACATGAAAAGCATGAATCTTGATTCTTTCCTGTATAAAAATTTAAACTAACTTGAAATAGATAAGATAACTAATTATAAGGACTACAACTACAAAACTTCTAGAACATATTGGAGAAAACTGGTCTGGAGTTAGGCATGGACTTTTGAGATAAAATGCAAAAAGCACAGTTTTAAAGACATAAATTTAATTTCAAAAATTAAAATGTATGCTCTTTAAAAAACACTATTACAGAAATAAAGAGCAAACCAGAGGCTGGAGAAAATGCTTGCACAACACACATATCAGTAAAGGACTTTTATCCAAAATATTTAAGGAACTTTTATGACTCAATGATAAGAATAAAATGGAAAAAAAAAGATTATAAAAGATTTGTCAGCAAAGAAATATGTTTATGGATTGCCAGTAAGTATGTCCAAAGATGTTGTTGCTGTTCAGTCGCTAAGTTGTGACTCTCTGCAACCCCATGACTGCAGTAGTCCAGGCTTCTCTGTCCTCGACAATCTCCTGCAGTTTGCTCCAGTTCATGTCCATTGAGTCGGTCAAACTATCTCACCATCTCATCCTCTGCTGCCCCCTTCTCCTTTTGCCTTCAGTTTTCCCCAGTATCAGGGTCTTTTCCAATGAGTCGGCTCTTTGCATCAGGTGGCCAAAGTATTGGTGCTTCAGCAACCGTCCTTCCAGTGAATACTCAGGGTTGATTTCCTTTAGATTGGCTGGTTTGATCTCCTTGCACTCCAAGGAACTCTCCAGAGTTGTACACTATCTTTATTCACTAAGGGTATAACAATTAAAATGCCATTGACCACTGCACACCCACTAGAATAGCTAACATTGAAAAGATTGGCATCAATAAGGGCTGTTAGGGATGTGGGACAACTTGAAATCTCAAAGGTTGGTGATGGTGATACAAAATGGTATAGCAACTTTGAAACAACAATTTTGACAGTTTCTTATAGAGTTAAATATGCACTTTCTATTCAAAGGATAGATCTACTTGTCCCCAAAATATTAATATTATTAAAACATTTATCATTGCCACCTGTATCACACATGCTCAGTCACTCAGTGGTGTCTGACTCCTTGCAACCCCATGGGCTGTAGCCTACCAGGCTCCTCTGTCCGTGGCATTCTCCAGGCAAAAATACTGGAGCAGGTTGTCATTTATTCCTCCAGGGGATCTTCCCAACCCAGGGATCGACCCTGTGTCTCCGGCATCTCCTGCACTGGCAGGCAGGTTCTTTATCACTGTGCCACCTGGGAAATCCTTTATCATGTGCTAGATTTCTGTATGTACTCTAGCTGATTTCTGGAAGTTCTGTCTATTTAGTTGATCTTGCTAACTATCCATGCACCAGTAGCAGGCTGTTTTTTTTTTTTTAATTTAATTTTTATTTTATATTATGGTTGATTTGCTATATGTTGGTTAGTTTCAAGTGTATAGTGAAGTGATTTGAAGGCTGTTTTAATTGTAGTGGCTTAGCTCTAGTGCATTTTAATATCTAGTTGGGCTAATAAGTCATCATAGTCACTGTTTCTTTGTACATTCTACAAGTTTATTCTTTCATATAAACTTGAATCTCAACTTGTCTGTCTTGTTACTAAAAAAGGTGGTTGAAAATTGCATTAAGTTTATAAATTAACTTAGGTAGGCTGGTAGTCTCATCTTGAGACATTCTAGTCAAGGAAAAGTTATGTCAAGGGAAAGATGTGTCTTTGTTTAAGCCTACTTTGGGTTTTTCCAAGGGTGTTGTAGAGTTATAAAACCTTCTTAAGTTTAATCCTCAGTACTTAATATTTTTGTTGCTGTTATAAATTATATATTATATATATTCAAACTGTATAATCAGTAATTTTAAGGTAAAACATCAATCTTACTGCTATGCACCTAACCAGGAAATTACTAGGGAACTCATAAACTGATATTCAGATATTTTTATTCTTTTTATTTTGATATTATGCAGTATCATAATAATTGCTATATTCTTCAGCAAAAAAGAAGGGAGAAAAAGCAAGTTTACTCATCTTCTGTGAGTGAACCTAAGGAAGTTGTAAGTAAATTAACAAGGGAATATAATGGAATCATAGTTTAATTTCAGGTTTATAGTAATTTGAAAAGCAGAACAAGGAAAAATAACCATGTAAAAATGTTTATTATCACTGAGAAGAATAGAAGATGGTACAAGCAGAAAGATCCCTCTTTTGTTAGAAAAGATTAGAAATTTTGAAAACTGAAGGATGGGAGGTTCAATAAAATTAATATTGAGTGAGAAAAATACTTAAAAACCTTCTCATTGGGAAATTAAGTTTATGGTAAGTTTGTATTATGTAAAAGTTAAACCCTTTATGTTTAGATTTGTGTGTTTTTGAGTGTGGAAATTACAAGTTAATCATAAGTGGTATAATAGATTTATGTATACCATGCTATTAGTGTCCAAGAAGAATCATATCTCTCTGACTAGGAAGCTGTGGAAAGATTTCACATGTTTGGTGAGCTGAACTCTTTATGAATAAGGGAGAAGATTAACCTGTTTTGTGTTTTTTTAATTTTTTTTAAAGAAATCTAGTTTTCTGAGGCAGAAAAAACCTGTTCTCTGGGTCTTTGAGGGTTTCCTTAAGGGAAGAGTTAGTTTAAAAAACAACAGCAGAAAAAAGATAACAACTTGATTATAAAATTTGAACATTTGTGCTAACTAATGCTGTCATTTTTTATCTTGTAAAGCAAGAGCTGAGCCCATATATTCTTTGGAATTTTATTGCACACTCATTTTTTATTCCTTGGTTTGTACCCTATCTTACTGTTCTGTATGATCCATCAGAGGTCCAGATTTAGAGGAAGATAAAAGATCATACGTAAAACTACCCTTGTCCATTGTGATCCGAGTACTTTCTTCAATCTTAGAGATAAAGCAGAAATCTTGGCACATATTGTGAATGTGATTTTGATTTGTTAATTGCTAGAAGCATGTTCTGTACTTTATTTCAGACCATTTGAACTCTCTTTAAAACTTCAAAGTTTTGCAAATTACCTGATTGTTTAAAAATAAATCTTAACTTCCACTCAGTTGGCTTCTTATTTATATGTGTTGTCTCTTTCAATCCTTACACCAAGTCTATAGATAAGCATCATCCTGCATTTTATGATGTGGAAACTAAAGTTTAGAACATTGAATAACTTTATCAAAATTACAGGGCTAGAAGGCAATGAGGCCAAAGCTAGAATACAAGGGTGTCTGAATGGAAAACCAAGACTCTCTGAAGTGCATTATTCTTGCAGCCTCTGATTTTATTTTTACCTTCTTTCACAGGGATTATTATGGAGAAAAAATTGGCATCTATTTTGTCTTTCTCGGATTTTACACAGAAATGCTATTTTTTGCAGCTGTGATTGGCTTAGCTTGTTTTATTTATGGTTTATTAACGATTCCTAAGACCTCAAGCAGGTAAGTGCAACTGAGCTGCCCAAACAGAATCTTATGCTAACCAAAATTGTATTTTTCTGGAATTTGTGTCAGAATGTTTTTTATTACAGCAGATAATTGATATTTCTGAAAAAGACCCAAATGCAACAGTTAGCTCTCACTTGATACTTTATGGAAAGTCTGTTTAAGAATGGGCTCTAAAGATTCTGTTCCTTAAGCATGATTCGATCTACAAAAATTGCTGCTATATTGCCCCAGTCCCATATGTGAAAAATTGTATAAAGATGCTTCAATAAGAATAGCTTTGGATTTTCACTCAAACACACTTTTTTTTTTTGCTTGGAATGTTTTATTTATCTATTTATTTATTTTAATTAATGTTTATTGCAGTGTAGTTACTTTGCAATATTGTGCTAGCTTCTGCTGCATTGCAAAATGAATCAGCCATAAGTATATTTACAAATACCCCCTCCCTTTTGGGTTTCCCTTCTATTTAGGATACCACAGTGTGTTAAGTAGAGTTCCTTGTGCTATATAGTATGTTCCTATCTGTTGTCTATTTTATACATAGTATCAATAGTGTGTATGAGTCGTTCCAACCTCCCAGTTCCTCCCACCCCACCCCTTCTCAGGGCTTCTCCAGTAGCACAGCGGTAAAGAATCCGCCTGCAATGCAGGAGCCGTAGGAGAAGCGGGTTTGATTCCTGGGTTGGGAAGATGCCCTGGAGGAAGGCATGGCAGCCCACTCCAGTATTCTTGCCTGGAGAATCCCCATGGACAGAGGAGCCTGGCGGGCTAAAGTCCATGGGGTCGCATAGAGTTGGATGCAACTCAGGCGACTTAGCACACCTGCATGCCCCTTTCCCCCTTGAGAACAAATGTGTGGATATCAAACACATCTTTTAAAATAGCATTGCTCTTGGGAATTCCCTGGCAGTCCAGTGGTTAGGACTGTGTACTACCACTATACAAGACATTGTCTCTGTCCCTGGTTGAGGAACTAAGGTTCTTTATGCCATGAGGCATGGAGAAGGAAATGGCAACCCACTCCAGTATTCTTCCCTGGGAAATCCCATGGACAGAGGAACCTGGCAGTCTACAGTCCATGAGGTTGCAAATGAGTTGGACACTTAGCAACTAAGCAACAAATGCCACAAGATGTGGCCAAAACAAAACTCAAAAAAAAAAAAAAAAAAAAAACACCCAAGCAACTTTTCTCTTCCTTCTGCAGCATTCAGATCTGTGACCCTAATATTGGGGGTCAGATTATCATGTGCCCACTCTGTGATGAACTGTGTGACTATTGGAGGCTAAATTCAACCTGTTTGGCTTCTAAGGTATGTATGTATTGTGTTATGCTTGAAGACTTGCAGTTTACTTACTTTTGTATTGCATTTGATACTAAGTAGTCTTTCTGATATTGTTGTTTTGCAGATCTCCCATTTATTTGACAATGAGTCAACAGTGTTCTTTGCCATTTTCATGGGAATTTGGGGTAAGTAAATTGGCAACCCACTGTAGTGCTCTTGCCTGGAGAATCCCGTGGACGGAGGAGCCTGGTGGGCTGCAGTCCATGGGGTCGTGA
The DNA here is from genome assembly GCF_032405125.1 of Capricornis sumatraensis. NCBI lineage: Eukaryota > Metazoa > Chordata > Mammalia > Artiodactyla > Bovidae > Capricornis > Capricornis sumatraensis. Next base: position 28,071,058 of record NC_091076.1, read on the forward strand.
AGAGTCGGACACGAATGAGCTACTTCACTTTCACTTTTCACTTTCATGCATTGAAGAAGGAAATGGCAACCCACTCCAGTGTTCTGGCCTGGAGAATCCCAGGGATGGCGGAGCCTGGTGGGCTGTCGTGTGTGGGGTCGCACAGAGTCGGACACGACTGATGCGACTTAGCAGCAGCAGCAGCAATAGTTACATAAAAAGAGCTTTTTCTGTGTTGTGAGTTATATGGCTATTCATATAACATACATAATTGGCATACCTTATAAACCAAAAGTAATTTTACATCTTTATGTCTCTGCAAGCATCACTACCTTAACGGAGTCTACATCCATGCTTGTTAGTCCTTGGTCCAGAAAGGTCCCTATTAATCATCTACTCATTTCTCTGAAAAACACTTTAATTTTTGAAACTTCATATTTATTCAGATCACATTCTCTCTTAGCACTGTGTAAAAATAAGCTCAATAATTGCTTAATTCAGGAGAATAAATGTTAAGTATTTGGTGGCTGGAGGATATTGAGTCATAGACACACACTTGAACAAGACTCAGAAATTTCTGAGGGCTCATGTATCAACATTTGAATTTAAGTTCCCTGTGTCAAATTCAACTTGGTTAAAAGCTCCCGTATGAAGTGGAATTCCCCTTGATTTTGGAAATGTCCCAGCATCTCTTCTCTTTTGTATCCCATGGGAAGTAGAAGTGTCATGAAGTTTCTCCCATTGTCAGGGAGGAAAGTATTTTCTGTAAAAGTAACTTGTCAAGAAGAGGCCTAAAGACTTCTAAGACATGTCTCAAAATGTGGGGGACTCTGGGAAAAGGTAGACTTTTTTCTCCCCAATTTAATGAACAGTCTTTAACAAAGCACAAGTATGTGAAAAAAATTGGCCAAAGGAGCAGGGTAACTTGATTCAGTCAAAAGGACGCCTAAATTTGTGAGGGCGTGTGTGTCTCAGAGGGGGTTATGGGTTTCTGTCACCTCTGCTTGACTGCTTGTCTGAAGAGAAAAGCCCAGATTCAAAGAGAAAATGGGACAGTGAGGTCTCACCCACAATTTTCCAACCTCCTCTGGTTAAGTTAGCGTATGGACATTTCTTCATCATGTGCCAGACAGATCCTGCCTCTGTCATTTATTGGAATCAAATGGATGACAGGTATGTATACAAATTACAGCAGATGTAATAATTTTCAATTCTTTCCATTGAGAGAGCTTGTACACCAGCACTAACCTTACACATCATAACAAACAGACGAGCAACCATCCATGGAACACCCAGCAGCGGCAGTGAATGGGGGTGAAGGTGTCTTCATGAGAGTGATTTTGTTTTCTCTGGATATGTGCCTAACAGTGGAATTGCTTTATCACATTATAGTTACATTTCTAATAAGTCACCTTCATACTGTTTTCCATAATGGCTCTATGCCAATTTATGTTCCTACACAGTGGTTCCCTTTTCTTCAGTTTCGTCCTGCAAACAAATATCCAATTGCCCCAAAACCATTTATAGAAGAAACTATTCTTTCCTCACTGAATATTCTTGGACCCTATGTCAAATATTAATTGACCATAATACATGGGATTATTTTTGAGCTCTTGATTGTGTTCTCTAGGTCTGTGTGTTTCTTTTTATGACATGCCAATTGTACCATACTATTTTGATTACTATAGCTTTGTAATATTGAGATCAGGAATATGATGCCTAGTGCTTTGTTCTTCTTTCTCAAGATTACTTTGTCCATTTGAAGTCTCTTGTGGCCCTATACAAATTTTAGCATTGTTTTCTCTATTTCTGTGAAAAATAGCATTGGAATTTTGGTAGTAATTGCATTAAATCTGGAGATCACTTGGGCAGTATGGACATTTTTATATTAATTCCTCTAATCTATGAGCATGGACTATCTTTCCATTTGTTTCTATCTTCAATTTCTTTCATCAGTGTCTTATATTATATAGTGTACATATCGTTCACTTCGTTGGTTACATTTTTCCCTGGGTATTTTGTTCTTTTTGATGTTATTATAAATGGGAATGTTTTCTTAATTCCTCTTTCTGATAGTAGTGTATAGAAACACAACTGTTTTTAATATATTTATTTTTATCCTGGAACTTGGCTAAATTTATTTATCCTAACAATTTTTTGATGGAGACTCTAGGATTTTTTTGTAACTTAATGTTATATGAAAATAGAGACAGTTTTACTTCTTTCCTTTTTTCTTTCTAATTTACATGTCTTTTTTTTTTTTTTTTCTTGAGTAATTGCTCTGGCTAGACTTCCAGTGCCCAGTTGAATAGAAATGGCACGGATGGGAATTTTTGTCTTATCCTTGATGATAAAGAAAAAGTTTTCAGCTTTTCACCATTGACTATGATGGTAACTGTGGACCTGTCATGTATAACCTTATATTGAAATACATTGTATTTATACCCATATTTTTGAGAGTTTTTATCATAATGGATGTTGAATTCTGTTAAATGCTGTTTCTGCATTTGTTGAGATGGGTTTTTTAAAAAAAATCATTTATTTTGTTGATATACCATGTTGATTGATTTATGGTTATTGAATTATCCTTATATCCCTGGAATAAATCTCATTTGATCATGGTGTATGATTCTTCTAATATATTGCTGAATTTGATTTGTTACTGTTTTGTTAAGGTTCTTTGTATCTACATTCATCAAGTGTAATTTTCTTTAATTGTATTGTCTTTGTTTGACTTTGGTGTAAGGGTAATGATGCCTCATAAAATGACTTTGGAAGGTTTCTTTCCCTTTCTAGGTTCTGGAAGAATTTGAGAAGGATTATTTCTTCTTTACCTATATTATAGAATTCACCATTAAAGCTTTGAGGCCTGGACCTTCATTTGTGGGGAAGTTTTTGATATCCTTAATATTTTCTATTTGTTCTTGATTTGGTTTCAATAGGTTGTATGTTTCTAGGACTTTATCCATTTCTTCTAGGATATCCACTTTGTTGCCGTATAATTGTTCATAGTAGCCTGTTACGATCCTTAGTATTTCTGTCATGTCAGGTGCATCAGTTCAGTTCAGTCGCTCAGTCTTGTCTGACTCTTCGAGACCCCATGAACTGCAGCACGCCAGGGCTCCCTGTCTGTCACCAATTCCCGGAGCGTGCTCAAACTCATGTTCATCAAGTCGGTGATGCATCACCGACTACATCAGGTGCATGTCTCCTATTTAACTTCTAATTTTATTTATTTAAACCTTATCTTTTCTCTTGGTAATTATGGCTAAAGGTTTTTTATTTATCTTTTCGTTGATCTTTTCTGTTGTCTTTTGCCCCTATTTTGTTTATTTACACTCTGATCTTTGTTAGTTCCTTACTTCAACCACCTTTGCTTAGTTCTTTTTCTAGTTCCTTAAGGTCTAAAGTTGGCTTGTTTATTGTAGCTTATTCTTGTTTCTTAATGAAGACATTTATCCCTCTGAACTTCCCTCCTCGAACTGCCTCTGGTATATCTCATAAGTTTTTGGGTATTGTATGTCTAGTTTTATTTGTCTCAAGATACTTGTTGATTTCTCTTTTCATTTTCCTAAGGCACATTGTTTGTTCAGTAGCATGCCCTTTATTCTCCATATATTTGTGAATTTCCAGTTTTTATTTTTCATATAATTCTAGTTTTATACCATTGTGGTCAGAAAAGATACTTGATATGATTTCAAACTTTTGAAATCTATTGGCTTGTTTTGTGATGGCAATATATGACCTTTTCTGGAGAACATTCCATGTGCACTTAGAAGAATATTTATCCTGCTACTGTTGGATGGAATGCACTGTAAGTGCCTGTTAAGTCCTTTTAGCTTAACAGTAAAAGTAATTTAGTGAAAAAGTAATTGCAATTTTGGACAGTGAATTTTAAATCATTATAACTAGGTTCAAACATGTCTTTATTAATCAAATAGGAACCATTACAATCAACACATTTTTGCCAACAAGAAATAAGATTGTTTATTTCTGTAGTGTAAAAACTCATGATTCAGATCATTTTTGCCAACAAGAAATAAGATTGTTTATTCCTGTAGTGTAAAAACTCATGATTCAGATTTTGATGAACTCTTGGAAAGCATTTTCTACCTCCTGATGGTTATGGAAGCATTTTGCCTGCAAAAAGTTGTTGAGATGCTTGAAGAAGTGATAGTCAGTTGGCGAGAGGTCAGGTGAATATGGCGGATGAGAGAAAACTTCATAGCCTTATTTGTTCAACTTTTGAAGGGTTGGTTGTGTCACATTCAGTCAAGCATTGTCATGGAGAAGAACTGGCCTTTTTCTGTTGACCAATACTGGCTGCAAGTGTAGTATTTGGTGCATCTCATCGATTTGCTGAGCATAATTCTCAGATATAATGGTCTCTCTGGGATTCATAAAGCTGTACTGGATCAGATGGGCAGCAGACCACCAAACAGTGACCATGACTTTTTTTTTGGTGTAAGCTTGGCTTCGGGAAGTGCTTTGGTGCTTCTTCTCAGAGCAGTCACTGAGTTGTACAAAATTCGCTTTTTGTCACATGTCGCAATCTGATTGAGAAATGGTTCATTCTTGTTGCATAGAACAAGAGAAGATGACACTTCAAAATGACAATTTTTCTGATTTGTGGTCAGCTCATGAGGCACCCACTTATAAAACTTTTTCACCTTTCCAGTTTGCTTCAAATGCCAAACAACTGAAGAATGGTGGGCTTGAGTTCTTTGCAACAATTTTGTTAATTGTTTTGTAATTCCTTTGTTCCTTTCTTCCTCTATTGCCTTCTTCTTTGTGGGTATGATAATTGTCTGTAATGTTATGCTCAGATTCCTTTATCTTTTGCATGTCTTTTATGGGTTTTTGCTCTGTGATTACAAAGGGGTAAAACATTTTGTAATTATATCATTCTATTGCAAGCTAAGACAAATTAATTTGAAATACATATAAAGCTCTATAATTTTACTTTCTGTCCTGTTTTATGTTTTGATGTTGCAGTTTATATCTTTTTAGTGTATCCTTTAACAATTATTTTATATATGTATATATATAATATATAACCAATTATTATAGTTATACAATTTTATTGTAGTTAGAGTTATTTTTACTACTTTTGCCTTTTAACCTTCATAATAGATTTACAAGTGATTTACCCACCACCATTGTAACATTAGAGTATTTTAAATTTAATTATATATCTACCTTTACCAGTGACATTCATACTTTCATATGTTTTCATTTTAGTTTAAAGAGGTCCCTTTAACATTTCTTCAAAAGCCACTCTAATTGTGATAAACTTTCCACTTTTACTTGTCTGGAAAACTTTCTAGGTAGAATATTCTGGGTCCTCAGGTTTTGTTTTGTTTTGTTTTGTTTTTTCCCAGTATTTAAACTCTGTGCTGCTCCCTTCTGGTCTGCTAAAAGTCTTATAAGTGTTGCCTTGTACATAACTTGGTTTACTCTTCCTGCTTATAAAATTCTCTCTTTTTCTTTAACTTGTGAAGTTTTCATTATAATGTGTCTCAGTGTGTTTCTCTTTGTTTTCATCTTTTTTTGGAACTCACTGGGTTTCCTAAATCTGATATTTTTTTCCCCCTATGTTAAGAGAAGTTTTTACCCATTATTTGAATATGTTCTCTCTCTTTTCTCTTTCTGGGACCTCCTCTAATGCAAATGTTTGTCTGCCTGACATTGTCCCATAAATCCTTTAAGCTAACTTCACTTTTTAAAAATCATTTTCCATTTTTATTTAATTCATTTTTGCTCCTCTGACTGGATGAATTCTACTTCCCTTTCTTGGAATTGGCTGATTCTTTCTCAGTTTGATCTAGTAAGCTGCCAAACACTTCTGTTGAATTTTGCCATAAAATTCTTGTGTTCTTCAGCTCTGTTTAATGCTCTTGATAATACTCTTGATTTTTGTTTCCTACTTTCTTAAATTTTCTGTCTCTGTTCACAGTCTCACTTTATTCATGCATTGTCCTCTGTACCTGGGTAAGCAGGTTTGTGACCCTTATTTCAAACTCTTTGTCAAGTAAATCACTTGTCTTCATTTCATTAAAGTCTTTTTCTGAAGTTTGTTTGTCTTGTTCTTTTTCTTGGAACCTATTCCTCTGTTTTTTCATTTAGCTTGCCTCTTTGTGTTGATTTCGGTGCATTAGGTAAAATAACTACCTCTCCTAGCATTAAAAGTGTGGCTTGTGATTGGCCAAGCTGCCTTCTTTATTCTCAGTGGCTCCCAGTATTTGGGGCTGTGCCAAGACCCATCAGGGTCCCAAATGGGAAGATCTCAGTCAGCACCTGGATGCAGGCTGTTTAGAAGGTGGACCCTAAGGCAGCAGCTTTTAAAGTTTGCAAGTTAATCTCTTTCAAGGAAATATTGGAAGATGGGTGTTTGTGTCTGCTGCTTCTGATTTAGCCCTGGGCAGAAAACCAGTCAGAAACTGTTTGTTTGCTACAGCAATCAAAACAGTATGGTATTGACATAAAGATGGACATGTAGATCAATGAAACAGAATGGAGTCCAGAAATAAATCCCTTTGTGTATGATTAACTAATTTTCAGCAGGATTTCCAAGAAAGCAAAATGAAGAAAGTATAGTCTTCCAGTGGTGCTGAGAAAACTGGATATTGACATGCAAAAGAATGACATTAGATCCTTATCTTTGTCAGCTGAAAAAAATTCACAACCTAAAAGTTGAGAATTATTTTTCATTTAACAGACTTTCTGAGGACTTCAAGCCTGGGAGGCAGACTCTCAGATAGCTCTGAGTGACTGCTCCAGAGAGATAAGGAAGGAACCAGGGTAAAAAGGAGTTTTGCAAGAAAGACCAGGTAGTTGGTACATCAAAAGATTACTGTTATTAAAGAAAGCTATATATATCGAATTAGTGAATTTAGCACTTTTCTTGGAGAAGGCAATGGCAACCCACTCCAGTACTCTTGCCTGGAAAATTGCATGGACAGAGGAGCCTGGTAGCCTGCAGTCCATGGGGTAGTTAAGAATCAGTCACAACTGAGCGGCTTCACTTTCACTTTTCAGTTTCATGCATTGGAGAAGGAAATGGCAACCCACTCCAGTGTTGTTGCCTGGAGAATCCCAGGGACAGGGGAGCCTGGTGGGCTGCCGTTTATGGGGTCGCACAGAGACGGACATGACTGAAGTAACTTAGCAGCAGCAGCACTTTGCTATATATGGGAAGATGCAAGAGTTTGGATTCACTGAAATCATTCCTTTGACATGCACCTTAGCTCTCTTGTCCGGTGACTCAGCTGGTAAAGAACCCACCTACCAATGCAGAAAAAAATAAGAGATGTGGGTTCGATTCCTGGGTTGGGAAGATCCACTGGAGAAGGAAATGGCAACATGCTCCAGTATTCTTACCTGGAAAATTCCATGGACAGAGGACCCTGGTAGGCTACAGTCCACAGGGTGGCAAAGAGTCAGACACAACTGAGTTGTGCATGTACACTCATTGCTTCGGTTCGCTTCTTAACTCTATAGTAGTCAGCATTCTGTTCTTTCCTGTCCTGAGTTTGCTCAAGGCTCATCACCTGGATGGTTGTAGTGGCTTGATGGCAGAAATATCCTTTGTTTACTGATGTGACAGACAACATTTTTCATTTGCATTTTGTGTGCTTGCGTGCCAAGTTGCTTCAGTCATGTCAGACTCTTTGTGACCCCATGGACTGTAGCCCATCAGGCTCCTCTGTCCATGGGATTCTCCAGGCAAGAATACTGGGGCAGGTTGCCATGCCCTCCTCCAGGGGATCTTCCTGACCCAGGCACTGAACCCATGTTTCTTACATCTTCTGCGTTGGCAGACAGGTTCTTTACTACTAACACCACCTGGAAAGCCCCTCATTCACATCTTATACCATCACAAAAGTCAATTCAAAATGGATTAGACTTAAACATAAGACCTGAAAGAGTAAAACTCCTAGAAGAAAACATAAGGAAAATCTTTATCACGTTGGGCTTGGAAATGATTTCATGCAGATGACACCAAAGTCCAGGCAACAGAAACAAACAAAATAAGCCAGAGTACATCAAACTAAAACACTTCTGAAGAGCAGAGATAACAATCAGCAGAATGCAAAGGCAACCCATGGAAAGGCAAAAAATATTTGCAAACCATGTTTCTGATAGGGGGTTTAGTTCAGTTCAGTCACTCAGTCGTGTCCGACTCTTTGCGACCCCATGAATCTCAGCACGCCAGGTATCCCTGTCCATCACCATCTCCTGGAGTTCACTCAGACTCACGTCCATTGAGTAATCTCTAATATGTATGAGGAACTCCTGTAGCTCATAGTAGCTCAATAGTAGGAACTCCTGTAGCTCAACAGTAAGAAAGAAAAAAAGAGAATAACCTGATTTAAAAATGGACAAAGAACTTGCCTAGGCATTTCTCCAAAGAAGTTATACAAATGACCAACAGATAACATGAAAAAAAAAAAAAACTTAATGTCTAGTTCTTAGTTCAGTTCAGTCGCTCAGTCATGTCCGACTCTGCGACCCCATGAATCACAGCACGCCAGGCCTCCCTGTCCATCACCAACTCCCAGAGTTCACTCAGACTCACATCCATCGAGTCAGTGATGCCATCCAGCCATCCCATCCTCTGTCATCCCCTTCTCCTCCTGCCCGCAATCCCTCCCAGCATCAGAGTCTTTTCCAATGAGTCAACTCTTTGCATGAGGTGGGCAAAGTACTGGAGTTTCAGCTTTAGCATCATTCCTTCCAAAGAAATCTCGGGGCTGATCTCCTTCAGAATGGACTGGTTGGATCTCCTTGCAGTCCAGGGAAATGCAAATCAAACCACAATGATATGGTATCTCATACCTGTCAGGATGACTGTTACCAAAATTAAAAAAAAAAAGGCATGTTAATGAGGATGTTGAGAATTACAATGAACTCCTGTATACTATGGATGGGAGTGCTAAATGTTACAACTGGAAAACAGTGTGGAAGTTCCTCAAAAATTAAAAGTAGAACTGCCATGTGATGCAGCAATCCCAATTCTGGGTATTTACCCAAAATAATTGAAATCAGGATCTCAAAGAGATGTTAGCATTCCCACATTCACTGCGACACTCTCTATTAGTACATTAACCAAGGTGTGGAGTGGAAACAGCCTAAATGTCCACTGATATACAAATGATTAAAGAAACTGCTGTGTGTATGTCTTTGGTATATTCATATATATATACACATATATATAAACCAGTTACATCTATGCCTTAGGGTTCTAAGAGTTTCTGGGGGTGCTGATCATGTTTGTGTGCTTTTCTGTAAATATATTATTCTTTAAGTGATAGTTTATTTTAAAACCTATATATATTGTATATTATACTATATATAATAATACATATTATATATAGTATATGTGCATATAGTATATGCATATATACTCTATAGTATATATGTATAATATATACATTATGCACCAGGTGCTTCCCTGGTGGCTCAGACGGTAAAGTGTCTGCTGGCAGTGCAGGAGACCCGGGTTCGATCCCTGGGTCAGGAAGATCCCCTGGAGAAGGAAATGGCAATCCACTCCAGTACACTTGCCTGGAAAATTCCATAGCCAGAGGAGCCTGGTGAGCTACAGTCCATGGGGTCGCAAAGAGTCGGACACGACTGAGCGACTTCACTTTCATGTACAGAGAGAGACAGACCAACAGATGTAGACAGAGGAGAGAAGCACAGAGGCACAAAGAAAGATACTGTGCTGTGAAACGGCTCTTGTATTTTCCTTAAATTTTCCTAAGCCTGAGAGAGTGGTACTGTTGCTTGAATGATTTCAGTAAAATACATGTAAACAAAATCAAGGTGATAGTGAAATGTCACATTCAAATATTATTTCAAGTTATCTGAATGAAGAGAGAATAGTGTGCCTAAAAAATTTTTTCTATGTTTATCTAAGAAACTAGTTTGTATTTATATATAGAGTTATTTCAATACTATTTTTTAGTAGTATACTAAAATTCATAGTATTATAATTTTATCATCAAACATAATAGTAACAGAATAACCATCATACAACCAAAATGATTTTTCTAAAGGAAAGAAAACCCAGTTACTGACTTCTTATTCATTTATTGTGCCATCTCCTTATTATATTTGTTTTTATATATTTCTTTGCCCATAGTCACATTGTTTTTGGAGTTTTGGAAGCGACGACAAGCCAGACTGGAATATGAGTGGGACCTGGTAGACTTTGAAGAAGAGCAGCAGCAGCTCCAGCTAAGACCTGAATTTGAAGCTATGTGTACAAAAAGGAAACTGAATGCAGTGACTCAGGTATATTAGGAAGCTGAAATAGGCAGTGTATTTCAGTGGACACACTGCCTGTGGATGGCCTCTCAAATAATGATGTGCATTTTCATCTGCCGTTAAATATGAATATTCTCCAACATATAAATCACATAAACTTATTTACTTGATTCTAATATGCATTTTGAACACATGAAAAAGTAGGTAGAAAAGAGTAATGAGTCCCAGGATGGAGTCATCACCCAACTTCAATGATTATTAATCCATGGGCAATCCTTTTTCTTTTACACACCCAAACACCCCCTTCCCCTGCCCCCGCCACTAGATTGAGCATGCGTGCGTGTGTGCTAAGTCACTTCAGCCATGTCTAACTCTGTGTGATCCTGTGGACTGTAGCCCACCAGGCTCCTCTGTCCATGAGATTTTCTAGGCAAGAATACTGGAGTAGGTTGCCATGCCCTCCTCCAGGGGATCTTCCCAACTCAGGAATCGAACCTGCATCTCCTGTGTCTCCCGCATTGGCAGGCAGGTTCTTTACCGCTATTGCCACCTGCAATTATTTTGAAGCAGATCCAAGCCATCATACATAAAATACCTAGTTTTAATGCTAAGTGGAATAAAATGAAATGGAAAATAGTGTGTTGTGGACTTTATATGTAAATTTATATATATATATATGAAACACCCACACATATATGGAAATGATACTAAGTTAATGTGTGAAAATTTAAATGGTATTGTATTAAGGTAATGAGCTTATGATTGATTGCTTTATTAGACCAAAGTTTATCCATCTAGACCATACTAATTGACTGTAATGGGAAGATAATTGCACTGGTGTCTAGAAAGGAAAGTCTAGATTTAGGGATAACTGGCAAACTGGCTGTATGTTGTTAACTGAGTTTTTTGACTTCTTGTTATCTTATTTTAGTTTCATGTGAAAATGAAAGGTACTTGGTAACTTTCGGCTGCATATTCTTAGAGTTCTTACCTTGCCATACTCTATAATCGCCATGTTACCTGATGATGTTAAACGGAGACTAGAAAGCCTCTAAAATCTCTTCAGTACAATTCCCTACTCTGTGCAGGACACTATTCTTATGTATAACACTCAAACTCCTCACAGTTCAGGCATTCACTAAAGATTTATTAAATTGCATTGAAACAATACAAAAAATTCAGTAAATGAATGAAGAGAAAAATCACCTCAGAAAATATATTAATAATTTGAAATTAATTGAAATATATTAAAAGAAATATTTCCTAATAATGATTTGATGTATATCTGTTCATACTTCATGGGATAGAAAAAGAATATAAAAGCAGTTCAGCTGGCTTTGCCAAAAACTATTGACCTAAAACCAAAATGTATTGAATGTTTACATTTGAAACCAGTTAAAAAAACATATGTATTAGTTCACTGTGAATCATCTACTTCACTTAGCTTTAATGGTTTTGAAATGAGGTTTTTAACCTCATTGCAGTACTCCTTCAGTCGTTAAGCACAACCTAACCTCTTACATTTGAGTCTGTTAGGGACATGCACATGCATGCATGAAAACCCACACAAGTATACACGCAAATATGCACACACATACAAACACACAAACATTGGAGACACACATGTACATCATCAGATGTATGCACACACATCCTGACGTTCAGGAGCGCTCTTGGGCAGCGTGCCCAATTCAGTTTAACTCAATTAGAAAATTTTAACGTCATTAAAGCATATCTACCTGAGCAGCAGCCTTCAGGTTTTGGGTTTGTTTTTCCTGTCTATGTTGCTCTGAATACCACTAGAATTCAACACTCAGGAAATAATGTATATCTTATAAGTCTTATCATTTGTAGAATATTCCATCTAGGAGCCCTAAAGGTTTCTACCTAAATGTAAGGAACCGCTACTAGAATGTAGCTTTCCATGAGCTACGGTGAAGCCACTGATTCAGAGCTACCTGAACTGGGCTTTGTGATTTTGACTACTGCTTGGAATCCCAACTTTGAGGGTAGATTTTTAATTTTGCTGTGATTTCTTCAAAATTACAGGAGATGGAACCTTACTTGCCTCTATATAGCCGTCTTCCATGGTACATTTTATCAGGAGTCACAGTGACATTATGGGTGAGCATTCTTTAAAACTGTTGTGATCTATTTGATTTCAAATCATATTGGGGTTACTTCAACAGTTTCATCTGCTATGGCCTGTGTCCCTCTCTTCCCTCCCCCTCCACGGTATTTTGTTTTTATCTTGAATGGAGCACTTACATAAAATAAACTGTAATTTACATGGATGTGTCATAATTAAAACTTGGAAAAAGAGTTGTGGGGAGAGAGAGGTGCTTTATATTAAAGCCTATTCCTCCTCCTCCCCCAGCTCTTTGTTAATCTGGTGATAACTTGAAATCAGAACAGTATAATAAACAATTTGATTACAGGCTATTTGGTTAGTTTTTTTAAAAAAATATTAATTTGTCTTTATACCCATCTAGAGTATCTATAAAGTACCATTAAGGTTCATTCTCTTGCCAAAATAATGGAAGAAAATGTTACATCTTCTACTTAAAGAATTTAATTAGTATATCCCATTGTTAGGGAGTCAGATTTTCTCCATGCCTTTTACCTAATAGCTTCCTCCATCTTCATAATCTATTTCCTGCCTTCCCTTTCCAAATCTATGCCCTCTTACAGTTGACCTTTAATTTTAGGAAATAAAGTTACCCTCTGAGATGTTAGCCTGTTGAAGTATAAATAATTTGCAACTGTAGACTATTGATTAACCTCACTACTCCATGTTGTCCCATAATTTTTTTAATCTTTAACCTTTTTCATTTAAAGGCATTGGTTTTTCTATTTAAATGTGTATTTTCCTAGATGATATAACAATCATTTTTGGAGAGATGATAGAATTAAAAGGGGTTATAATCAATTGGGGACACTAAATGAAAAATATTTTAGAGTGTGGTAAGATCACTGTCATTTATTTCTAGTACTCATTTAATTTTATTCAGTTCCTCAACTTTCTCAATAAAATTCTCCAATCATTGTTATAAAGATCTTTGTGATTTTGCAGTATGGGAAGGTATAAAATTTATACTATACAAATATCTAAACTACCAGGCATATCAGACTGCTAACGGCAATATTGTAAGGGGAAATAAAATTGAATTTTTAAACATATTTTTCTTGAGAAAGTATGAATCTTCACAATACATATTTAACTAAAGCAGAGGTTACCAAACATTTGCTGTAAAGGATATATTATAGATTTTGTGGGCCACAAATAGTCTCTTACACATAATTGTCTTCTTCTTTATAATCTTTTAAAAATGCAAAAAAAGGAAAAATCTTAGAGGGCTACCCAGGAACAGGTAAGGCCACAGTCAGATGCTGGCTTGCTGGCTAATTTTCCAACTTGTTCAAGAGGGTGGACTTAGAGGATGAGCAGTGAGCACTTTTCTATTTTCTACTTACTCAGCTGCTACCATATGCCTTATCTCTAACCTTTTTACTTTCCTAGTTTTCATCTCCTGTCATTTATACCATCTACAGTGAGAGGGGGCTTCCTTGGTGGCTCAGTGGTAAAGAATCCGCCTGCCAAACAGGAGATGTGGGTTTGATCCCTGGGTCAGGAAGATCCCCTGGAGAAGGAAATGGCAACCCAGTATTCTTGCCTGGGAAATCCCATGGACAGAGGAGCCTGGTGGGCTACAATCTATGAGATGGCAAGAGCTGAACATAACTGAGCAACCAAACAACAAGAGTAGTAAGAGGAACTGGCCTGGCTTGCTCTCCACGTCAGATCTGCTAAACTTAACACATGAGCTGAAGAGAAGAGTATGTTTCAGCTGTGTATGCATCGCACAGATACAGAGACCAGAGTGACCAGTTTTTGTTTCCCTTCCCCAGATGGCTCTGGTTGTCGCGTGTATGGTAGCTGTGATTGTATACCGCCTGTCAGTCTTTGCTACGTTTGCTAGCTTCATGGAAAGTGAAGCATCCTTAAAGCATGTCAAAAGTTTCCTCACTCCGCAGATAACCACATCTCTCTCTGGATCGTGCTTGAACTTTATTGTCATCTTGATCTTGAATTTCTTTTATGAAAAGATATCTGCCTGGATTACAAAAATGGGTAAGCTGGCCAAATCATTAGTATGACTCTGAAAAAGAATTCCTACCAATGTTACACCTTCATTCTGGATCAGCCCCCAGGGAGTTCACTTTTCAAAGCACATTTCAAGACAGTTTTGCTCTACAGGTAGACATGTAGCCTGGTACTTCAGAATTCCCTAATAGCTACATTCAGGCCTATTATAATGGAAGCAGGAAGAAGAACTAAAAGGAATTAGGCCTCTGTAGATCTTCTTTGCATATTCTTGCCTTAATCCTTCCTTGATGGGATTAATTGAAGCCTAAATAAAATCCTCACACATTTCTCAAGACACAGATAATTTTTATTTCTTGTATATGGTTTTTGCAAGGTGTTGAATTTTGAAAGCCTCTTGTCAGAAAAGCAGATCAATCAGGTCCTCCTGAATAAATCTAAAAGGTAGTGCTTTTCTTTTCAGTTGGCATGTCATAAGACCTGGATTATGTTCTTGTGAAAATTTCTCCTAAAGCCATGAGGGATGGTGAAGAGGTCCCAGGTGGAATGGGAGGTTCAGTTGGAGAGAGTAGCACAGTTTTTTCCTGCCCTTGCCCCCAGCAAGCTGGAGATGAGATCAGAGACTTAGCACCTGCCTCAGCTTCTTCTGTGACTGTACTCTCCAAGAGCTTCTGCCTCTTCTCGAAATCTGTGCACTGTCATTAGACCAATGTTAACCGAAAAGGCAGCACAGTATTTACTCAGCACTAGGGTAAATACTGGAGAAGGAAATAGCAACCCACTCCAGTATCCTTGCCTGGAGAACCCCATGGACAGATGAGTTTGGTGGGCTGTTGTCCATGGGGTCCCACAGAGTCGGACATGACTGAAGCGACTTTAGCATGCATGCATGCATTGGAGAAGGAAATGGCAACCCACTCCAGTATTCTTGCCTGGAGAATCCCAGGGACAGAGGAGCCTTGTGGGCTGCTGTCTATGCGGTCGCACAGAGTTGGACACTACTGAAGCAACTTAGCAGCAGCAGCAGCAGGGTAAACACTGGGAAGTCTCTTCCATTAAATATTCTTTCAAATTTGGAGTTTGCAACAGTATGTGTGTGTGTATGTGTGTATACATATATATATGTGTGTGTGTGTGTGTGTGTGTGTGTGTGTGTATGCACCTGAAACCCAGTTCAGTTCAGTACAGTCACTCAGTCGTGTCCGACTCTTTGCGACCCCATGAATTGCAGCACAGCAGGCCTCCCTGTCCATTACCAACTCCTGGAGTTCACTCAGACACGTCCATCGAGTCAGTGATGCCATCCAGCCATCTCATCCTCTGTAGTCCCCTTCTCCTCCTGCCCCCAATCCCTTCCAGCATCAGAGTCTTTTCCAATGAGTCAACTCTTCGCATGAGGTGGCTAAAGTACTGGAGCTTCATTTTAGCATCATTCCTTCTAAAAAAATCCCAGGGCTGACCTCCTTCAGAATGGACTGGTTGGATCTCCTTGCAGTCCAAGGGACCCTCAAGAGTGTTCTCCAACACCACAATTCAAAAGCATGAATTCTTCGGTGCTCAGCCTTCTTTACAGTCCAACTCTCACATACATACATGACCACAGGAAAAACCATAGCCTTGACTAGACGGACCCTAGTCAGCAAAGTAATGTCTCTGCTTTTGAATATACTATCTAGGTTGACCACAACTTTTCTTCCATGGAGTAAGTGTCTTTTAATTTCATGGCTGCAGTCACCATCTGCAGTGATTTTGGAGCCCCCAAAAATAAAGTCTGACACTGTTTCCACTGTTTCCCCATCTATATCCCATGAAGTGATGGGACCGGATGCCATTATCTTCGTTTTCTGAATGTTGAGCTTTAGGCCAACTTTTTCACTCCTCTTTCACTTTCATCAAGAGGCTTTTGAGTTCCTCTTCACTTTCTGCCATAAGGGTGGTGTCATCTGCATATCTGAGGTTATTGATATTTCTCCTGGCAATCTTGATTCCAGCTTGTGTTTCTTCCAGTCCAGCGTTTCTCATGATGTACTCTGCATAGAAGTTAAATAAGCAGGGTGACAATATACAGCCTTGATGTACCCCCTTTCCTATTTGGAACCAGTCTGCTGTTCCATGTCTAGTTCTAACTGCTGCTTCCTGACCTGCATACAGATTTCTCAAGGGGCAGGTCAGGTGGTCTGGTATTCCCATCTCTTTCAGAATTTTCCACAGTTGATTGTGATCCACACAGTCAAAGGCTTTGGCATAGTCAATAAAGCAGAAGTAGGTGTTTTTCTGGAACTCTCTTGCTTTTTCCATGATCCAGCGGATGTTGGCAATTTGATTTCTGGTTCCTCTGCCTTTTCTAAAACCAGCTTGAACATCAGGGAGTTTAAGGTTCACGTATTGCTGAAGCCTGGCTTGGAGAATTTTGAGCGTTACTTTACTAGCATGTGAGATGAGTGCAATTGTGCGGTAGTTTGAACATTCTTTGGCATTGCCTTTCTTTGGGATTGGAATGAAAACTGACCTTTTCCAGTCCTGTGGCCACTGCTGAGTTTTCCAAATTTGCTGGCATATTGAGTACAGCACTTTCACAGCATCATCTTTCAGGATTTGAAACAGCTCAACTGGAATTCCATCACCTCCACCAGCTTTGTTCATAGTGATGCTTTCTAAGGCCCACTTGATCTCACATTCCAAGATGTCTGGCTCTAGATCAGTGATCACACCATCATGATTATCTGGGTCGTGAAGATCTTTTTTGTGCAGTTCTTCTGTGTATTCTTGCCACCTCTTCTTAATATCTTCTGCTTCTGTTAGATCCAGACCATTTCTGTCCTTTATCGAGCCCATCTTTGCATGAAATGTAAAAACCCAAGCACCTAAAAATACCTTAGCTTTCATCACTGAGCAAAATCACCTGTACTCACATTAGAGATTTTGTAGGAATGCAACTAAATTTTAGTAAAGTTGAGGAGTTATCTGTGTCTTCAGAATATGTGTTACCATTTCCATGTTGCTGAACATGTCCTGGTTTTGGCTGGATCAGCTCATACCCTTGGAAGATATCATCTCAGAAAAACATGGTCCCTTACTCTTTCATGGCTTATGCTGTTCTCCTGTGGTGTGAAGAGACTCTTAACTTTTTCTTATCTTTGGAGTTCATTAAGCAATAGATCATGATCATCCACTTCCAATGAAGGAGATGGGAAATGTGTACTATTGCTGCCACTGTTTACATGACATTATTTTAAAAATTGATAAACCCATTTAATTCATGAGAGGGAAGCACAAATCAATGTGGAAATCACCCTCTGCCCTTTATATGATTTACTTTGTTTAAACTGGGTTGGAAACAGACAAGAGAGATCTGAAATATTTACAGGCTATCATGTAGTGATATGGAGACGAAATGGCAACCCACTCCAGTACTCTTGCCTGGAGAATCCCTTGGACAAAGGAGCCTGGTGGGCTACAGTCCCTGGGGTTGCAGAGTTGGACAGGACTGAGTGACTCACACACACACACACACAGATATCCTGGGAATCATGGGGATGAGCAGGAGGCGCTTCAGTTTGATAAGGGTTTGAATTCCGTATTCTAACTTTGTGGCCCTAGGCAAGTATTTCACCCCTCTACACATACTAATGATGGCTTCTCAGGCTTCTCTGGTGATGAGATTAATGCAATGCTGGTCCTAGAAAGCTTAGTACACATCCATAGCTAGTTAGTATTGGTCAGTTATGAACTGAGTGGGGAGCATTTCAATAGACTCTGAGTAATATAACTAGCTATCCACCTGTCCCAGGGAGTAAAACACTTTATGAAGAAACAGGAAGGTGTGATATTAAACCTTGTTGCTGTTGTTTGTTTTTTCTCAGAAATTCCTCGGACTCACCAGGAGTATGAGAGCAGTCTTACCTTGAAAATGTTCCTGTTTCAGTTTGTAAATTACTATTCATCCTGCTTCTACGTAGCTTTCTTTAAAGGGAAGTTTGTCGGATATCCCGGAAAATACACGTATTTGTTTGGTGTGTGGAGAAGTGAAGAGGTAAGAGTTCTCTAGAGGGGTGATGTTTATGGCTTCAGTAACTCATTGTTAATCCAGTACCTTTTGGTGTGCCCCATAGTTACTCAAATTTTATCAAGTTTCAAGAAAAGTCTAAGATACTGACTCTGTCCATGGAGCATATTGGTCTTAGAATCCTGCTATCTGATAGACTCTCCAGTTTATTTGGGGAAAGAAAGTTATATTGTACCTATTGTTTGATATAAAATATGAGCTATGAACTGGAATAAGTAAGTTCTATATTCCTGAAGGCTTCCAGCAAAGGATGAATGATAACTTCCTAGAGGTACAGCAGAAAGGGCTCCCCACATGGGTGTAGAATTAGACCAGCTCAGTCATTTCCAAATCTGGCTTGCAACCAGATCACATGAAGAAAATAACAACTTCCAGCCCTAACACAGATAGAAAGATTCAGAATTTTCTAAGAATAAGGCCCAGAAAAGTGTTTTGTGTTTTTTAATTAACATATTTCACAGCTGAATCTACTAGCTTCCCTTAGTAGCTCTGCTGGTAAAGAATCTGCCTGCAGTTCAGGAGACCTGGATTTGATTCCTGGGTGAGGAAGATCCCCTGGAGAAGGAAATGGCAACCCACTTGAGTATTCTTGCCTGGGGAATCCCCATGGACAGAGGAGCCTGGCAGGCACAGTGCATGGGGTCTCAAGAGCTGGACACGACTTAGCGACTAAATTACCACCACCACCACTGTGATCATGCTTGAAACTTGGAACT
Organism: Capricornis sumatraensis; assembly: GCF_032405125.1. Lineage (NCBI taxonomy): Eukaryota > Metazoa > Chordata > Mammalia > Artiodactyla > Bovidae > Capricornis > Capricornis sumatraensis. The sequence goes on from NC_091076.1 coordinate 28,090,196, forward strand.
AAATATCCCTTTGTATCATTTAATATCTGTTCCAATGCAAATCTTCAGATTCTCACCTTCTGGTTTGAGATTTCTTTTGTTGCAGAAGTCCACCTTTCATCATTCACTTAATTTTTCTCCTTTTTCTTCCTGCTAGTGTGATCCTGCAGGCTGTCTAGTAGAACTGACAACCCAGTTGACCATCATAATGACTGGGAAACAGATCTTCGGGAACATTAAAGAGGCCATTTATCCGTATGTATGACTTACAGGTTTTTGCTTGATTTAAGTAACCATGAGAGATTTCCTCTGAAAGAAGGTGGAATTCTTTGATTATCATGGTGCCTTTGTTAGCTAACGTCTAAGTCAACAGTAACAACAACAAAATATTCACTTTAAAAAAACTTTGTGTATTTTAATTGGAGGATAATTATAATATTGTGGTGGTTTTTACCATACATCGACATGAATCAGCCACGGGTGCACATGTTTCCCCCATCCTGAAATCCCCTCCCAGCTCCCTCCCCACCCCATCCCTCTGGATTGTCCCGGAGCATTGGCTTTGAGTGCCCTGCTTCATGCACTGAATTTGCATTGGTAATCTATTTTACATGGGGTAATATACATGTTCAATGCTATTCCACTTTTAATCAACAGTCAAATATATATAAAGGTAATACAGACTTTTAAATATGCATCTCTGTTTGCTTGAGTGAAGTTTAGGGAAAGATAATTATCCCTGTCTACTGTGAATATTTCACTGGGAAATCTAAGTGTTATATGCCCTGTAAATTATTCTACAGTTGCATTTTATTTCTCAAAATTACTAGAAGTCAAACTCTTTGAAGATATCTGTGTGTCATGGACACATCTGTTACTGAACCAAACTCGGGTCCACTTGCCTACCCGCAGTAAAGTCAATCTGCTGACACCGGATTGTGGTAAAGGAAAGTGTAGTGTTTATTGTTCAGTTCAGTTCAGTCGCTCAGTTGTGTCCAACTCTTTGTGACCCCACAAACCGCAGCACACCAGGCCTCCCTGTCCATTACCAACTCCCAGAGTCCCCTCAAACCCATGTCCATTGAGTCGGTAATGCCATCCAACCATCTCATCCTCTGTCGTCCCCTTTTCCTCCTGCCCTCAATCTTTCCCAGCATCAGGGTCTTTTCAAATGAATCAGCTCTTCACATGAGGTGGCCAAAGTATTGGAGTTTCAGCTTTAACATCAGTCCTTCCAATGAACACCCAGGACTGATTTCCTTTAGGATGGACTGGTTGGATCTCCTTACAGTCCAAGGGACTCTCAAGAGTCTCCTCCAACACCACAGTTCAAAAGCATCAATTCTTCAGTGCTCAGCTTTCTTTATAGTCCAACTCTCACATCCATACATGACCACTGGAAAAACCATAGCCTTGACAAGACAGACCTTTGTTGACAAAGTAATGTCTCTGCTTTTGAATATGCTGTCTAGGTTGGTCATAACTTTCCTTCCAAGGAGTAAGCATCTTTTAATTTCATGGCTGCAATCACCATCTGCAGTGATTTTGGAGCCCAGAAAAATAAAGTCAGCCACTGTTTCCATGGTTTCCCCATCTATTTTCCATGAAGTGATGGTATCAGATGCCATGATCTTCGTTTTCTGAATGTTGAGCTTTAAGCCAACTTTTTCACCTCTTTCCCTTTCATCAAGAGGCTCTTTAGTTCTTCTTCATTTTCTGCCATAAGAATGGTGTCGTCTGCATATCTGAGGTTTATTGTAATGTGCCATAAAATAGTCTGGGACAGCTAGTGCTGAAAAAGTTTGGACTCCTTGATGGGTTTCAGGAAAGCATTTTCAAAGTCTGGGTGACCTCGGTGGTGGTCATAGGATATGTGATCAACTTGTGCATAGTTCTCGGATTGGTTGATGGTGAGGTAACAGGGTGATGTCACACGGGTAAACATTATAAATCCTAAGGCTCCAGGAATCCTGGGGGTATATGCTTATAGTCATCAAGTAGTTAACATCTTCCATTTGGTGGAAGTTTTCATATCTGTAAAACAACTCAGGAAATGTGCCTCAGATAATATTATCTAATTCCTTCAAAGAGGAGCTAAAGCAGATGATATGGGAAGGAGTCTGTCCCAGGAAGGCTCCACAGGGTCCTGCTCAGTTATACATCTAGGCGTGAAAATCGGTTATGAATTAAATGCTGGCACATGAAGGGATCACTCTCTGTCCCCAAAGCATAGCAATAATGAATGCATTGTTTTAAAAAAAAAGAAGAAAGAAAGCAAACCAAAATGACAGTTGTAAGATGAAAATTCCCATGGATAAAAAGAGACAGAATTATAAGTCTGTAATATTGCCGGGCTCCGAGTTAGGAAATGACACTTTTGGAGTATTAACACGTATAGGATGAACCAGACTAAAAGTGGAACATTTAAGACAGGGGACTAGTCAGTTTACCAGCACTTACATCCAGGGACTGGGTTTATTCTTACTCATGAAAGATGATTGAAAGCACCCTCCCACTCTGCTCTCACCCACCCCAACAGTTTCACAGTACTCCTGGGGTGCTATTTCATGTGCCAACAAAGGAAGAACGTAGATGTTATCCTTTCAAACAGTATTTGATATACCGCATCCCTAATATTGCCACAGAGAAATAATGCCAAACAAATGCCAAGTTGTTATTTTAAATCCTAGCACTAGATTGAGAACCAGGAGGGTTCTCTAAACCAAATGAGGAAAATTAATATTCACAGAGAGGAAAGGGGACAGACAGGGCAGTAGAAGAAAAGAGAAACAAGTACATTTAAGCCTACAAACCAAAATTTGAAAAGTTAAATGAGATTTAATGCTACAAATGTCACTAACAAAATCATTTCTTAGAAAGTGAACTTACTCCAGGTGGAAGATTCTGACAGAGTCTAAAAATATAGAAGGAGGTGATATTGTCAATAAAAGGGATCAGGAAATACTTAAATATAGATATAAATAAGAACAAGTGAATATCAAAAAGAATCAGTTATTAATATATATAAGTGAAAAATCATACTTAAAGAAAAATCATACCTAAAAATCATACTTAAAATCATACTTAAAAATCATACTTAAAATCATACTTAAAGAGTACAATAAACAAAATCATACTTAAAATCATACTTAAAAATCATACTTAAAGAGTACAATAGATGGGATCCATTACAGACTGGACACAATTGAAGAGTAAATTAGTGAATTGGAAAACAGTACTGAGAAATTCCCACATTGTACAGTGGAACAGAGAGACAATGAGGTTAAAAAAATTAAAGTGGCAGGGGGGCTATATAAAGTGGCTTCCACAGTAATATGCTAGTAGTTTTGGGGGGGAAATGAATGAATAGTGGAGGGAAAAATTCTTTGAATAGGTAATTGCTGAAAATTTTCTGAAATGTATAAAAGCATAAGTTCCAGAAATGAAAACAAATCCAAAGTATGAAGCAAGATAATTTAAATTCATAATTAGATATGTTATGGCCAATACATAGAACATCAGAGATAAAAACATCTTAAAATCTTTCAGAAGAAAAAGGAATGCCACCTATATTCAACAGAGTTCTTACTAATAACATTATATGTAAAAGTATTCTCAAGATTCTTAGTGAAAAATAAGTTCACCTTAGATTTCTAGAAGCATTTTAATTATTATATAAAGTACAGGTGAAATAAAGACATCTTTAGACATGAAAAAAAAAGAGTTTACATTCATAGATCCTCATTGGAAGGACTACTGAAAGAAGAAATGAAGTATGGAATGGAAGAAACTGTCAGTACAGTGATCGATAGTTCAGAAAAATTAAGCCCTTTGATGCAAATCTTAAAAATGTGCAAAATTTGTATGCTGTAAAACCACAAATCCTGTTGAAAAAAATTACCTCTGTGTGAGTGGAGAGGATTATTGTGTTGATGGATTGGAAGATTCAGCTTAGTAAAGATGCCAGTTATCCCCCTAATTAATAAATATATCTGTTACTCCAATCAAAATATCAGCAGGATTTTAGTAGATACAGAGAAGCATATGCTCAAATTTATATTGAAGGCAAATGAACTAGAATGGTCAGAGCAAATTTGATAAAGAAGAATAAAGTTGGAGAAATTAACACTATTCAATATCTCTCAGTCGTGTCCAACTCTTTGCGACCCCATGGACTGTAGCACTCCAGGCTTCACTGTCCATGGTTTTAAGACTTAACTATAAAACCATATTCCTGGAGAAGGGAATGGCAACCCACTCGAGTACTCTTACCTGAAGAATCCCATGGAGGGAGGAGCCTGGTAGGCTACAGTCCATGGGGTCGCAGAGTCGGACACGACTGAGCGACTTCACTTTCACTTTATAAAACCATATTAATCAACTCTGGACTGGTGAAGGGATAGACATATAAACCAAATGGAACAGAGACTGAAGAAATAAATCCACACAAATATAGTTATTTTACTTTTGACAGAGGTTCAGAAACAATTCATTAAAGAAAACTCCTTTTTTTCAGTAGCTAGTGCTAGAACAACGGCATCCATATGCAAAATAACAGAACTCTATGTACTCTGACTCTTCATTCAAAAATTAACTCAAAAGGATCATAGATGATATAACCATTTTTCTTTTTTGGAAAAAGCAGGGACGTGATTACAGAATTCAAGATAATGGTTACTAATAGGTAATTAAGAGGTTTGTAATTAGAATGGAGCACATAGATGTGCTTCTGTGATTCCTGAAAAAATTCTTTCTTGAATTGGGTGGTCTCCTTTCCTTTGTGACTCCAGTTACATGCATGCCCATCTTGTTGGTATTGTCTCAAAAATCTCAGGGGTTCTCTTCCCTTTTTATCATTCCTTTTTTTCTTTGTATTTCAGTTCTGATATAAGCAGCATATAAGTGTTCCTTTTAATTAACAAATTTGACACGATGCTTTTATATTGCTTATTTGTTGATTTTTTCCAGTTTAGAGAGTATAAATAATATCTCATTTTGCTTTTATTTTGCATTTCCTCAATTAATAACATGAATAAGTCTTTTGACCATACAAATGAGATGCTGTTCAAGTTGTTTAATCATTTTTCTCCTTATCTGTTTATATTTTTTCTAATTGATTTATAGGAATACTCTATAACTTTGGTTACTGTGTTTTTGTTTGCTTGCTTTTTGGTTATATGTGCTGAAAGTACCTTATCCCAGCACAAGTTTTTCTAATAGTATCTTTAATCAGTTTCTCATCTTCAGTACTGTATACATTTTGGACCAGATATTCGTTTGCTGTTGGAAGCTCCCTTTGCATTGTAGGATGTTTAGCAGCATCCTTGAACTCTACCTACTAGATTCCAGTAGCCCACCTTTCCCCAGTTATGACAACCAGATACTTCAAATAATGTCCCATGTGGGCTAAATCACTTCCAGTCTGGAACCACTTCTGTAGATGGACAAAAGTCCATACTTTCAATATAGTAGAGTTTTTATCAACTCTTTCTTTAATGCTTTAGCTTTTTTTTTTTTTGGTGATTCTAAGTACTCTATTTATTTTTTCAATATAAATTTATTTATTTTAATTGGAGGTTAATTACTTTACAATATTGTATTGGTTTTGCCATACATCAACATGAATCTGCCACAGGTATACACGTGTTCCCCATCCTGAACCCCTCTCCCTCCTCCCTCCCCGTACCATCCCTCTGGGTCGTCCCAGTGCACCAGCCCCAAGCATCCAGTATCATGCATCGAACCTGGACTGGCTATTCATTTCATATATGATATTATACATGTTTCAATGTCATTCTCCCAAATCATCCCACCCTCGCCTTCTCCCACAGAATCCAAAAGACTGTTCTATACATCTGTGTCTCTTTTGCTGTCTCGCATACAGGGTTATCGTTACTATCTTTCTAAATTCCATATATATGCGTTAGTATACTGGATTGGTGTTTTTCTTTCTGGCTTACTTCACTCTGTATAATCGGCTCCAGTTTCATCCACCTCATTAGAACTGATTCAGATGTATTCTTTTTAATGGCTGAGTAATACCCCATTGTGTATATGTACCACAGCTTTCTTATCCATTCACCTGCTGATGGACATCTAGGTTGCTTCCATGTCCTGGCTATTATAAACAGTGCTGCGATGAACATTGGGGTACACGTGTCTCTTTCAATTCTGGTTTCCTCGGTGTGTACGCCCAGCAGTGGGATTGCTGGGTCATAAGGCAGTTCTATGTCCAGTTTTTTAAGGAATCTCCACACTGTTCTCCATAGTGGCTGTACTAGTTTGCATTCCCACCAACAGTGTAGGAGGGTTCCCTTTTCTCCACACCCTCTCCAGCATTTATTGCTTGTAGACTTTTGGATCGCAGCCATTCTGACTGGTGTAAAATAGTACCTCATTGTGGTTTTGATTTGCATTTCTCTGATAATGAGTGATGTTGAGCATCTTTTCATGTGTTTGTTAGCCATCCGTATGTCTTCTTTGGAGAAATGTCTATTTAGTTCTTTGGCCCATTTTTTGATTGGGTCATTTATTTTTCTGGAATTGAGCTGCAGGAGTTGCTTGTATATTTTTGAGATTTAGCATTTTTAAAATCTTGTTCAATACATCCTTTCATACCTCAGTATCAAAAACCAATTCTCATGTACTTATATTTAAATATTTTTAATATTGTAACATTACTATTGCCTTTCTCTTTTAAATTCTTAATATACTATGGAAGGGATTTTCATGTTTGCTATAAAGGCCCAATTTCATTTCTTACACACATAATTTCATGTTGCCATTTATTGAAAGTCCCTTTTCCCCACTCTCTATGATCTGCAACACTGTTTATGCCAAACAGCAAATGCAAGGTTATAATCAGCCTCCATTCTGTTCCAGAATTTGTCTATCCCTACACCAGTACCACAGGGCTTCCTTCGTGGCTCAGTGGTAAAGAATCCACCTGCAGTGCAGAAGCCACAGGAGACACAGGTTCAGTCCCTCGGTCGGGAAAATCCACTGGAGGAGGGCATGGCAACCCACTCCAGTATTCTTGCCTGGAGAACCCCATAGACAGAGGAGCCTGGTGGGCTACAGTCCATAGGGTTGCAAAGAGTCAGACACCACTGAGTGACTTAGCACCAGGCACACCAGTGCTACACTCCCTTAGTTAAGACAGCTTTATAATTAACTCTTCATATATGGTGGAGCCAGTTACTTATTTTTTATCTAGGGAAACATCTTCACTATCCCTTTGTCTTTCATCTTTCTGTGTAAATTTTAGAAACATCTTGGCAGAATTCGCATGGAAAGTATTTTGGTTTTTTTATTGGAATTACATTTCAGTTGTTTCAGTAAAAACACCTGACATTTTATTATGCTGGGTCTTTTTATTCACAAACATTTATTTTTAACATTAATGACTTTAAATATTTAAACTTCGGCATACAGGTCTTATAAATCTCTGGTCAAATCCATTTCTAGATACTTTTAATTGTAAATGGTACCTTTTAAAAATTATATTTTCTACTATGTTTTGTGGACGTATTGCTAATTGCTATTGCTAAGTCACTTCAGTCATGTCCGACTCTGCGACCCCATAGATGGCAGCCCACCAGGCTCCCCCACCCCTGGGATTCTCCAAGCAAGAACACTGGAATGGGTTGCCATTTCCTTCTCCAATGCATGAAAGTGAAAAGTGAAAGGGAAGTCGCTCAGTCGTGTCCGACTCTTGGCGACCCCATGGACTGCAGCCCACCAGGCTCCTCCGTCCATGGGATTTTCCAGGCAAGAGTACTGGAGTGGGGTACCATTGCCTTCTAGGAATGTAATATATTGATAACCTCTTATTATTTGTAATAATTTTTGTCTATCTTCATTTGAGTTTTCTAGGCAAGCAGTCCATTCACATTACTGTTTGTAATCATAGATTTCTCTTTCATTTCCAGCTCTTTTGACTTTTTCATTTTATTGTTTGGCTAAGATCTCCAATAAAGTCTTGAATGTGATCATATACACTCTTATTTTGATCTTAATTCTAAGGGAATTCTGCTAATTTTTCCCTATTAAGAATTATGTTTAGCCCAGGATTTGGGTAGATGCTTTTGGTCAGACTGAGGCAATTTTCTTCTTGTCCTTCTTTTCTATCATAAATAGGTTTTAATAGATAGTCAAAACACATCAAATACATTTTTCTGCATTAGTCACCATGATTTTATAATTTTCTCCTTAAATGTGTTAATATGATCTCTTACGTGGATTGAGTTTTTAATTTTGAAAAAGTCTTTTCTTAAGTAATCCAATATATCATGATATATTAAATTATATATATATAATATATATATTCTGTATATATTTATATATAGAATTGAGTTAGGTAATATCTTGTTTAGGATTATTATATTTATTGTCATGTGTTAGATAAACTTCTGTATTCCCTTGTCATACATTTTCTATTGTAACCCATTTCTCATTCTCCCAAGTGGCCTTAGTATCACAACATAGTTAAGGTTAGTGAATTAAATATATAAAAACAGTCCTGTGGTGACCTCTCTTCCATGTGCTCTTTAAAGAACTCTCTCTGAGTAAGTACATTACCCTGCAGAGGCAGGGTTGTCTTACTTTCTTAATTATCCAAATAAAGATCTTTCACCCTTAGCAAGTAGATGTGAACAGAACACTAGATTTTGACTTGGGCTTTAGTTGCAGTCATGTCTCTCTCTACTTGTTCTATGATCTAAACTTACTTGCCCTCCCTCACCTCCATTTTTTAGATCTAATACTCTGACTCTCTGACCCCTTTCTCTTAATTCCTATTTCATGTATACTTTTATCACTTTCAACAGCTTGGTTCTGAATTGGTGGAGACGCCGAAAAGCCCGAACCAACTCTGAAAAGCTATACAGTCGATGGGAGCAGGATCATGACCTTGAAACTTTTGGCTCTCTTGAGTTATTCTATGAGTATTTGGAAACAGGTAATTTTCAACCTCTGCCTTGAAACATGAAAGAAGCTGAGTAAAATAAGTGTTTTCATCTCTTAATATTTCTTCCTACCTTGCACATAGTAGGTGTTCAATAAATCATTGGATAGTGAATGAAAAGATTGATGGCTAAATATGGAAAAAAATTGGCTCAGTATTTCTATTTTCCCCGAATATAATCCAGGATGAAATTTAGTTTCAAAACAGGAATCTCAGAAATATTTTTCCTATCAATTTAATGTTAATATTGTTGAACAAAATAAAGTAAGGATCACTTTTTAATACTTGTCTCAAAATAGTTTAAATAGCTTTCTGCTTTTTTTTTTTTTTTTTTTTTGCCTTGGTGATTGTTCATAGAGGGAATACAATGAAAAACATTACTAGAGTCTGACATACATTTAGTGTATATCCTTTATTCAGGCTGAAAAGAATGAAGCTAAAAGTAGGTATGCAAGGGAAACCCAAACTGGACATAAGAAATGCATAAAGTATTTTAAGGATTGAAGAGAGGTTGGGGTGAAATTTTAAGAGAACTCCAGGACTGATTGTGGAATCTACTCAGTGTGTTTCCTCTCAAATGACCTTTTCTGCTGTTTTGGTGAAATTAAAGAGGACAGTTTTCCCACCTTATTTTCGTGGCCCATAAAAGTCATGGTAGAATAAATGAGATGACTTGAATTTGTTACCGATTCTCCACTGAAATATGTACATATGATACCTGAATTAAAATAGGTATATTTGGGCAAATAGGAAGCTGTCTACAGTTATAAAACTAGGCAGTCCTTAATTTGTAGATTCATAAGGCTCTACTTTTTAAATAATTGTGTATGTTTCAAGTGAACTTTTGCATAAGTGTGTCAGAGGTTATAACTGAAAGTAAAAGATGAAATCAGTGTTTCATAACAAGATTAATTATCGAGACACAACTAAGAATTTATTCTGGCTGTTTTACATACTGTATCTCTAATCTTAAAACATTCTACAGAACAGTCATTATTCACTGCATTTTATTTGAAAGTATACTGAATCTTGGAGAAGTTCTTTGCTGTGGGCCACAGAGATTATTATAAATAAAGATCTGAGATTTGAACCTAGAAATTCAAGCTGTTTCTGCATAATACTTCACCTTCATTTTCTGTTTCTTGGTTCAGTAGAGAAGTTAGGAAGGAGGCAGTTTGTTCTCTTGGATTAGTAGATGAAAAGACTGATGCTAATCAGAAAGTATTATGAGAAATGCTGAAATCCAAAAGCACTTAAGATCTATCTAAAAATAGAGGACTAGTGGAAGATTCCTTTTTCTTTTTTCCTCCGATGGAAAGCCATCTTTGTCTCATTGTTTTTTGGTTCTCTCCTGTGGGAAGTACAGTCTGCCAGCTACGTGGATTCTTTTACCCCAAGCACTGATGGAAACAAAGGAAGAAACATAGAGAAATAAGCCAGCTTATATAGGTGTTAAGCCTTAGTGAGGAAAGAGAGTAAAACATACTTAGAAAGATGTCAAGTTAGTACAGAGGATTGGGACCTTAAAAAATACCTCATTCTAGGATATCTGTATTTCCTTTGCCCACATGCACCTTATATGTCTATTTCTGATGTTTATGTGGTTCATTTTCTGATTTATTCTCAAATATCTTGTTTATACTGCCTTCTCCTCTGTTAGCATTTTCAAATCTTAAATAATGCATTCATTCATAAGGCTTATAGTTGAATACTTTCATATACTCAGATCATACAAATGAGTCAGTAATTATTTCTGATCTTAAAAAGCACATAGGTTAGCAAAATAGAAAGCTTGATTACCCCACAAATGTGCCAATATCAATATAAATACTAGACTGCGGCTGCTGCTGCTAAGTTGCATCAGTCGTGTCTGACTCCGTCCAACCCCACAGACAGCAGCCAACCAGGCACCTCCATCCATGGGATTCTCCAGGCAAGAGTACTGGAGTGGGTTGCCATAGCAGACCTAAACATAGGCCATAATAATAAAAGACTGTGTTTTATGAATAAGAAGACTATCTTATCTAATAATAGTAGAGGCTTTCTTCAGACAAGCAGATCTTAAAAGAAAGAGCAGGGATAGAACTGAGCTGTGCGTGACTAATTTCTCTGTCCTGTTCTAGCAAGCGATAAGTCACTGTGCTTCCTCTAGGAAAGGGGAAGAAGGCAGATGGAAGGAGGCCTGGAGTGTTTTGCTGGTGTAGATCCCTTCAAAATGAAGGAAGTGACAGGAGTTAGGCCGACTGTTCCCCCTTTTTCCCTCCACAATGATGAGTTTGTGAATTTCTCTTTTATCCCCGCAGTTATCCAATTTGGATTTGTTACATTATTTGTGGCCTCTTTTCCTTTGGCCCCTCTTCTTGCGCTCTTGAATAACATAATAGAGATTCGAGTGGATGCCTGGAAGCTTACGACTCAGTACAGGAGACCTGTAGCTGCTAAGGCTCATAGCATAGGTGTTTGGCAAGACATTCTTTACGGAATGGCTGTCCTTTCTGTTGCAACTAACGTAAGTAGCCCTATTTCAGTGGAAACTGTACCTGATGATTTTTTTTTTTCTTGGGGATAGGGAGATTGTGAATAATGTTTAACTCAGTATTTACATTGATTTCATCATGGTGACCTTTCTAAAGACAAAACATCCCTAAACTGTTATGTGCTAAACAACACAGACAAATCTGTGACATGCAAACTCTTAGAAATACAAGGAAAATTGTAAAAACGTGCTTATTAAAATACCATGATACCCATGCCACATGACAGAGTAGACAGAAAATAAGTAGTGGTATAAAGAATATAAGCAATACAATTAAAGCTTGATTATACATAAAATTATGCAGTACAAATAGAATATATAACATCTACCTGTTATTTTTATGGAGCACTTATTCAAAATGGTAATAAAACTGAATTCCCAAAAGCTGAAATTTTGCAATGCATATTCACATACAATAATGGTATAAAAAATGAATTTGATAATAAGATAGCCAAAAAAAAAAATTTAGCCACTTAATATTCATGCTTCCAAGAAAGCTTATTGCACAAAGAAGAAATAAAATTGAAATTACAAGGAGAACTTAATTAAAATGAAAACTCATATGAATCAGCTAAAACCATATTTATAAAAAGTGTATACCAATAAGTGCTTTTATTATTGGAAAGAAGGAAAGTATGAACTGAGCCTGTTATATAAAATTAAGAAAAGATGTAAAACTAATCAATAGAAAGCGGTAAGAAAGAAAGAATAAAAGTATATGCAGAAATAATCACATTAGAAAACAAATCAAAGGTAATATAATTGCTAAATAAACCAAGAGTTGGTTCATTGAAAAGATAAACAAAATTCTGACAATCTCAAAAAAGTATTACAATGTACAGGTGAGAAAATTATAAAAATGCTATATATATATTTATTCTAATGCATTTTAAAATCTGTTTGAAATTGTCACTTTTTTAGAAAAGGAAACTGCCAAAATGTGCTCAGTAAGTGATATAAAACATGAAATGTATCACTAGCTATAGGAGCAATATTAAAATATTTTTTAAATATTTTACATTAAAAATGTAGATGGCAGAGCAAAATGATTTTAAATTGACTCATTTTACCCAAAGGAAACATGACATTTACACTATTCCAGAGCTTAGGAAAAGATGGGAGAATAGCATTCCTGCAGAGTCAAATACTGAAATTAATTGCACTGCACTATGGGAAATTTACCAGTACATGGTCTGCAGTTTCTCCATCCTCATTCCCTATACACCCCCTGACACACACACACACACAGTTGGTCCTATCTTATGAAATTGATCCAGGCAAGTAAAATTTGGTTAAAGAGAGTAGAACTGTGTTATGAAAGAATAAGAAATGTAAGAAATAGCAAGGCAAGATGGAAAGAGACATACAGGTATGGTGATTTTGGAAACAAATAGTGAGGTTAAATTTTCAATGTAACTCTAGCTGTGAAATCTTGTAACACTGATCGTACAGCATAAATGAACTATTTTATGTTTTAGGTCAAAGACTCATGTGTTAACATGATTAGTAATAGCATACTAGTAATTTTGCATCCTTAAGGCACAAAGATCTGAACGATATACAAATCAGACTTTCATAAAACTGCATTATTAGCTCATGATTTTCCTCTTGCTTTGTCCTTTAGGCTGTTATTGTTGCATTTACATCGGACATGGTTCCCCGTTTAGTTTACTACTATGCCTACTCAGTAAATGAAACTTGGCCTATGAAAGAGTATATCAATAACAGCCTGTCAGTATTCCTCATAGCCGATTTTCCAAACCACACTGTACCTTCGGAAAAACGAGACTACAACACTTGCAGGTTTTCTCTTGTCTTCATTTTGCTTTTTAAATGTGTTTCTTAAGTTCTCTGTTGTCTTCATGTCTTAACAAAAATTTACCTGGGGCAGTAAAAATCTTGGGTAAAGTACATCCGTTCTAAAATTCCACATTGTATGGTTCTGATTTGAAAAAAGTAGAATACTCAAAAGTAAGAGAATACTATCGGTAAAGATAATGTCACTTTTGAATTGTTTCTTATTTTCTAAATTTATTGGAAAAATTTTCTGTAACAAATTTCCCCTTGATTCAGGCTTTAATGTCTATAGATCACACAGCATGGTCAGTATATGTGCATTCAACCTACTTGAATTTAACTATGTGTCCTCAAACAGAGAGAGAGGAAGAGAGAAAGAACAATATAGCTAGTTCATTAGCCATCCCATTTGAAAGGTTTCTTCGATGCAGGGAGTGTGAAATTGGATTTGTAAACCTGCTCTTTTCACACTCTGTGTCTCGTGAACTGTGCGGATCTTTTTACTTTAGGATTTAAAGATCATTTATACGTATGTATGTGTGTGTATATATGTATATATATATGTATGTATACACACATACACACACACGTATATATGGTACATCAAAGCTTTTAAACTTAAACCTTAAACCAACTGCTTCATCTGGGATTCCAATAAAAACAGCAATATCGGTTATTGTCTACCTGCAACACAGGTAGACAAAAACATTTTTATATTCCATATTTTTTATTTGTTTTTGGCTGCCCGCAGGCTTTCTCCAGTTGCAGCAAGTGGGGCTTGGTCTCTAGTTATGATGGGCTTCTCATTGCAGTGGCTTCTCGTGTTGCAGAGCATGGACTCTAGGCGCGCTAGCTCACTAGTTCTGGCACACAGGCTTAGCCTCCATGGGGCACGTGGTATCCTCCCACACCAAGATTTGAATCTGTGTTCCCATTGACGAGGCAGACTCCCACCACTGGTCCACTAGGGAAGTCCTATTCTGTATTTATATAGAGAAGAATCATAACAAGTGTCAGATTTCTTGATGCCATCACTTCCTAGCTGGACTGACTCTCTGAAGAACATTAATATCTAGACACATTATAGGAAAAAAAAAATGAACTCACAAATTGAACACCAGGGAAACCCCTGAAAGATAATAAGTAACACGAAAACAATGCAACGTCATGTAAACCAAAAGAAAACAGAGTTTCAAGAAAATGAGAATGGTCCACAGTGTCAAGTTCTGTTCTTCAGTTGGTGTCAGTGGAGTGATGGTAGAACTCAGTTGTTAAGGAATAGGAAGAAAGGGAATGGGATGAAAAGAGCAAATTTAGCTAACCCCTGAGAAACGTGTCTTCATGGCAAGAGAGAAGTTTCACTTGTGTCTCCTGCTACATCTATGCTATACATTAGTAGCATATGGCTATGATTGTTATCTGTAGAGGAAAGATAAATGTTTGGTAATAGCAGTTATTTTCCTTTGACTTGACTTTTGTAGTTAACTAAAAGGGTCTCTTACAAGAAACAATATGAATTTATGCTAGGTCTCTTTGTTTGAAGTTGTAGCTTATTTTTTGCATTGGCTTCCATTTTTTCAGATACAGAGATTACAGAAATCCTCCTGACAGTGAGGACAAGTATGCTCATAACATTCAGTACTGGCACGTCCTTGCTGCCAAGATGACCTTCATCATAATCATGGAGGTAAGCCCTTCTTAACTTTCGGGCCAGTAAGTCTCTTCTCACCCTTCAGGCACATATTTCTAAGAGTATCTGTTGAGCAGAAAATTAGCATTATCTTACTAGAGTGTTTTGAAGGAAGTATTTGATGTCATAAAAAGTAAGTTAGGAATAGTTTAAGTACAGCAATTGCCTGTTATTCCTGGCTATTGTTGAAGATACCAAGGTCACAAAAAAGAAAAATTAAGACCTCTTCCCCTGAGGTCAGAGGACCCACCAATTTTACTGAACATCTATTATGTACCAGTTTCAGAAGCTATAATAATAACTTTCTACGTTCAGCCTTATTATTCAGCCTTGACAAATAAATCTGACAGTCAGCAAAATTAAGTAGTTGGTTTAAAGATAATCAGCTAATGTTAAAGCTGAGTTTCAATGCCAGATGTCTCACTGCCAAACCTCCACTCTTCCCACTATATTACATTTCCTTCCTTGTAGAGTAGCTAGTATAATTATGGATATAAGACAAGAGAACCAATACAGAGAGGGTGTTTGACCAAGGTTTAAACCGAGGGCCACAAATCATGAGACATGAAGACCTATAAGGGAGAGATAGATAAACGTAGGGCTTCCATGGTGGCTCAGTGGTAAAGAACCTGCCTGCGAATGCAGAAGAGGCAGGTTTGATCCTGTGTCGATCCTCTCCCGAGGAAGATCCTCGGGAGAAGTAAGTAACAACCCTTCGAGTAGAAGTAATGGCAACCATGGAGTGAAGAGTCTGGCAGGCTGCAGCCCATGCGGTCACAAAAGAGTCAGACACGACTTAGCGACTAAACAACTAAGAAATATAAGGCACTTATTCACTTGATTGTTGTTGGTGGTGTTCCGTTGCTAAGTTGCGTCTGACTCTTTGGGACTCTTTGCCATCCCCATGGATGATAGCACAACAGGCTTCTCTGTCTTTCACTATCTCCCGGAGTTTGCTCAAACACATGTCTATCATGTTGGTGATGCCAGGCAACCATTTCATTCTCTGTTGCCCCTTCTCCTCCTGCCTTCAGTCTTTCCCAGCATTAGGTTCTTTTCAAATGACTCAGCTCTTCACATTAGGTAGTGAAAGTATTGGAGCTTCAGTTTCAGTATCAGTCCTTCCAGTTAATATTCAGGAGTGATTTCCTTTAGGATTGACTGGTTTGATCTCCTTGCACTCCAATGGACTCTCAAAAGTCTTCTCCCAACACCACAATTTGAAGGCATCATTCTACGATGCTCAGCCTTCTTAATGGTTCAACTCTCATATCAGTACATGACTACTGGAAGTATCATAGCTTTGACTAATGGGACTTTTGTTGGCAAAGTGATATCTCTTCTTTTTAATATGCTGTCTAGGTTTGTCACAACTTTTCTTCCAAGGAGCAAGTGTCTTTTAATTTCCTGGCTGGAATCAACGTCAGTTTTTGAAGCCCAGTCTGTCACTGTTTCCACTGTTCCCCACCCCCACCCCCCCATCTATTTGCCATGAAGTAATAAGACTGGATGCCATTATCTTAGTGTATTTTGAATGTTGAGTTTTAAGCCAGCTTTTTCATTCTCCTCTTGCACCTTAATCAAGAGGTTCTTTAGTTCCTCCTTGCTTTCTGTCATTAGGGTGGTGTCATCTGCATATCTAAGGTTATTGATACACCTCCTGGCTCTTGATTCCAGCTTGTGAGTCATCCAGCCTAGCATTTTCCATGATATACCCTGCATAGAAATTAAATAAGCAGGGTGACAATATATATACAGCCTTGATATAGTCCTTTTCCAATTTTGAACAAGTCCATTGTCCCATGTCTGGTCCTAACGGTTGCTATTTGACCTGCATACAGGTTTCTCAAGAGGCAGGTAAGGTGGTCTGCTATTCCCATCTCTTTAAGAATTGTTCACAGTTCATTGTGATCCACACAGTCAAAGGCTTTAACATAGTCAATGAAACAGAAGTAGATGTGTTTCTGGAATTCTCTTGCATATGGATGTTGGCAATTTGATCTTGGTTCCCCTGCCTTTTCTAAATCCAGCTTGAACATCTGGAAGTTCTTGGTTAACATCCTGTTGAAGCCTAGCCTAAAGGATTTTGTGTATTACCTTACTAACGTGTAAAATGAGTGCAGTTGTGTGGTAGTTTGATCAGTCTTTGCTATTGCCCTTCTTTGGAATTGGAGTGAAAACTGACCTTTTCCAGTCTTGTGGCCACTGCTGAGTTTTCCAAATTTGCTGGCATATTGAGTGCAGCACTTTAATAGCATCATCTTTTAGGGTTTGAAATAGCTCGGCTAGAATTCCATCACCTTCACTAGCTTTGTTCGTAGTGATGCTTCCTAAGTCCTGCTTGATTTCACACTCCAGGCTCTTTGGCTCCAGGTGTTCTCAATTCACATACTGCTGAAGCCTAGCTTGAAGGATTTTGAGCATTAGTAAAGGCCAGTAATAGGCTAGATGAGTCTAAGGCAAGAAAACGCAAATTCCAGTCAGTTTTTGTTTAATTTTATTTTTATTGAGGTTATGTATATAATTTAAATCTCTACCCCTCTCAGTTCTCTGCGAATCTGTCACTTTCATTCCCACATTTTCCATCAGTGTTTTAGATCACCTTTCAGCCTGGTAAATTACAAAATGAATTCTTTTGAATTTTTGTTTTTGTTTATTTATGATTTTCATTACAGGTTCTGATTCACCATCATTCTGGGAGTTTAACTTCTCTTGTATTAAATACAGTATTTTCTTCAATCTATGTTTTCCCCATTCTCAGAGTACTAGTTTATTTAGATGAAGCACATCTTTTATTAATTTTCTGAGGAAAATGGGCAATTTTTGAGAACTTGAATATTAAAATTTCTTATTCTCGTAGATGGTTAATTGGTATAGTATTCAAGAGTAGAAGTCATTTTCCCTGAAAATTTTGAATCAACTTTATTTAAATATTCCTGAAATTTTAAGACATTGCTCTATTTTCCATCAGCTTCCAGTGTTGCTATAAAGATACAATACCATTCTAATTTTCCAGTCTTTGTTTATGATCTGTTTATATATCAGTAAACTTTGAGGATTCTCTCACTAGACCTTCTTTCATAAAACTTCACCAGAAAATCATGTGATATTGTCATATTCATTGTTTTGGGCACTCACTAAACTCCTTGAATCTGCAAATGTTATTATCCCTTAAGTTGAGACAATTTGCTTGTATTATTTCTTTGATAATTTCCTTCTTTTCTCTGTCCTTTGTTTCTGAGACTTTTCTTATTCAGATGTTAACAACTGTTTTGAAATTCTAATTATCATTTATTTTCTCTCTTATAAATAGTCTAGTTTGTGTCTTTGTCTTGTTATGCTACTGTTCTCTCATTCCCATGATTCTCTCTATATCCTCTTAGATATCCTAAATGGACAACAGATCCTAGTCATCCATTTCCATCTTACTCTTCCATGTTAGAGTCTTCCTTATGTATTTGGTTGTTCTTGGCAATCTGCTCATATTTAAGAGTGAAACAATGATACCTGATCATGAGCTTTGTGTGCATACAAGAGGAAGATCATTGGGGGTTGGTTTCACTATAGGCTGAAAAAGGGGCCTTTTCATTTGAGACCTACAAAATTTTGATATCTATAATTCTAATTTCTCTGATTAGGTATATTTTCTAGAGGAAAAAAAAATCATTCAACCTCCTGCTTGTTGAGTTATTTCGTGGCTGTGTTGAGAGCCAAGAAGGGAAGGAGGAATTAGAGATCTCATGATTGAGAATGATGAACTTCACTGAGTTGTCCTATTTTCAGTATGATGCCACATCTTCATCTTCTGCCATCTCTGCTGCCTCTGAGTGCACAGCTTTCTGTTTTAATTTCTGCAGAAAATAAAGCACTCAGTTGCTGCCAGGCGGGGGTTGGAGAGAAGTAATACCCAAATGTGGATGAGAGAGAGGTTCTGAAAATTCATCTGCCCCTTATACAGATTTTTAAATAATCCTCTTATTTTTAACTCCACCCACACTATGAATTCACAGTCCTTAGCACCATCTTTCCTGAACTTTTTTGATGATTCAAGACAAAATTGGCTTTTGTCTTGGTTTCTACCATCACGGTATCATCAATTGCAAATTTAAGTGCCAGCTTTCTTCACTCTCCAGTCTGTTTTCACTGTTTCCTCCTTTTTTGTTGTTGTTTCTTTGTGAACAATACAATTTATTAATTTCTTTTACAAATATTTGATTAGGTTTTCAGGAGGAAGCATAGATGAAGGGTATATTGAATAACCAAGTTCAACTGGAATCTCTGTAATTACATATTTTAGTATATATTTCAGAGAAGGCAATGGCAACCCATTCCAGTACTCTTGCCTGGAAAGTCCCATGCACGGAGGAGCCTGGTGGGCTGCGGTCCATGGGGTCGATAAGAGTCGGGTACGACTGAGCGACTTCACTTTCACTTTTCACTTTCATGCATCGGAGAAGGAAATGGCAACCCACTCCAGTGTTCTTGCCTGGAGAATCCCAGGGACAGAGGAGCCTGGTGGGCTGCCGTCTATGGGGTCACACAGAGTCGGACACGACTGAAGTGACTTAGCAGCAGCAGCAGCAGCAGTAGCAGTATATATTTATTTATTTGCTTAATGTTGGATTTATAGGAAAGTTCTAAGACCAAAGACTAAACCTTCTTGCTTTCCCTTCTATCTACTGTGTCAAGCACAGTTTATTGAATGAATGAAATGATTTGTAAGAACATTTTGCTGAACATTTGATAGCTAAACAGTGTCTCTGATTTTCTTTTATGTTTCCTCTAGCATGTTGTGTTTTTAATTAAATTTTTCTTGGCCTGGATGATCCCTGATGTCCCAAAAGATGTTCTGGAAAGAGTCAAGCGAGAAAAGTTAATGACCATCAAGATTCTCCATGACTTTGAACTTAACAAACTAAAAGAGAACTTGAGGTTGAATTCTGCTTCTTCTACTGATATTACCAAGCATTTAGCTATCCAGGAAAACAAAGCAAATCTGGCTGAATCAACAACCTAATTAACACAATGAGCAAGTGGTTGGTTGCCTATCTGGCTTCACAGTTTATCTGGATTTGGAGCTAGAAGCCAGAAGCCATGTGTCTTTTACCCTTTTCTTCTTCTTCTTCTTTTTTTTAAACTCAGAGTTTTTGTACAGTTTTATGGAGGCCTTTGTACAGCTTCATGGAGGTTGGAAGAACACCTGTCTGCTTCACTGGCTGAACCCTCCCTAGATATTGTTTCTGGGATTCTATAAATGATTGTTAAATGTATGTGTGAAATCAGAATATTGGAAAATCATGGGATGTTGCAGTTTGGAATTAAACACTGGACGTAGGCTCTCCTATCACCTTCCAGTGAAGGTGCACATTTTCATGGTCTTCTTTTGGGTTGTGTTGTATCTCTACCCTATCAGAGAAAGTATTGGCACAAAAAGAATAGAAGTGAAGGGGTCTACTGAGCCATATCTCCTGCCATTTTAGACTATGCAGATGAAAAACCAAAATCAGATAAGATAGGAAAACTTACATATTAAAAATACTGGATAGATATCATGGCAGAGCTTTGTTCTGAAGTCATCCTGAATAAGGTAAACTTCCATCAAAATTCCAGATAGTCCTTCCAGGTGAACACAAAATTGATTTTTCAAGAGACTGAACATTTGGATTTCAGCCAAGGACTAATAACTCAGTTTTTTAAATATAACACTTTGGTAGAAGTGGTTTTAAGACTGAATTGTCTTATCTGGGAAACAGCATGAAGAAGGTGTTAGATTGTTTCAGGTCTTTTAGTAAATGAAAGATACAGTGAAGTGATTATGTCTTCTTAGTAGTTTAAGAATGCAAGACAGTGTATATTGATTAACTTACTGACTTCAGTCTAAAAAATTGCTGAAATATTTTTAAAAACCGTTTTTCTTCCACAATGCCTATTGTACATCATGAAGCAAATCTGAGCATTAACTATTCCTGTAAGTTAGGTACAAGTCATTTATGAAATTTTATCTCATTGTTTAAAGCAGTCTCAAGTCTTTTAATGGGTTTACAACTTTTTCTATTGATGCACTGCTGTACAATGTTCAGTGCCTTTGACCCACAATATGTGGTTGTACTGCTGATTTGATGATGTAACATCTCAGATGTGAGCTTCTTTCAGAGAAATTGTTAGTTTAACATCAATCACAGAGTTAACACCAAATGTGGATCAACCAAGTAAGAATGCGGTGATGGATTTGACAGCTAAGTGAAAAAAAAAGTATGTTCATTGAATTACTTCTCTAATGCTTTGGCCTATGGCACAGGTACTCCAGTTCTTGTTCTTCTTTCTCTTAAAAATACTATGTATTTTAAACACTATAGAGAGATGTTTAATTATACAACATTTGAATCTCTAGTTTCAAATTACACTTCAGTTTCAAAAGAATAGTGTTCTGTAATTGCACACAAAACAAGAAACCATTTAAGATTTCGTTCAAAGTAGCATTTCATTATTTGATTCTAATAGTTTTCATAAAATTTCCAATATTAAGTATATGGAAGGTAATATTAACTAATGATCAGTATTAAGCATTCAGAACTGAAGATTATGAATTTTATAAAACCATGAGATGGTTACCCCAATATGGGCAGTAATTGGTCATCCAGTAGGTAGATTTTATGAGTATTTTTGCATAATTTTAAATGTTCTCATTATTGAAGAATGATTTCACTTGTGGAAGACATGTATTTTCCTGCTTGAGAGAACCAGTTAGTGATACTATGAAATTAGCTACAGATGCAGTATCTCTGTCAAATCAAACTCTGTTATTGCAGTGTTGTACATTTTGTACAGCTCATATTGCTTCCTTCCTGGGTGCTAATAAAAATAAGGAAGAGCATGGAAATTGGCTTCTTGTATATAAGCTTTAATTATTATGGCTGAAGAGTGTTTGCAGAGCTAGGTTGTAAGATAAATAAAGACAAATTTAATTCACAAGGTTATCTGTAACACTGCAATCTGAAACCAACTCAAGTGTTGAGTTTCTAGGATGTACAGAGAAACTCGCAAGGGAGGAAGTAGTTTTTAAGGTAAGTAAATAGTCCCTATGAGGTAGATATTTTCCTTTTAAAATGTTTTGTACTCACCTTTCAGTTTTCTACCAAGAAATTTCTCACATTTTAAAAGGAAATACAAGTATTGGTCACTTTCCTAAAAAATAAACAAAATCCAAAGACAAAAAATAAACAAAATCTGATGCCAAATCGGTTCAGATAGATTTGTCTTATCTGTCTCGAGTTGCAATAGGGGAGTCGGTTCTCCTCTTGAGTTGTGAGGGAGACATCAAGGTTTCTCTTGTGTTGCAGCAGGGAGTTGGTCCTCCTCGAGCTGCAAGGGAAAACTCAGGATTCCTCTCGAGTTGCAGCAGGGAAGTCGGGGTTCTTCTCAAGATGTGGCAGGAAATTAGGGGTTCCTCTTGAGTTGTGATGGGGAACTCAGGATTCCTCTCAAGTTGTGACAGGAAACTCGGGATTCAACTCATGTCGCTGCAGGGGAATTGGGCCTCATCTAGAGTGGAGGCGGGGAACTCAGGGTTCTTCTCCAGTTGCGGAGGAAAACTCGGCTTTCCTCTCGAGTTGCCATGGAGCTCTAGGGGTTCCACTTAAGGTGCAAAATGGTAGTCAGTCCTCATCTTGAGCTGAGGTGAGGAACTCGGGTTTCCTCTCAGTTTGCCACAGAGGACCCATTAGTTATTGTGAGAGGGCTGAATTGAGCATCTAACTGCCAAATGCAGGTTGATATTTATCAGGGTGGCAGATGTTTTTATCATTCACTCAAACCCATAGCTGTTTTATTTTTTTTTTAATAAATGTTCCAGAAATCATTTGGGATTTTATTCAAAATAACATTAAGTACAAAATTAAAAATTAAAAAAAAAAAAAAAAACAGCTCTTCAAATGTCATCTCAAATCCTTGCCTTCATCAGTTTTTCTTTGCACAAAAGAAGCAGAATCCACTTCAAAACATTACTTTTACAAAATCCATCAAAAAGAGGGTAGGGACTTAAGAAATGGAATGCTCTCTTATTTTTGCTATATTTTATGATCCCTTGACTTCAACAGTTTTCTTTTAACTAAGCCATCAAGCAAATTATCAAGGAAAAGAAAAAGGAAAGAAGATAAACAGGAGGCTAAGAGGAAGAAGGAGCTAGAGTTCTTTCTTTATGAAGAGCTCTTTCCTTATGAAACTTCGTGTACCTCTGTGGGGAGGGAGGTGTTGGGAGGTGCGTGGTGCAGCTGTGTGTCTTTCCTAAGCCATCTAATGAGGGTGAGAGAAAAGTCAAAGAAATTTCAAATTAAAAGCTCTTATGTGTCAAAATAAAACTTTTGATTCCAAAGTGACTTTGTAGTGTCAGGTGCCCAGTGTAGCCCTGGGATCTCTGTTGATTTACTCCAGTTGTGGGTAAGGAATTTGTAGTACTGATTCAGAAGTTGAATCTGTTGTGAAAGAACCTCTCTAATAGTTGTTTTCAGTTAGTGATAGTTATTATGTTTCCCTGGTAGCTCAGTCAGTAAAGAATCTGCAATACAGGAGACCCAGGTTCAGTCCCTCGGTTGGGACGATCCCCTTGGAGAAGGAAATGACAACCCACTCCAGTATTCTTGCCTAAGAAAGCCCATGGATAGAGAAGCCTGGTGAGCTAGTCAATGGGGTCTCAAAAGAGTCTGACACAACTGAGTGAATAAACCACCAAAATTAATAAGTTATCAAACAGTATCATTAAGGAAAATAGCACTGTGAGATATACCATTTGCCAGGCTTAGGGCAGCCTGCTCCCATGAATCACTATAACTATTATGTTATTCTTTTTCTAGACAATATTTAACCTCCCTAATTTGTGTGTGATAATTCAATCACATCACTTATTCCAGGATTATGTGAAAATTCAGAATATTAAAAAGGATAGTGTGTTTCAGTGTGTATGATATACCTGCTTCCATTCCCCCAAAACTGACTAGCTATGACTTTCCTATGAATGATTCATGGTGTTAACCAAGAAAACAAGTGCTTTCCTTTCTTCTCTCTTTTTTTTTTTTTTGAAAAGAGGGTGATATGAGGTACACAGGAAAATTTGCTCTTATGTTGTCTGCTCAGTTGACAGTCATGTCTGAGTCACGTCTACTCAGTCATGTCTGAGTCATGTCTACTCAGTCATGTCTGACTCTTTGAAACAACCTGGACTGTGGACTGCTAGGCTGCTCTGTCCATGGGATTCTCCAGGCAAGAATACTGGAGTGGGTTGCTATTTCCTCCTCCAGAGGATCTTCCCAACCCAGGGATTGAACTCGTGTCTCATGTCACCTGCATTCACAGGCAGGTTCATTATCACTAGTGCTACCTGGGAAGCCCATAAACATAAATTTCATTCATCTCAAGAGATTGAGGGGAAAGAAATGGCAACCCACCGCAGTATTCTTGCCTAGAGAATCCCATGGACAGAGGAGCCTGGTGGGCTGCTGTCCATAGGGTCACACAGAGGAAAAGGCAACCCACTCCAGTATTATTCCCTGGAGAATCCCAGGGACAGAAGAGCCTGGTGGGCTGCTGTCTATGGGGTCGTATAGAGTTGGATAGAGCTGAAGCGACTTAGCAGCAGCAGCAGCAGCAGCAAGAGATTTAAATAGGCATGATGAATAAAATAATACTTAATTTTAAGTTCCATTTTGATGAACTCAATTTATTCTTAGATTGGTAATAATTTTTTTTTCTGAATTTGAGTGTTCTAAGAGGATTTTAAATCATTTTTGGTTGTCTAGAAACATTAAAATGCATTATATGGAACATGTTCAATTCACAAAATTACAAGTTTGTCACATTTAGCAATGCACATTCCTTGAAGAAAGAGTCAGAATCGTTCATAAAAAAATGGAGAAGGTGGTAATTTTTTCTTGTTTTGCCTTTTTAATCTTTCCTACTTTGAAAGGTGATTAAAATGAACAGAAAAGTACAAGAAGAAAAATAGTGTGTTGAGATATATTACAAAATTTTTCTAAGTCCCTCTTTCCCCCAAAGAAATCCACAACAAGCTTCATTGGAATTGTCTGGGCTACTTGAGTGAGATAATGCATTTCCCTTGTTTCTATCCCATATCCCTAGGAATATAGTCTATGCTGCTGCCAAGTCACATGGGAGAGGAGCTTTCAAAAATCTTCAGGGTTACTTTGGGGAGTGGGATATAAAACTGGTAAGAATTTCATAAAAGTAACATTCACTAGCCAAGAGCATTTTATGTAATAACTCCCAAACATCTATCATAGGAAAAATATGCAAAGGCATGTAGACTCAGGGCTTCCCAATTTGTCAAATTGTTCTAATCCAGCAGTGTGAGAAGTGGCTGAAATCTTACACCCTCAGAAGCCTAGGCCTGTGTAGTTAAGAAAATAATTAAATAAAATAACTATGGAAAATCTTATTTAAAAGAGATAAGATTATGTGTGTTATGCCCAGAGTCCGAGTCCCCAAAACTGAGAGAATAAGACGTCCACAGCAATGCAAAAGCATAAAGGGGTTTTATTGCCAGCTCGAGCCAGGGCTCCCGTCTCATCCAGTGCAGTGGAGTCTTGACGAGAGCCCCGAGCCCAGATTTACAGTAGTATTTATAAGTTTAGAACAAAGACAGGGAGTTGGCAAGGGTTGATTGGCTGCAGGGGTTTCCTGGTATTTACTGATTGGCCAGTCATTATCCCTCTGATTGGCCAGAGTTATCATCTCTCTGATTGGCCAGAGTTACCATCTCTCTTATTTGCCAGAGTTACCATCTCTGGAAGCCCCGGAAGCATGATTCAGCGATTATTTTTGGCCTAGTGTACCTCTCTGAGCCTGTCATGGCTCTGGTGAGGTTGTAACATTCCCCCCTGTCTTTAGATCATATAGAGGAATCTTCTCTTTGTTTTGGGGTACAGTTTGATATTGCTGTCTAAGCACAAATAGTTGAACTGTATTAATATGCTCTTTTATAAACGTAATGAGCCGGGTGTTTGTTTTTGGGCCCAGTAGTCGTACATTATCTTTTCAGGGTGGTACAGGATTTTGGGCATTACAGTCACTATTATACAGAACTCTCTGTTTTGCTTAAAAACTGATGCATGTAAACATGGAGTTAGCCCGATGTGTGAACAAACCCACCATTTTTTGTCTCAGACACAATCTAATTTGTCTTATTTAGTCTTGTAATATTGGCCACCTGGGCACATAGTGGGGCTTTTTACTTTTAAAGATAGGGCGTATGGGAGGGGGCCTCTCATACATAACTTTGAAAGGGGTTAAGTCCAGCTTGTAGGGGGTATTACGTGCATGGAAGAGGGCGAAGGGAAGGAGAGTCACCCAGTCCCCGCCAGTCTCTACTGCCAATTTTGCCAAAGTTTTTTTAGAGTCCAATTTATCCTCAACCTGTCCTGAGCTCTGGGGATTGTATCTACAATGTAGCTTTCATTTGGTCCCCAGAGCTAGGGCCAGTCCCTGTATAATCTGACTCACAAAGGCAGGCCCGTTATCAGAGCCAATAGTCACTGGCAGCCCAAACCTAGGTACTATTTCTTTTAGGATCTTTTTAGCTACTATCATTGCTGTTTCTCTCTTAGTAGGGAATGCTTTCACTCACCCAGAAAAAGTATCCACCAAAACTAACAGATAACGGTACCCATACTTGCCTGGTTTTACCTCTGTAAAATCTATCTCCCAGTGTTGCCCTGGCCTCTCTCCCCGGTACCTCAATCCCGTATACTGTCCTTTTCCCGGCTTCATCACCTGGAACACTTTGCAAGCCTGGACTATGTCTCGTACAGTCGCCTGTTGTCAGGGAAACCGCAAACGTGCTGTCTGTAAGAGAGTTAGAGTCTTTTTTTCTCCTAGATGGGTGGTCAGATGTAGGTGCGTACAGAGGTGTTGACCCAAGTTGGTGGGAAGTATCAAGTTGTCATCTTGGTCCCGATACCATCCGTCTTCGCCCTCCTGAGGGCTCGCATTTTTTGAATCCAATTGAGATCAGAAGAGGAATACTTGGGGGTTGGGGGCAAGGTTCTCATACCTGGGGGTGACAGCCCCACAGTTAGTATAGGGGCTGTGCAGTCCCTGTTAGCCACCTCATGAGCTGCCATATCAGTGGCTCAGTTGCCTTGAGCCTTAATGTCTCTTCCCTTTTGATGTCCAGGGACATGTACTATTGACATTGTTCGAGGCTGCTGGACGGCTGTTAAGAGTCTGTGGATTTCAGGCAGGTTTTTAACTTCTTTTTCCTCGGCTATCAAAAATCCCTGCTCTTTATATATTGGGCCCTGGATGTGTACGGTGTCGAATGCATACCGACTGTCGGTATAAATAGTGAGTCTTTTCCTTTTACCCTCTCCAGAGCCTGTATTAAGGCTATTAGTTCCGCTTTTTGGGCAGAGGTACCTGGGGGAAGGGCTTCAGCTCATATTATCTTCCCAGAGTCATCAACTATTGCAGCTCCAGCCTGTCTCTGTCCATCTTTTATAAAACTGCTTCCATCTGTAAACCATATCAGCTCACTGTTATTTAAAGGCACATCTGTTGGGTCTTTTTGTATTGCCGTCGTCTCAGCCAATATCTCACCACAATCATGGAGGGGGCTGTCTTCCTCTGGGTTGGGTGAGAGTGGCCGGGTTCAGGAAGCAGGGCATCTGGAAGTGTATCCGTGGGGTGTCCAGCAGCAAAGCCTGATAATGGGTCAAACAGGCATTAGAGATCCATGTATTTGGTGGCTGCTTCAGAATCCCTTCGATGGCATGGAGAGTGTAGACCAGGAGTTGCTGTCCATAAGTCAGCTTGCCAGCATCATGGACCAGGAGGGCAGTAGCGGCAATGATTCGGAGGCAAGGTGGCTACCCCACAGCCACTGGGTCCAGTCGTTTGGATAGGTAGGCCGCTGGTCGCCTCCAAGGCCCCCATTGCTGTGTCAAGACTCCTTTTCCCATTCCCCGTTTTTCATCTACAAACAATTGGAAGGGCTTGGACGGGTCAGGGAGAGCAAGGGCTGGGGCTTCTAGCAGAGCCTGTCTGAGTTCTTAAAAAGCCCATTTCATTGGCTCAGTCTAAGTCCAGTTTTTATTTTTTTCTACTTTTTTCATATAGTGGCCGGGCCTTTTCAGCAAATCCCAAGATCCATAGCCGGCAATACCCAATAGTCCCAAGAAATTTTCTCACTTGTTGAGGAGTTGCCGGCTCAGGGATCTGCAATATGGCCTCTTTTATGGCCTGTGTCAGCTATCTCCATCCTTGTTTTATTTTATACCCTAGGTATATGACTTTTTGCTTAGCAATTTGGGCCTTCTTTGCACTAGCCCAGTACCCCAAGGTCCCCAAAGTTTGAAGGAGGTTGCCTGTTGTTTCTAGGCATGCTTTCTCAGTGGTTGCGGCTCGCATAAGATCATCAACATACTGCAATAGGACAATGTTGGGGTGATCAATGCGGTACTCATGGAGGTCTTCACCCAGAGCCTCACTGAATAGCATTGGTGAATTTTTGAAGCCTTGCGGAAGTCGAGTCCAAGTTAGCTGTCCTGAGGTCTGGCTGCCTTTTTCTATCTATTTGAATGTGAAGATCTCTTGACTCAAGGGGGCCAAGGGTAAACTGAAAAAGGCACCTTTTAAGTCCAGGACAGTATACCAGACATAGTCTGGTGGGAGGCCACTCAAAAGGGTGTACAGGTTAGGGACGGTTGGATGTATATCATTTACCCGTTTGTTGACTTTACAAAGATTTTGCACAGGCCTAAAGTCCGTTCCCCCTGGCCTTTTAACAGGTAACAAAGGAGTATTTCATGGAGATTGGCACCTTTTAAGAATTTTTGCCTCCAGAAGCTGTTGTATATGTGGTGCGATTCCTCGCCGGGCTTCTAGGCTCAAAGGGTATTGTTTTACCTGGATAGGGGTGGCGTCCGATTTAAGTTTGACAATGATGGGAGGCCTCTGCTTGGCTAGTCTTACCCCCGCAGTTTTTGCCCAGGGTAGAGGGTATTTTTGGACCCAAGGTTGTACATTGGGGTCAATGGCCATGAGCGGCTTTGGCTGATACAGTCTGTATTTGTCCCTCAATGTCAGAGACAAAACTTGTATGGGATATCCAGTCCCATCTAGAACTGATATCTCTCCATGGTCAAAGTGAATTTGGCATTGACTTTAAATAGTAAGTCTCTTTCCAACAAGGGTGCTGGGCATTTTGGTATCACAAGAAAAGAGTGGGTCACCTGCTGGGCCCCCAAGTTCACGTGACGTTTAGTAGTCCATCTATATCGTTTAATCTCGGTGGCCCCTTGTACCCAACGGGTCTTCTTAGACATCGGTCTGTCTTTTTGATTAAGGACCGAGTATTGAGCTCTCGTGTCCACCATGAAGCCAACCAGTTTCCCCTCCACATGTATAGTTATCCAGGACTCGGGGAGGGGTGCCGGGCCCTGAATTTTCTTTCCTCTTGCCTAACAGGTTCCTCCCTTTCCTCTGGAGTCTCTCTATGATTAAAACCCCTCTCTGTTGCCCTCACTAGGTCTTGCAGGGATTGCTCTCCCAACCTCTTTATTTTTTGTAGTTTTTTCCTGCTATCTGGGGCTGCCTGATTCACGAATGCTAGCATGACGGCTGCGTGCAACTCATCGGCTTGTGGGTCCATGGGGTTGTACTGTCTAAAAGCTTCCATTAATCTCTCAAGGAAAGCTGCCGGGCTCTCATTTGGCTCTTGTCTAACCAGATTTACTTTAGCCAAATTTGTTGGCCTCCTGGCGGCTGCTCGGAGGCCAGCCATGAGAGTCTGGTGGTACATTCGGAGACACTCCCTACCTTTAGCACACTCGAAGTCCCAGCAGGGCCGCGTCAGGGGAAATCCCTCATCAATCAGGTTAGGCTGTGTAGTGGGTCTCCCATCTACCCCTGGCACATTTTTTTTTATGCTTCTGACAAGATTTGTTCACGTTCCTCTGTAGTAAAGAGCACTTGTAACAACTGTTGACAGTCATCCCAGGTGGGGTTATGGGTGAAAAGGATAGATTCTAAAAGGTCAATGAGGCCCTGAGGTTTTTCAGAGAATGAAGGGGTCTGAGTTTTCCAGTTGTAAAGATCACTGATGGAAAAAGGCCAGTACTGGTATGTCCGTTCTCCGTCTGCTCGGGCAGGCCCCGCCCGAACTGGAAATGCCTGGACTGTGGAGGAGGGGGCACCCGGATTGTTTTTTTTTTTTTGCCATATTGGTGATGCCCCTGGTTCTTCCCCGAGTTCCTTGGGCGGGGCCTCCTTCCCAGGCTGGGGCCAAAGGCTTGGTGTCCCTTTGTATCCCTCCAGAAGAGACCTGAGGAACCTGCAGGGGCAGAAGTGGATCCACATAGGGAGATCCGGCGGGGAGAGTTCAATCTCCAGGTCAAGTAAATTGGGGTATAGTGAGGATTCCTGGAATACCGGTTTCACCCGGTTGCTGTGCTTTTTGTCTTCTTTCTCTTTGGATGTTTCTACGACTAGTACCTGTGGATGTAATGAAGCTGAGGACGGGGAAGAGGGAAGGGAAGTGAGGGGCTGAAAAACAAAAGGTTTTAGCCAGGCCGGGGGTTTTCCACCAGGTCCTGCCAGACCAAAATGTATGGAGTTTGGTCTGGGTGCCCTGAAGGGTAGGGAGCGAGCACCTTCTCTCTGACCACTTGAATAGTAGGCAGGCTGAAGGTGCCTTCTTGTGGCCAGCCAACATCAAAAGCAGGCCACTTGGCAGAACAAAAAGTTACTAACTTGCTTTTCTTCACCAGCAATGATAGATTCTGTGCTCTAGACTTAAAATCAGAGAAGTGGTTAATCATAAGAGATAAAGGAGTAGAAGTTGTTTGTCCCATGATCACAGAAAAATACACTGGGAGCCAACAGAGCACACAAAGAGCAACGCAGACACCACAAATAGACAAACAGATAACAAACGCAAGGTGGCCACCGACAACGCACCCAATCTTACCTGCAGGATGTTCGCAGAGCTAGCCACCTCCCCAGCACGATACCGGGCCTCGGCCTTACGCTGGACCTAATCCAGTAACCAGAGCCAGCTGCCTCCCCAGCATGATACCGGGCCTTGGCCTTACACTGAACTCAATCCAAAACTAACACCAGTGTTCAGATATCTCTTCTCCTAGTGAGGAAACCCCTTCTACTGGGAGAATGTTATTCTTCCCAGTTAAAGGGATCCCAGACAAGCCCCCAAATGTTATGCCCAGAGTCCGAGTCCCCAAAACTGAGAGAATAAGACATCCACAGCAATGCAAAAGCATGAAGGGGTTTTATTGCCAGCTCAAGCCAGGGCTCCCGTCTCATCCAGCGCAGTGGAGTCTTGACGAGAGCCCCGAGCCCAGATTTACAGTAGTATTTATAAGTTTAGAACAAAGACAGGGAGTTGGCAAGGGTTGATTGGCTGCAGGGGTTTCCTGGTATTTACTGATTGGCCAGTCATTATCCCTCTGATTGGCCAGAGTTACCATCTCTCTGATTGGCCAGAGTTACCATCTCCAGAAGCCCCGGAAGCATGACTCAGCGATTATTTTTGGCCTAGTGTACCTCTCTGAGCCTGTCACGGCTCTGGTGAGGTTGTAACAATGTGCTTTTACCAATATATTCAAGAAAATAAAACTGCACATTGGTGAGAAATTAAATACATCACATTCTAAGTTTAAACAATACAAGTTGATTCTCGAGATATAAGCAGGACCCCAGCAATTTCAGTGGGCTAAAATCATTCTTTGCGAATTCTTTGTTCACAATAAAAATCAAGCTAGAAAACAATAATAAAAAATAACTAGGAAAATGATGTAACAAATTTTGAAATAACTCACAGATCATATGATGGAATTTAGAAAATAATACTGTAGAACAGAAGATTCGCTATAAAGATAGGACTTTTGTATTGTGGAAGGAACTAGGAAGTAATTTTCTGGGAGGGAAGTTTTGGATGGGCAGGACAGTACCGTTCAGTGCTACTGAAACACCGCCATGTTGCGGACACATTAGAGCATGCGCGAATGCGGGACGCTCAGCAAAGTCTGTGTAAAACTTTGCCTGCTGTGTAACTACTTCCCTGAGCTCTCAGTCA
Organism: Capricornis sumatraensis; assembly: GCF_032405125.1. Classification (NCBI taxonomy): domain Eukaryota; kingdom Metazoa; phylum Chordata; class Mammalia; order Artiodactyla; family Bovidae; genus Capricornis; species Capricornis sumatraensis. Next base: position 28,122,264 of record NC_091076.1, read on the forward strand.
AGCTTCACTCAGGGACTTGGGGCCACTTGCTGACTAGAAAGGTGTGAATGTGGAGTAGAAAAGATCTTGGACAAGTAGAACCCACTGGATCCGTTTCTGTGCGTCCTTCCCCATGTGCTGTGCTCTGTTGCTGCACATGTGTCCAGTTCTGTGAGACCCAAGGGTGGAATATTAACTATTTTACAATATTAAAACCTTAGTGATTAAACGAGAGCTGGTGAAAGACTCTGAGTGAAGATCACAAAGTAGGGAAAGGTTTTTGCCACAGTTCAAGCACAAAAATGTGAATAAACGCAAGGAACCAAAGAAGAAAACTGTTAAGAAACAGTATACACCATTCCCACCACCTCAGCCAGAAAGTCAGATTGATAAAGAATTGGCTAGTGGTGAATACTTTTTTAAGGCAAGTCAAAAGAAGAGACAGAAAATGGAAGCAATAAAGGCTAAACAAGCAGAAGCTCTTAGTAAGAGACAAGAGGAAAGAAACAAAGCTTTTATTCCACCTAAAGAAAAACCAGTTCACCTAAAAAAACCTAAGGAAGCTTCTACTGAAACTAAGATTGATGTGGCTGCCCTCAAGGAAAAGGTTAAGAAAGCAAAGAATAAGAAACTGGGAGCTCTTACAGCCGAAGAAGTTAAGCTTAAAATGGAAGCAGATGAAAAGTAAAAGAAGAAAACACACAAACTCTGAACTAAAATTTATTAAGCTATCTCCTTTCGTAAAGGATTTTGAAATACTGTAGTTGGCAACATTAGTTGCCTTATTCATGAGAAGTAATACCCTGATCACTTTTTTCTGAGTTTGTGCTTTATTACAGTGTTAATATAAACTGTTCTTTATAAATTATTGTGTTGTTCATATGTTTTTCGAAAAATTTCAAACTAGAGAGTGGTATACGTGTGTTTATATGCATTGCATCTAATCTATTCCAGGCAGGTTTTACCTAAGCATGATTTTAGGGGTAGTTTTTAAGGTTGTTTAGACTTTAAATATCGGAGAAGGCGATGTTACCCCACTCCAGTACTCTTTCCTGGAAAATCCCATGGATGGAGGAGCCTGGTGAGCTGCAGTCCATGGGGTCGCAAAGAGTCGGACACTAATGAGCGACTTCCCTTTCACTTTTCACTTTCATGCATTGGAGAAGGAAATGGCAACCCACTCCAGTGTTCTTGCCCGGAGAATCCCAGGGAGGGAGGAGCTTGGTGGGCTGCCGTCTATGGGGTCGCACAGAGTCGGACATGACTGAAGTGACTTAGCAGCAAGGGTGGAAGCTCACCAGGCTCCTCTGTCCATGGGATTCTCCAAGTAAGAATATTGGAATGGGTTACCCTGCCCTCCTCCAGGGGATCTTCCTGATTCATGGATTGCACCCACTTCTCCTGCATTGCAGGCAGATTCTTTACCCCTGAGCCAGCGGGGAAACCTCTTCCTTCCCCATAACTGGCTTCAAAGACATTCAGAAAGAAAGCTGCGGCTTCCCTTCTATCTGCCTCTTTTGTAATCTAATGTCACACCATATAAAAGAAAAGACTTCTGGTAAATGCAGCTTCACCAAATTGGCAAAGTACAAACTACCATGGAGACAAAAATATTAAAAAATAAACTGAAAAACTATTGATCATTTGAACAATATGATCAAAAAGTAGACTTCCTTCATGAAATATTGTACTCAATATCTGAGGAATAGAAATTTCTTTTCATGCACACTCTGAACATTTGCAAACCACATCAAATATCAGTCCACTAAGAACAGACTAAACCCCCAGCAATTTCAGTGGGCTAAAATCAATCATCATTTTCTTCTTTCACGATAAAAATCAAACTGTAAAACAATAAAAGTAACTAGGAAAATAATGTAACAAATTTTGAAATAACTCACAGATCATATAATGGAATTTACAAAATAATTTCAGGTACATGGTACTGAAAATAATGTCCAGCTCAAATATTATGGGTGCAGTAAATACTTCTCATGGGTTTTTAGGGACAATGTGTAGTTTTTAACTAGGCTATTTTAAAAGAACAAAGAAAAATAGCATCAAAAGAAGAGGATAGTAATATAAACTTTTTTTAAGAAAAGGAAAAGGAAGGAAAAAATCAATTTAAGAGGAAAAATTGATGAAAAGCATACAGAAAGCATTCTTAATGGGAACATATTAGACTCATCCTGTTTTTAATCAGCAGCAAGAAATTACACTTCCCATAATCCTGGTTCTTGTTCAGATTACTGAACTCTGAGAACAACTAGAGAAACTAGGTAAAGTGTTTAAAAAATTGATTGAAAACATCAGGAAATTTCAAGGCAAAGGGGGACTTGTGGCCTTACAGAACCAGTGTCTGGGAGAGGAAAGCAAAACAACGTGCCGGAGTTAAACCTGTGCTTATGGTGATTATTTGATCTTAAGGAAATAGCAGATTTCAAAAGCAAAAATAATAGCTGAAAACAAAAGTTCAACCTAGCATTCAACAGACTTAGGGCTTAGGAAAAAGTTATCTTTAGGTCCTTCCAAGAATAAGTACCCTTGATAAAATTCCAGAGTTTCCTTTTGAAACATTGCATATAAGAGCACAGGTTGAAAGTAACAGAATGGACCAAAAATACGCCAAGGAAACACTAAACAAAACAGATCTATTAGACATAGAAGATATATTAGACAAAGAAGATTGGAAAGCAATATGTAATACAAGAAATTGAGATATTTTATAATGAAAAAGCACTCCAAAATCACTGCAGATGGTGACTGCAGCCATGAAATTGAAAGATGCTTGCTCCTTGGAAGGAAAGTGATGACAACCCAGACAGCATGCTAAAAAGCAAAGACATTACTTTGCCAACAAAGGTCCGTCTAGTCAAAGATATGGTTTTTCTAGTAGTCATGTATGGATGTGAGAGTTGAACTATAAAGAAAGCTGAGTGCCGAAGAATTGATGCTTTTGAACTGTGGTGTTGGAGAAGACTCTTGAGAGTCCCTGGGACTGCAGGGAGATCCAACCAGTCCATTCTAAAGGAGATCAGTCCTGGGTGTTCTTTGGAAGGACTGATACTAAAGCTGAAACTCCAATACTTTGGCCACCTCATGTGAAGAGTTGACTCATTGGAAAAGACCCTGATGCTGGGAGGGATTGGGGGCAGGAGGAGAAGGGGATGACAGAGGATGAGATGGCTGGATGGCATCACCGACTCGATGGACATGAGTTTGGGTGAACTCCAGGAGTTGGTGATAGACAGGGAGGCCTGGCGTGCTGTGGTTCCTGGGGTCGCAAAGAGTCGGACACGACTGAGCAACTGGAGTGGAGTGAACTGAACTGAACTGAATAAGGAAGAAATGATTAAATAAGTTAGCCTAATGGGATACAGCACAATCATTCACTGAAATTGATATGGAGATTTTACAAAACAGTCATCTCATTTGTATATAGTTGAATTCACAATTTAACTCACACTAGAATCAGAGAAGCCACAAAATATTATCTTTTTTTTTTTTTTTTTGGAATTACTCTTATCTTAATCGCCACCTGCTGGTAGCCAGGGAGAAATATTTCTAACAGTTACCAGGTGTCCAACTTTGTTGGCTTCAAAGACATAAACAGTGCTTTTAGTTGGGTCTCAGTAATTCCTGGATAAACATGCTCAGTTTCTCAGAGAGCCTGTCTCCCATCTTGTTTCCACTGCAAAGATGGTGTTACAATTTATTCGTGGAAGGAAATGTGGCATGAGAGAAGGGTATCTGCTTTCATGCTGATTTTAGTCTGTGAGCTGCTTTCTGCTTTTGTTTGGCAAGATAACCCTTGTAGGTCTGGTCACTCGGAGCCCTCCTAGCATTCTATGACCATTGAACCTGTAGTCTTTTCTGCTGACATCATATGGCAAGTAAATCTGCAGTAGAGGCCTGGATAACACTCCTTGAGAGGAGCAACATCCTCCACTTGCCAACTCCATTCTCCTGGTTTATTTCTCTCCAGATTTATTTCATGCCCCCACCTTGCCTGTGGCTCAGTGGCCTGCTGCCCTCAGCCTCTGCTAGGTAGGGCACTAACTGGCAGTGCCACAGATTCTCCACTTGGGACCCCCTGGTAACAAAAATTGAGGAAGCCTTGAGGAAGAGAACTAGATGTTCTTTCTGATCAGACCTATCTACTCCTTGGTTGTTATGTTGGATTGATCCAAATTAATGTGAAGTCCTCTGTATAACTTCCTAGTTTCCCCCTAGGGACTCCACCTGGAAATGGGGGCAATCGCTCCCCGAGTCCAATGCCCCCCTGCTTATTGCAGAGTCTGGAATAAAGATTTGGGTAAAGAACTGTATTTAGGATGAAATTCCAGGGGGTGAGAAAGTGAGACAGAGAGTAAAGCAAATGTTTATCAGGGGGTTACCTTTATGGGAAATTAGAGTTCAATCTCACTGAGGGTCTTCAGAGACTGCGTAAAGCAAAGCATAGGATTATTACACTGAGGGATGGACAAGGTGGGATCTTTACCCACCAATTCCCGTCACTAATTGATTGAGGGTGGCTTCTAGGAGTAACTCTTATGCAATTCTACTTGCCCTACTAGGACAAGGACATTCCTGTACCAGGAAAAAAATAAATCCAGGTGAAGAGTTATAAGTACTTGGGTTAGAATACAACAGTCTTTATGGAAATTGTCCACTGAAGCTACAGGCAAACTCTAGGTGAGTGACGGCTTTGGTGGGGTACTGATAGCATCTGCTTACATCTACTTACATTATTAGGATGTGTATTCCTCTCCCACTGAAGCCTAGGAAGATGTAAATGCGATCTACATCTTATTAATATGCCTATCTCCTTCTGACTTTATCTTTCTTCTTGCCATCCTCCAAAGCTATGAGCAGTGGCATTTCCTACTTGTCATATTTTGCTTCTTCCTAGTTCTAAATCCAGGCTTCCTGCCTTTTTTTTTTTTAATGGCAAACGAAAGTTGTCTTCTCTATGAGCTAGAACTCTTACGGGTGACACCTGTAAGCTTGGCCCTTAATTTGTCAAGTGGAAGTCAAAAGAAAAGCTTTATTGATACATAAATATACAGCATACAATTTAGTCATTAGCGTGTATAATTCAATGGCTTTTAGTATATTCACAGATATATGTTACCATAGTACAATGAATTTTAGCATGTTTTCATCACTTCAAAAAGTAAACCTGTACCATTTAGCTATCAGCCCCTCCCTAGTCTTAAGCAAATACTATTCTACTTTCCGTCTCTCTGGATTTCCTTATTTTAAGCATTTAATATGAATTATATCACATAATATGTAGTCTTTCATAACTGGTTCAGTTAGCATAAAGATTTAAAATTCATACATTTTGTAGCATATCCCAGTGTTTTTTTCTTTTTGTAGATTAGTTATATTCCATTGTATGGCTATATCAAATTTCATTTGTCCATTGTCAGTTGATAAACATTTTGATGGTTTCCACCTTTTGGCTATTATGAATAATACTGATTTAAACATTCATGTGCAAGTTTTTTGTGTAACCATTTTTCATTTTTTTGGGTAAATACCTCAAGTGGAATTATTGGGTCATATGATAAATTACAGGAGAAGGCAATGACACCCCATTCTAGTACTCTTGCCTGGAAAATCCCATGGATGGAGGAGCCTGGTAGGCTACAGTCCACGGGGTCGCTAGGAGTCAGACATGACTGAGGCGACTTAGCAGCAGCATGATAAATTACTGTTTAATCATTTGAGAAGCCAAATGAATTAAGTAAATACTTTTACTATACATAATGCCTGTATTTCAATATTATTAAACTACTGCAAGATTCTATCATGGATTTTAGAAGCTGCATATACCCTATACTTTCTCTTCACTTTGCTTTTGTTTTTGAAAAATTCTTAACTGCTCCAATTGGACCAACATCTTGTTCTGACTAAGGTGAATATTGTCTACTTAAAAATATGGATAAGTTCATAAATAATTTTTAAATATTCTCTTTACATGTGTAAAAAATTATAGGTATTGACCTGCAAGTATCTTTGTAAGGGTACACACCAAACTGTCAACAGTAGCTTCTAAAGGGTAGGATGAAGGAAATAAGGGAAGCATACTTCCACCTTTGGGCTTCCCAGGTGGCACTGGTGGTAAAGAACCTGCCTGCCAATGCAGGAAACATAAGAGACATGGGTTTTGTTCCTGGGTTTGGAAGATCCCCCAGGAAGATCCCCTGGAGGAGAGCATGGCAATCCACTCCAGCATTCCTGCCTGGAGAATCCCATGGACAAAGGATCCTGGCTGGCTACAGTGCATAGGGTCACAAAGAGTCTGACAAAACTGAAATGACTTAGCCTGTCTTCCATTTTTAAGTTTCTGACATTGGTTATTATATGAATTTTATTCCAATGATTATATAACAAATAGATTAATTTTTAAAGCCTAGATGGAGAGTGTTCAGATTAATGAAATCAGAAATTGAAAAAGTTAATCCTCTAGGTCCCATAAAGAAAAGTGAAAGTCACTCAGTGATGAATGACTCTTTGCAACCCCGTGGACTATACAATCCATGGAATTCTCCAGGCCAGAATCCTGGAGAGGGTGACTTTTCCCTTTTCCAGGGGATCTTCCCAATCCAGGAAGAACTAGGGTCTCCTGCATTGCAGGCGGATTCCTTACCAGCTGAGCTACCAGAGAAGTCAGGTTCTATAAAATAGATAACTAATGAGAATATACTGTGTAGCACAGGGATCTCTACTTAATGCACTTTGATGACCTGGAAGGGAAGGAAGTCTAAGAGTGAGGGGATGTATGGCTAATTCATTTTACTGTACAATAGACACTAACACAACATTGTAAAACACATATACTCCAATAAGAATTAATTTAAAAAAGGGAAAGTTACAACCAACACCACAGACACACAAAGGATCATAAGAGACTACCACAAACAATTATATGCCAGTAAAATGGACAACCTAGAAGAAACAGACAAATTCTTAGAAAAGTACAATCTTCCAAGACTGAACCAGGAAGAAATAGACAATTATATAGGTTGACATACTGGATCAGAAATGATTGCTTTTTATTCTCACAAACAGCATGAAGGCAAGAGGGACGATTTTAGAGACAGCAGTTGAGGGGAACTAAAGATATTAACAAGGGGCTATGCTATAGGGTGGCTTCAGATTCTGATAACGAGACAACTCCAGTACATCAGCAGCACGTCCCTTTGCTGAGTCTCCAATAGATTGCAGACCCTGAGAGAAAGGGCTTAATGTGTAGTAACAAGGTGTCTGAATTGTCTGCGTCACTCATTGCAGCTGGGAAGATTCCAGGATGAAGGGAGATGCAGGCTGGAAGCAACGTGCTTGCTGACAGTTTCCTGATTTGGTAAAATGCTCTTTCTGGGAAGATGGAGGTCACCTTGCATTTTGTGGAATCACTAACATTGAAGGAAGAGAAAATTATAAGAGTGAACTGAAAGTTTTTAAATAAGATGATGAATGGGAGTTTAGCTTATTAACAAGTCAGTTATGTGTGTTCATAACCACTTGCTTTTCATACTGGAACTCCAGTTTGTATTGCTCTTCCCTTTCCTATGTCCTTCATTAATTTTGTTCCTTTATTCTTTCTCTCATTCTCCCTTTATTTCTTTCCTTTCCTTTTCTTCACTTCCCATCCCCTTTTAATCATTTGGTCAGAGTAATCCAGTGAAATTTTTCACAACTGAAAGCCATCTCATTCCTTGTTTGGAAGAGATAGAAGACGTTCTAAGTTGTCCCTTCTAGAACCAATTCTGCAGTCAGGAAATAAAGTATTGAAGGAGCAAAAAAGACTAAAGTTATTCCTTAGTTCTTCAGAAATCTGTCCTGCAGCAGAAATGAGGAGAAATTATTCACCAACTTTTCAATTGCAAGTTTTTTGAAACAATCTTAAAGCTATTTTATATCTTTTGGTTATTCATATAGTTAAAGATAACTTAATACTTTTACTGTTAAATTTTATTAAAATTTTACCAAGAAACTTATATGAGACAGTAATATAAAAATTCTAAAACAGCTCAAAATACAGGTAAATTAAGTTCGGGTGGGAAATGAAGACTAGGATATCCAAGGAAATTTAGGCTTCACCATCATCATAGATGCTGTCAATCTATATTATTGGCAGAGAAATATGAATTCACATACTGTTTCGTGAGTGAGCAAAAAAGCAACTTACATAATAGCATTCTTAATGTGAACCTGAATCAGTTAAGATAGTTATTTAACTGCGGCACAATGACTTAGGCTCAAATATTTATTATTTCAGGTAAGGACATCTTAGAGACAGGCAGTTGCAAGACTTTCTCATTGTTTCAATTATACCAGCAAGAACACAGATCTTTCTTTTTTCCCATTCTACCATCCTTACCTGTTTTTTTTTTTTTATCCTCGTTATCATTATTTCCTATTATAAGATGGCTACTATATCTGTAGGTGTCATGATGGGATTTGAAGCAGGAAAAGGGTATATTAGTCAAGGACTTGAGTTGAAAATAACAAATATGCTGTCACTAGTTTAGCTTAAAAGTAGTTTGCAGTATATTCAGCAGCTCATGAAACCATCGGAAGGGTGGGGAAAAGATCCATAGTTCAGCTTTGAGAAGAAAAGCTCAAAATCCACTTACAAAACACACCAGAAACTTTAGCCACTGCATTTACTTAATGCTAAATTCTAGCACAACTGCACTCATCTCACACACTAGTAAAGTAATGCTCAAAATTCTCCAAGCCAGGCTTCAGCAATACGTGAACCGTGAACTTCCTGATGTTCAAGCTGGTTTTAGAAAAGGCAGAGGAACCAGAGATCAAATTGCCAACATCTGCTGGATCATGGAAAAAGCAAGAGAGTTTCAGAAAAACATCTATTTCTGCTTTATTGACTATGCCAAAAGCCTTTGACTGTGTGGACCACAATAAACTGTGGAAAATTTTGAAAGAGATGCAAATACCAGACCACCTGACCTGCCTCTTGAGAAACCTATATGCAGGTCAGGAAGCAACAGTCAGAATTGAGCATGGACCAACAGACTGGTTCCAAATAGGAAAAGGAGTACGTCAAGACTGTACATTGTCACCCTGCTTATTTAACTTATATGCAGAATACATCATGAGAAATGCTGGGCTGGAAGAAGCACAAGCTGGAATCAAGATTGCTGGGAGAAATATCAATAACCTCAGATATGCAGATGACACCACCGTATGGCAGAAAGTGAAGAAGAACTAAAGAGCCTCTTGATGAAAGTGAAAGAAGAGAGTGAAAAAGTTGGCTTAAAGCTCAACATTCAGAAAACTAAGATCACGGCATCCGGTCCCGTCACTTCATGGCATCCAGTCCTGTCGCTTCATGGCAAATAGATGAGGAAACAGTGGAAACAGTTTGGTGATTGCAGCCATGAAATTAAAAGACACTTACTCCTTGGAAGGAAAGTTTTGACCAACCTAGACAGCATATTAAAAAGCAGAGACATTACTTTTTCAACAAAGGTCCATCTAGTCAAGGCTATGGTTTTTCCAGTGGTCATGTATGGATGTGAGAGTTGGACTATAAAGAAAGCTGAGCACCAAAGAATTGACTGTTTTGAACTGTGGTGTTGGAGAAGACTCTTAGTCCCTTGGACTGCAAGGAGATCCATCCAGTCCATTCTAAAGGAAATCAGTCCTGGGTGTTCATTTGAAGGACCGATGTTGAAGCTGAAACTCCAATACTTTGGCCACCTGATGTGAAGAGCTGACTCATTTGAAAAGACCCTGATGCTGGGGAATATTGAGGACAGGAGGAGAAGGGGATGACAGAGGTTGGGATGGTTGAATGGCATCACCGACTCAGTGGACATGGGTTTGGGTGGACTCCGGGAGTTGGTGATGGACAGGGAGGCCTGGCGTGCTGTGATTCATGGGGTCGCAAAGAGTCGGACACGACTGAGCGACTGAACTGAACTGAAGTTCGAGGACTTGGTTTTACTGAAACTTGAGTGTATGATTAAATCTGCATCAAGTTCCCTGACTAGGAGAGTTTGCTTGCTCAACGTGAGGCTAATCTGACAGCTGTTTACCCTAACCGACTGTCCAGTTTGCCTCCTATTGAGCAGGTTCCTGGTGACACAAGATTTTCGGTGGCAAACCGTGAAAGCCCTGGCCAACCCAAGGTGTATGTCTCTCTACCTCACCACTGTCGAGAATCAGTCACCACTGCAGGCCAAATCTGTTTCATTTTCTCCCTCAGTTGCATTAATGAAAGAGGTGCCAAAGGAACAACACAAAGAGATTGTTGATACTTTAACCTGGTAACCTGGCCCGTGGGTACCTGTGCCCTCACTGATATCTTACATTTCATTTGGGGAATCAAGTCTCTTCTGAGGGAGGAGGAAGAAGGGAGGTGGAGCAAAGGAAGCCAGAGTTCTCCTTTAAAAATAAGTAAATACATCTAAAAGTAGTGTATGTTTATAAATGAAACCATTTTTATCTATATTCACATATCATTCGCAGTTATTAAGCACTGTTTGTTACTAAAAGAGAGAATCCGTATTTCCTGGGTCATCATACAGGTGAACTTGAAACTCAGTAAGCAGAAAAAAATAAATCTTCAGTGTGCTTCTTTTAAAAAAAAACAAAATGTCTTTCTCACTTTATTAATTTTTTTTTTGGCTGGGCTTGGTCTTCGTTGCTTTGCACAGACCTTCTCTAGTTGCAGCAAGCGGCGCCTCCCCTCAAGTTGCTGTGTGGAGGCTTCTCATTGCAGTGGCTTCTCTTGTTGCAGAGCACGGGCTCTAGGCATGTGGGCTTCAGTAGTTGCAGCACGTGGGCTCAGTAGTTGTGCCACACAGGCTTAGTTGATCCTGGGCATGTGGCATCTTCCCAGACCAGGGATCGAACCCTCGTCTCCTGCATTGACAGGCAGATTCTCATCCTCTGGGCCACCAGGGAAATCTTTCAATGCCCTTTTAGTCCAGGATTTGCCTGATGCTGCATCTTAGCCTTCAGTGAAATAGCTGCCCATAGTAGGTGAGCCAAGCACAGGGGAAAGAAGTCTGATACCGGTGGCATAGATCTAGCTTTGAATTCTGAATCCAAAATACCAAATTGCAGCATGACCCTTGTCAAATCACCTAATCTCTCTTCTCCTCAGCTTTACCATTTGTGAATTAAGATATCTGAGCTAAATAATCTTTAATTTCTAAAAATATGTGTCTCAACAACAACAACAAAAAGTCATTGGTTCAGTTTCCCCTATTTAAGGAAATATAAAATGACTTCAGGAATCAAACTGTCAGCTCCTCTACCCCCCAAAGAAAACTTAAGACCCTGTACGATTCCTGATTCATTTTAAAAAGAAAGTGACATTTCCACCAGAGTTTCAAACCAGGTCAGTCTGATGGCAGAGGTGTACCACGGAATTGTCTCTTCTGCTGTATAGGCAAGGTGGACATAAATACTGCTTGCTCTTCAAAGGGCATGGTTATTCTGTGAAGAGCAATATATTCTTAGGATAGTGAATAATTTTCTTTTTGATACTGAAGCTGCTTTTATGTCCATACAACATTGGTTTTCCTCCCTTAAACTGTAGAGAAGTACAGTAAAAGCTGCAAAGTCCCGATGACTTTCTGTCCCTTCTCGCATGACAGCACTGTTGCCTCCAGACACACACTTCATCTGTTAAGGACCTGGACCCAGCTGATCTTTTTTCACAGCCCTCCTGTCCTTGTCCATCTCCAAAAGACCACCCTGGGGCTAGAAACAAATTGGATTCAATGAACCTTTTTCTTTATTTTGAATTCTTGCTTTAATGGGATTGTAAAGGTTATAATGGAGGAAATTATTTGGGGCAGTGGTGTTAAGCACCTCTTCCCTTGGGCTTTCTAGTTCGTTTGGTTAGAGAAAATCTCTAATAAGGCCAAGGTCACTGGAACATATTAAATTGCCACACTGTTCTGTGGCACAGGTTGAATTCCCAGATTTGGCCAATAACCTGTCTCATTCACTCAATATTAATTCATTCACTTCCTCAACTAGATGCCAGGAACTGAAAATAATACTAAGCAGCAGTTTTTAGGCACTTGAATGTACCAGGTACAATGAGCTGTGCTTTACATACAGGATTTCATTTGATCCATACAATTGCTTCATGCAAGTTATGTTATTAGAGCCATTTCATATGAGGAAACTGAAGCTTAAACAGATTAAGGGATTTACTCAAGGAAGAAGAGGTAGGATTCATCCCAGGCAATCTGAGTTCATATCAAACTAAAGAGAGTTCTCGTTCCCACAGAGCATGTGCCTCCATAGGGAGCCAGATACTAAAGTTTAACTAGCTAAAGTACATTCAGTTACTATTTGATCATAATAATTAACCAGTCATTACACAATTGTGATCAAGAATGAGAAAAGGGATTGAGGACTATTAGATTCTATGGAAATGTCAGAGAACACTGCTGAAGAAGTGACACTTAAGTTGAGGCACAACTATTTAGAAGGAGTTAGTCAAGTAAAGGCAATGACACCTCACTCCAGTACTCTTGCCTGGAAAATCCCATGAACGGAAGAGCCTGGTAGGCTGCAGTTCATGAGGTTATGAAGAGTCGGACACAACTGAGCGACTTCCCTTTCACTTTTCACTTTCATGCATTGGAGAAGGAAATGGCAACCCACTCATTGTTCTTGCCTGGACAATCCCAGGGACGGGGGAGCCTGATGGGCTGCCGTCTATGGGGTCACACAGAGTTGGACACGACTGAAGTGACTTAGCAGCAGCAGCAGCAGCAGTCATATAAAAAGTGTGAGGGGTGGTGAGGTTTCCAGATGAAGGGACCCACCCTGTAAAAATAAAAATAATTAAATAAAGGAAGAGGCCAACATTTATTGACTGATTCAAAACAACTAGACTCTACTAAGTCCTTTATAAGACTTACCTGTTTTAATCCATATAGAAACACTTTAAGGTAGATATTATTGTTTATCCTTATTTCATGCAGAAGCTGAAACTTGTCATGGGTTGAATAGTGTTTCCACAAAACTCGCTACTCAAACTTTGGAAGGTGACCTTATTTGGATCTTAAGACGAAATCATTCTGGATTCAGGCTGAGCCCTAAATCCAGTGGCTGATGCTTTTGTAATAAGAGAGGACACAGAGACACAGAGAAGGGAATGAAAAGAGAGAGCACAGATTTGAGGAACACATCTATCGTCTTTGTTTTGTTTAGTCGTAAGTTATATCCAACTCTTTGTGACCCCATGGACTGCAGCACTCGTGGCTTCCCTGTCCTTCACTACCTCCCAGAATTTTCTCAACTCATGTCCATTGAGTCGGTGATGCTATCCAACCATCTTATCCTCTGCCACCCCCTTAAACACTAGAAACTAGCCCAGATATAAGGCCATTTTCCCCTCACAGGCTTTTGGTGCTGACACCTTAAGTTTGGACTTCTAGCCTCCTAAACAGTGAGAGAGTCAATTTCTGTTATTTTAGGCCACTCAATATGTGGTAATCGATTATGGCAGCCCAAGAGAAATAACACAATACTCTTTGGCACAGGGGAGCTCCCAATAAAAAAGCTTAGGAGGATTTATTTATTCAGCCTTATTCACTGTTAATGCTGTTTGTCAGATATTTTGACATAAATTATGAAAGGTACACCTGATGCAAATATGGTATCCACTTTCAAAGACTGCAAAGCAGGCGCTGATAGGTGTCATATAAAAGTATAGATTAATGATAATAATAATAGTAATAATCTCTCTCATGTATTAAGTATATGTACCAGGCACTGTGAGTGATTACTTACATACATTAATTTAATGTGCAAAAGGTATGTATAACTTATTGCATTTAGCAGATAAAGAAACTGAAGCATGATGAAGCTTAATTACCTTCTTCAAGGTTGTATATCTTTGCCAATGCCAGGGTGGGATCTCAATTTCCAGTGAGAGGATAAAGGAAGGAACTTAAAGAGAATGCAAGCCATCAGCAGAAGTTTCGCCCAGGTCTTCAGATTTATGCTGTAGATGCCATCACTTATTTCCTGGGTCATGAATGATGAGTAATGTTGGGCGTTGATGAATGAAAGGCAAGGAAAAGGATGTTGTGGGCATTAACAGTGAGCAAAAAGGCAGAAAAACAGAAAACGGGCCTTTTGTTAGTGCTCCAATTTGTTGGGATGTGTGGTACACTGAAAAAGAAACATGGAAATTTATTTGGAATGGTAGATTCAGACCAGTTGTTGACCTATGAGCAAATGTCAGAAGAAGCTGGGAAATTATTCTTTGAAGAGACTGAAGATCAGAAGGATTGTGCCAAACCAAGCAAAATGATCCGATTGCTGCTTCAGGGAGATGAATCCCACAAGATGTGAGAAGCAGACTGGTGGCTGGCACAGACTGATGACCAAATAACCATTTAGGAGCCAAACGTTCTAAGAGAGAGAGGGACAAAATGCATTCACATTCCTCAGAAAGCAGCTCTTAGGCCAATCCCAACTGCTTTTTTATTTAAAAACACCTGTTGAGCCTTTCTGTGCTACCCAAGTAGGGATCCATATGAAAATGTCTAAGATTCACATCATAACTTAAAGGGAGACTTGTCTGGAGCACTTGATATCCTGCAAATGAAGGAGGAGGATTCTCCTTCTTAAAGTTCTTGCAGGAGGAATATACTTAGCGGCTTTCAAATAACTGTACCTCTACGAAAGGAAATAAGTGATGGTGTTTACAGCATAAATCTGAAGACCTGAGAGAAGCTTCCACTGAGGGCTTGTATGATTATTGCTATCTGGCTGATAGCAGCATCATACCCTCTAGGAAAACTGGCTGTGGGGCTGGGCTGAAGTTTGCTACTCCTGCCACAGCCACTTTTATTGCTGGCCACTTTGCTTCTGGAAACTTCACTAGTCAGATCCAGGAAGCCTTCCAGGAGCCATGCCTTCTAGTGGTTACTGATCCCAGGACTGACCACTAGCCTCCCTGCCATCACACTATGTCAGACTCTGCACTTTGCAAACATGCCATCCTTTACAACAACAGTGGGTCTGATGGGAGGGACTCTGGCCCAGAAAGTTCTGTGCATGTGTGGTGCCATGTGAGCGTCCATCAGAGCACGTCTTATCTCTACTTCTGCAGAATCCTGGAGAGATTGAAAAGAAAGCACAAGCTGCTGCTGGAAAGGCTGTGACCCAGGAGGAATTTCGGGGTGAGTGTACTGCTTCAGCTCCTGGGTTTACTGCATTTACAGCTCAGCCTGAGGTTGGGCTCCTGAGGTGGCGTTGCTGCTGCTACTGCTGCTGCTAAGTCACTTCAGTCGTGTCCAACTCAGTG
The DNA here is from genome assembly GCF_032405125.1 of Capricornis sumatraensis. NCBI lineage: Eukaryota > Metazoa > Chordata > Mammalia > Artiodactyla > Bovidae > Capricornis > Capricornis sumatraensis. The sequence continues at coordinate 28,137,571 of NC_091076.1, forward strand.
ACCCCATGGACTGTAGCCTACCAGGCTCCTCCGTCCATGGGATTTTCCAGGCAAGAGTACTGGAGTGGGGTGCCAGTGCCTTCTCCGCCAGGTGGCACTAGTGGTAAAGAATCCACCTGCCAAGGCAGGAGACACAAGAAATGCGAGCTTGATCCCTGGGTTGGGAAGATCCCCTTGAGGAGGACATGGCAACCCACTCCAGTATTCTTGACTGGGAAGTTCCATGGACAGAGGAGCCTGGTGGGGTACAGTCTATGGCGTCGCAAAGAGTTGGACACAACTGAAGCAACTTAGCATGCATGCATGCCCAACTGGAGGTTACAGACCAGTGTGAAACCCTGAGCACTCTCTGCTTAGTCACCAGTTCTCCAGGGCAGACAGCAGGGCTGAGCCACTCTCAGGGACTGGTCTGGAACTCGCACTGCTCAGGCCACTGAATGGGTAGGAATGACCACTGGGTGGTCTTAAGCTCTTCTTCCACAGGCTCCACACAGAAAAATGGAATACGGTTGACTGAAAATAAACAGCAGTTTATTTAAAACAAACATTCAATGATTAAAAAAAAAAAAAAAAACAAGGACCAGATTCCCTCCTAGAGGATTTAGAAGAATGCAGCCCAGCTGGCAGCTTGACTTTAGCTTTCTAAGGACTGTGTCTGACTTCTACAGAACTCAAAGGTAACATATTTCTGTTGTTTTAAGCCACTAAGCTGTGTTCACTTATTACCACAGCAACAGGAAACTAAAACAGATAGCAAAAAAAAAAAAAAAAGCCAAGATATTTTTGGGTAGCATTATGATCTAGAGTGAAGAAAAATTTGGAAGGAAAATGACAGTGAACCACTGAAAAGGTTATAACACCTGATCTGTGTTCTTGGTGTATAAGGCAAAGAAGGATTAATAGTTAAAATGGAGATGAAGAGGTGGGCTTCATTAGAGAGGAGACACTAACATTCTTCATGAGCTCATCTAACCCTGATTTGAATGAGGAAATTTAGAATGGGATAAGCTCAGACACTAATTTTTTCTGTGATGAATATTATGTTTTTTCTATGCCTAAAAAAGAGAAACATGGGCCTGCTTAAAGTTTTACACAGTGAAGGAAGGGATTTTTTTTTTTTCAATTAAGACTTTTTGTAAAAGAAGTTTAAGGTTCATGGCAAAATTGAGGAGAACTATGTAGCGATTTCCCATATACTCCCTTCCCCCAATATGCATAGCCTCCCCCATATCCACATCCCCCACCAGAGTGGTACATTTGTTAGAACTGATGAACCAACATTGGCACATTATAATCACTCAGTCTGTGTAGGTTCTTTAGGGTTTGTTCTCAGTCTCCTACCTTCTATAGGTTTGGACAAATGTATCATGACATGTATCCATCAATATGATATCATATTTTCACTGTCCTAAAAATCCTCTGTGCTTCAACTATTCATCTCTCCCCCACAAATCCACCCTTACCCTCATAACCGAGAGGGTCTTCATAATTTTGCCTTTTTCAGAATGTCATATAGTTTAATACAATTTGAATTGTACAGTCTGTAGCCTTTTCAGACTGACTTCTTTCACTTGGTTATACTCATTTAATATGCCTCCGAAATGGTAAAGAATCCACCTGCCAATACAAGAGACACAAAAGATGTGGGTTTGATCCCTGCATCAGAAAGATCCCTTGGAGTAGTCAATAGCAACCCACTCCAGATTCTTCCTTGGAAAATTCCAGGGACAGAGGAGCCTACAGGGCTACAGTTCATCGGGTCACAAAGAGTTGGACACGACTGAGCCACTGAACATGCATGCACGTGTATATGTCTTTTTACGGCTTGATAGCTCGTGTACTTTTAGTGCTAAATAATACTCCATCGACATAAATAACATTCCACAGTTTACTTATCCATTCAACTACTGAAGGACATCTTGATAACTTCCAAGTTTTGATAAGTATGAATCAGTTCAGTTCAGTTCAGTCGCTCAGTCATGTCTGACTCTTTGCGACCCTATGGACTGCAGCATGCTAGGCCTCCCTGTCCATCACCAACTGCTGGAGTTGACTCAAACTCATGTCCATTGGATCGGTGATGCCATCCAACCATCTCATCCTCTGTCGTCCCCTTCTCCTCCCGCCTTCAATATTTCCCAGCATCAGGGTCTTTTCCAATAAATCAGTTCTTTGCATCAGGTAGCCAAAGTATTGGAGTTTCAGCTTCAACATCAGTCCTTCCAATGAACATTCAGGACTGATTTCCTTTAGGATGGACTGGTTTGATCTCCTTTCAGTCTAAGGGACTCTCAAGAGTCTTCTCCAACACTACAGTTCAAAATCATCAATTCTTCAGCACTCAGCTTTCTTTATAGTCCAACTCTCACATCCGTACATGACTACTGGAAAAAAGATAGCCTTGACTACACAGACTTTTGTTGGCAAAGTAATGTCTCTGCTTGGTCATAACTTTCCTTCCAAGGAGTAAGCATCTTTTTATTTCATGGCTGCAGTCACCATCTGCAGTGATTTTGGAGCCCAGAAAAATAAAGTCTGACACTGTTTCCCCATCTGTTTGCCAAGAAGTGATGGGACTGGATGCCATGACCTTTGTTTTCTGAATGTTGTGGTTTAAGCCAACTTTTTCACTCTCCTCTTTCACTTTCATCAAGAGGCTCTTTACTTCTTCTTCACTCTCTGCCATAAGGGTGGTGTCATCTGCATATCTGAGGTTACTGATATTTCCCCCAGCAATCTTGATTCCAGCTTGTGCTTCATCCAGCCAAGCGTTTCTCATGATGTACTCTGCATAGAAGTTAAATAAGCAGGGTGACAATTTACAGCCTTGACATACTCCTTTTCCTATTTGGAACCAGTCTGTTTTTCCATGTCCAGTTCTAACTGTTAATTATGAATAAATCTGCTAAAAATGTTTAAGTGCAGGTTTTTTTGTGGACATAACTTTTCAACTGAGTTTTGTTTTAAATATAAAAGGGACGCAGGCTTCCAATTAAATTGGGATAATTGAACATACTCTTTGTGTTCATTTTCTCCCAGTGGCTCACTAAAATGGTAAAGAAAAAGTTTTTTAAAAAACAATAAAGCCCCAAGGAAAATGAGAATGGGACATCAGGCAACAATATTTAGAAGATGTTACCAAGCTTTCAGAAGATGGAAAGCTGATGGACAAGTGGAAAGTGACCTAAAGAGTGAGGAAGGGTGATCTCCAGATGCCTTCCAGTGGAAGCCAACCAGAAGTCATCTGATTCATGCACAAAGTAAGGAAAATCTCGGGAGTTGAAATGAACAGGTAACTCTGAAAGCAGGGTAGTTGGCTCAGGGTTAAAAACAGGTGCTCTGCTGCAATTGTATATCAAGAGAAGTTAGACCCACCCATACAGGGACATGAACTCACCTGTCAGGAAAGGATATGGAAATTTATCTCTCCAGGGTGATCATATGGTTCCACACCTCAAGGAGAGAGGTATAACTGAGGCCTGGGGTGAGATGACATGCCTTACTGAAATCAAAAGGAAAAATCAAAGTTTTCATACTGAATAGTAAGACTCTACCCCCAGCTCCTTTCTCTATTCAGCTTCCAGAATGTTGGTTACCAGATGTGTGATCTTCTCCAGGAAAAATCTTAGAGGACTCCAATGTAGATAAGAAGGAGGGGAAATCATCAGGAAGATTAAATAAGAATGTTTACTGATTTGAGGACATGAAAGACTCTGTCTCTTAGTGACAAGCACAAAGAATACAAAATGTCCCTTATTCAATTTTCCAAACAATAAAGATAGAGTACCATAATGTTTCCATAGAAAGATTAAAAAACAAAACACACACATGCACACACATTTCTTCAAGAGTCATAATGGAATTAATCTTCCCAATGGGAACACTATAAGATGGAAATCAATGAGACAATATGGTCAAATGAGAAAATATGATCAAAATTATCAGGGAAAAAAGTGTTATACTTAAAACTCATGGGAACAAAACTATCAATCAAGTGTGAAGGTAGATAAAGTAAACTTTCATATTTGCAGGGTTTCAAATAACAAGCCTTATATTAAATAAATAGCAGACCCCCTATTTATGTATAAACAGACTCCTATTTCAGGAAACCATGGGAGTATGTAATCCAGGAAGGATGCAGGATCCAGAAAGCAAGAAGGTGACACAGAAAAGAGTTGGAAAGAACTTTCAGAAGATGGTGACCGAGGACTCCAGGTTGGCATCTGTATAACAAAACTGGAAGGCATCTAGAGTAGATTGAAGTATAAGGACAGAAAGCTCCAGGAGAAATGCATCCATGAAAAAGCAGAATTGATACATTACCTCATGAGCTTGATTATATTAAGAGAAATTAGTTCTTTTGGCATGTTTTGAGATAGATTAATGACAGGAATATAGAAACATAATAAAACAACGTCAACACATAGAAGGGTACAGTTTTGAACACTAGGGAAAAGAAACTAGTGTATAAGAAAAAGGAAATGAAAGCAAAGTAGCCCTGTGGCTTGGCTGTGAGCGGGGTGAGGTGGAAGGCTTGAGTTGAAATTCTAACTTTGCCATTGAACTGTGTGATCATATGAGTGTTGCTTGTTATTATTATTTTGGTTGTTATGTTAACATTACATTTTGATTTAAATAATATCAGTGAGAGGATGGGGGATTGCAAGTGTGTGCAAGTGAGAGGGAGAGAGAGGGAGAGATGTGAAGCAGAATTAAATTTGATTCCTCATCTTCCAAAGAAGAATGTTGAAGGACAAGTCAAAAGTTGAAAATCAGCCAACAGCAGTGTAATGATTTTAATAGCTGACACATACAGAGCATACTTATTCTGTATAAGGATTATCCTTTAACACACACACACACACACACACACACACAAAATCACTCATTTAATCTTCTTCATAAAAGTGGTGTCGGCTAGTAGCAAGAATCATCAGTAGGTGAAATGAGTCAAAGATGGTGGTGGTGGTTTAGTCGCTAAGTTGTGCCAACTTAAAAAATACAGTCACAACCTGAAAGTTAGAGAGTTGTTTTATTCAGTAGGAATGTTTAGGACTCCAAGCCTGGGAGATAGCTTCTCAAGTAGCCCTGATAAACTGCTTTGAGAAGATAAGGGAAAGAGTCAGGTTATATAGAAGTTTGCAACAAAGAGGCCGATAATCAATATCAAAAGTAGAAAATGTTAGTCGCTAAGTCGTGTCTGGCTCTTTGTGACCCCTTGGCCTGTCCATGGAAATCTCTTGGCAAGAATACTGGAGTGGGTTGCCATTGCCTTCTCCAGGGTATCTTCCTAACTCAGGGATTGAATTGAGGTCTCCTGCATTGCAGGCAGATTCTTTACCATCTGAGCTACCAGGGAAGCAGTATCAAAGAATATCAAAGATTATTGTTACTTAAGGAAAATCAGATATCTCAAGGAATTTAGCACTCTTTTGTGTATGGAAAGATCCAAGCTTTTGGGCTCACTGAAATCATTTCCTTCATAGGCATGTCAGCTTCCTGGGGCCAGCATCCTGCTTTTTCACATCCCCATCTACAGGAGTGGCTGTAGTCTGATGGCTATTAGATAGTAGGTATTTTCCTTCCTGAATTCTTTTAGGGTTTACCAGCTCACACCAGAGGGCTGCAATCCCTAAAAACTGTGACATCTTTGTTTACTGATTTTGGCAGGAAATACTCCATGATACAGTCCTGTCGACTTATTGCAACCCCATGGACTCTATGTCCATGGGATTTCCCAAGGAAGAATACTGGATTGGGTTGCCATTTCCTTCTCAAGGGCATCTTCCCAATCCAGGGATCAAACTCAGGTCTCCTGCATTATAGGCGGATTCTTTAACGAAAGCTAGACTAAATATAAAATGTATACTGCATTAGAGATGTTTTTGTATTGTCTTACTGGCTAGGATAGAAAAGTGCTTTAATTTCTGTTATTACCAAAATTTTGCTTTCCATGGGGTCGCAGAGTCAGACACGACTGAGCAACTGAACAACAAGGATAGGAAATCATGAGCTGTTGGAAATTGCTCTCCTCTTACCACCTCTCCTCTTACCCTCTTCTGATCTATAGACTCTGAGGTAGGAAGCGCTGTAAGAAAGCTGAGTTCCAGTCAAATGGGGGAAACTTTTTTACACACAACTTGCATGTTTTGATATTGTTTCAAGATTCATTTCAATCCTGAGGACCTTCCCCAAAGGAAAAAGAACAAGTGGCCAATGAATGGGGGTTCATTTGCTCCTGAGTCATCTCAATCTGAAAGGAATGAGCCACTTCAGATCCACTGTTAGCTACTTCTGTCCTGAGGATGAATTCTGTATATTGTCACCCTGCTTATTTAACTTATATGCAGAGTACATCATGAGAAATGTAGGGCTGGATGAAGCCCAAACTGGAACCAAGATTGCCAGGAGAAATATCAATAACCTCAGATATACAGATGACACCACACTTATGGCAGAAAGTGAAGAAAAACTAAAGAGCCTTTTGATGAAAGTGAAAGAGGAGAGTGAAAAAGTTGGCTCAAAAAACTAAGATCATGGCATCCAGTCCCATCACTTCATGGTAACTAGATGGGGAAACAATTGAAACAGTGACAGACTTTATTATCTTGGGCTCCAAAATTACTGCAGGTGGTGACTGCAGTCATGAAATTTAAAGACGTTTGCTTCTTGGAAGAAAAGCAATGACCAACCTCTACAGTATATTAAAAAGCAGAGACATTACTTTGCCGATAAAGGTCTGCCTAGTCAAAGCTATGGTTTTTCCAGTAGTCATGTAAGGATGTGAGAGTTGGACTATAAAGAAAGCTGAGCACCTAAGAATTGATGCTTTTGAACTATGCTCTTGGAGAAGACTCTTGAGAGTCCCTTGGACTGCAAGGAGATCCAACCAGTCCATCCTAAAGGAAATCAGTCCTGAATAGTAATTGGAAGGACTGATGCTGAAGCTGAAACTCCAGTCCTTTGGCCACCTGATGTGAAGAACTGACTCATTGGAAAAGCCCCTGATGCTGGGAAAGATTGAAGGCAGGAGGAGAAGTGGACGACAGAGGATGAGCTGGTTGGATGGCATCACCGACTCAATGGGCATGAGTTTGAGCAAGTTCCGGGAGTTGGTGATGGACAGGAAAGCCTGGCATTGCGCAGTCCATGGGGTCACAATGAGTCGGACATGACTAAGCAATTGAACTGAACTGAACTGACAAGGGTAGAAAACTAAGAGTTGTTAATGGATGGCATTTTACTTTGACATTTTCCTTTTCTCCACTCACTAAATGAAAGTGCTAATTTTTCTTTTTAATGTCTGGGATCATGCCAGGGTTGAAATAGGAGAGTAGGCTAGGGAGAAATAGAATATACTTTTTAGAAATTAAGTTATCTTACAGAAGCAATCTCCCAATGCCATTTGAGTCCACAATTTTCAAACTGATCTAAGCAAATGTTCTAATGATGGCTGTTGTGTACTCTATCTATGTGTCTATGGGTAATTTTTCCTCAATCCCTGAATGAGTTAAAAGTCTGATGATAAAAGGGAAAAGAAGATTTTTATTTTTAAAATATTTTATTGGCTTACACACAACTATTACAGCAGTTACTTTCTGACCCTTTTGCTTTATCTTCTATCCATATACAATTCATCATACTGTAGCCTGATAAACTTCTAAGAACATTACTGTGCTTGATAAAATCATAACTTTTTTCCAATTATTCATAAGGAAAAAAATCTAAACTTCTTAATTAAAATCTGAGGTCTCTGAGAGTAAGAGGGTAAGTATGTATCTTATTTTTTTCTTCTTCTGTAGTATCCAGCAAACGATTGAGCATGTAATTAAGACTTAGAAATATTAACAAAGATTTCACTGAATTAACTTGAAATTTAAGGCTTTCTTTTGTCTTACCCCAATCTGCTTTTCTAATATTTTGTTCTATAATTACTCTTATATGACTCTTCCCTCTTTCTAGTGTTTTTAATTTGTATTTTAAACTTCAGATTTGTCTGTCCATCCTTTTTTCATTCATCTGTTTATCCATTCATAGATATTTTCAAAGATGATAAATCAAAATACTCTGAGTTGCAAGTAATGGAAAATCTAATTCCAATTGGGTTGAGTGTTAATTAAATGGCATTGTTACCAAGTCCAAGCTCCTGCTCACCTCAAGAAAAGTCAATGAATCTCAGATGAAGTGTTGGTGTCATTAAGGGAGCTGGCTGACCCAGAAGATGGCAGCTAGCACCTCACAATAACCATCTTGCAGGGGCTGGGTTGCCAGGTTATTTTATGGGTCAGAGATGGAAAAGAAATGCAAAAAAGCAAAATGGCTGTCAGGGGAGGCCTTACAAATAGCTGTGAAAAGAAGAGAAGTGAAAAGCAAAGGAGAAAAGGAAAGATATAAGTATCTGAATGCAGAGTTCCAAAGACTAGCAAGAAGAGATAAGAAAGCCTTCCTCAGTGATCAATGCAAAGAAATAGAGGAAAACAACAGAATGGGAAAGACTAGAGATCTCTTCAAGAAAATTAGAGATACCAAGAGAACATTTCATGCAAAGAGGGCTTGATAAAGGGCTGAAATGGTATGGACCTAATAGAAGCAGAAGATATTAAGAAGAGGTGGCAAGAATACACAGAAGAACTGTACAAAAAAGATCTTCAAGACCAAGATAATCACGATGGTGTGATCATTCACCTAAAGCCAGACATCCTGAAATGTGAAGTCAAGTGGGCCTTAGAAAGCATCATTATGAACAAAGCCAGTGGAGGTGATGGAATTCCAGTTGAGCCATTTCAAATCCTGAAAGATGATGCTGTGAAAGTGCTGCACTCAATATGCCAACAAATTTGGAAAACTCAGCAGTGGCCACAGGACTGGAAAAGGTCAGTTTTCATTCCAGTCCCAAAGAAAGGCAATGCCAAAGAATGCTTCAACTACCGCACAGTTGCACTCATCTCACATGCTAGTAAAGTAATGCTCAAAATTATCCAAGCCAGGCTTTAGCAATATGTGAACCGTGAACTTCCAGATGTTCAAGCTGGTTTTAGAAAAGGCAGAGGAATCAGAGATCAAATTGCCAACATCCACTGGATCATCGAAAAAGCAAGAGAGTTTCAGAAAAACATCTATTTCTTCTTTATTGACTATGCCAAAGCCTTTGACTGTGTGGATCACAATAAACTGTGGAAAATTCTGAAAGAGATGGGAATACTAGACCACCTGACCTGCCTCTTGAGAAACCTATATGCAGGTCAGGAAGCAACAGTTAGAACTGGACATGGAACAACAGACTGGTTCCAAATAGGAAAAAGAGTATGTCAAGGCTGTATATTGTCACCCTGCTTATTTAACTTCTATGCAGAGTACATCATGAGAAATGCTGGGCTGGAAGAAGCACAAGCTGGAATCAAGATTGCTGGGAGAAATATCAATCACCTCAGATATGCAGATGACACCACCCTTATGGCAGAAAGTGAAGAGGAACTCAAAAGCCTCTTGATGAAAGTGAAAGAGGAAAGTGAAAAAGTTGGCTTAAAGCTCAACATTCAGAAAACTAAGATCATGGCATCTGGTCCCATCACTTCCTGGCAAATAGATGGGGAAACAGTGGAAACAGTGGCTGACTTTATTTTTCTGGGCTCCAAAATCACTGCAGATGGTGACTGCAGCCATGAAATTTAAGACACTTACTCCTTGGAAGAAAAGTTATGACCAACCTAGATAGTATATTCAAAAGCAGAGACATGACTTTGCCAATAAAGGTCCGTCTAGTCAAGGCTATGGTTTTTCCAGTGGTCATGTATGGATGTGAGAGTTGGACTGTGAAGAAAGCTGACTGCTGAAGAATTGATGCTTCTGAGCTGTGGTGTTGGAGAAGACTCTTGAGAGTCCCTTGGACTGCAAGGAGATCCACCCAGTCCATTCTGAAGGAGATCAGCCCTGGGATTTCTTTGAAAGGAATGATGCTAAAGCTGAAACTCCAGTACTTTGGCCACCTCATGTGAAGAGTTGACTCATTGGAAAAGACTCTGATGCTGGACGGATTGGGGGCAGGAGGAGAAGGGGACGACCGAGGATGAGATGGCTGGATGGCATCACTGACTCGATGGACATGAATCTGAGTGAACTCTGGGAGTTGGTGATGGACAGGGAGCCCTGGCGTGCTGTGATTCATGGCGTCGCAAAGAGTCGGACACGACTGAGCGACTGAACTGAACTGAAATGAGGAAACAAAAGACTATTCAAGGGCAAGCCTCAGGCAGGGGAAGATGTTAGTTTCATTTCCTTACAGTCCTTCACTGGTGGGAGGCTCAGGTTATCTCCCTGAGGCAGCCCATTATGTATGCCTGCAGTAACAACAACAACAAAACACCAGGATGAGGGTAAAGTCACAGAAGCAGATCTAGCATAAATTTAAAACTAACCCTTCCCAATTACAGGATTCATTGACTCAAAATTTTGGAAAATCACTCTAGTCAGTTTCTGCCTGGAGAATCCCAGGGACGGGGGAGCCTGGTGGGCTGCCATCCATGGGGTCTCAGAGAGTCAGACACGACTGAAGCGACTTAGCAGCAGCAGCAACCAAAGCACAATGGATGACCGAAGGTATTGGCACTCAGGATCTCAGTGAATGATCACAGTCTCTGCAATTTACACAGTAAAACCTCCCCATTATGGTTCTCACCATGCTGTAATGGTGAATCTCCTGCTAATACTCAGTAGTTAAGTCATGTCCAGTCACTAAGTCATGTCCAGTTTCTAAGTCGTGTCCGACTCCTTGCAACCCCATGGGCTGCAGCCTGCCAGGCTCTTCTGTCCATGGGATTCCCCAGGCAAGAGGACTGGAGTGGGTTGTCATTTCCTTCTCCAGGGGATCCTCCCGACCCAGGGATTGAACCTGTGCCTCTTATGTCTCCTTCATTGCCAAGCAGATTCTTTACCACTGAGCCACCAGTGGTATTTTTACTATTATTGTAACCCCACTAGCAGGCACAAACAATTGTGTAGATGGCATAGGATTATTCAACTATGATTTATCAGTGCCCTGCTATTCTTTGTACTAACAGAAAAACCACACATATAAATATTATTTGAAACATGTTTTCCTATTGACTTTTAAAGAATTAAAATTAACCTCCTGGTGTATGTTAGTTGCTCAGTTGTGTCCCACTCTCTGAGACCCCATGACTGCAGCCTGCCAAGCTCTTCTGTCCACGGGATTTTCCAGGCAAGAATACTGGAGTTGGAGGAAACAGACAGAACAGGCTCTATCTTGAAAGCAGGACTCCATCTTGGGCCGGACTGTGGTCTTTGAGCTATACGCCCAGTATCTATGGAAATGACATATCAACTGGAAAACCAAGTCCCAGGATGGAAGAGCCCCAGGGCTCCTACCTAGACTCTCAGTCGCCTAAAATAATACACTAATTATCTGTGTAACCGAATAGAATCATGCATTCTATTATGCTTATTGGGGTATGACCACAGGTCTATTGATAATTGTCCACTGTTAACTACCTAGGCTTAAAGCATATGAATCACGGGTTAACTTTGATTATATCTTTCTTTTTCTTTGTTCAGACTAGTTTCAGGAAATTTGGCGAGGTGGTTTGGGCATGTACACTTAGAGTATATAAGATTTTCACAAAAACTGGCTGGGGTCCTTGGCTAAGGGGAGACTCTGCCTTGGGCCCGCTGGTGTAATAAACTGCACTCCACTATCTGGATTATCTTTCTGAGTGAGTTTGTTTCCCAGAGCGAGTGGTTACAACAGAATAGGTTGCCATTTCCTTCTCCAACCTGCTGTTCAGTTCAGTTCAGTTCAGTCACTCAGTCGTGTCCGACTCTTCGCGACCCCGTGAATCACAGCACGCCAGGCCTCCCTGTCCATCACCAACTCCCGGAGTGCACTCAGACTCACATCCATTGAGTCCGTGATGCCATCCAGCCATCTCATCCTGGGTCGTCCCCTTCTCCTCCTGCCCCCAATCCCTCCCAGCATCAGAGTCTTTTCCAATGTGTCAACTCTTCGCATGAGGTGGCCAAAGTACTGGAGTTTCAGCTTTAGCATCATTCCTTCCAAAGAAATCCCAGGGCTGATCTCCTTCAGAATGGACTGGTTGGATCTCCTTGCAGTCCAAGGGACTCGCAAGAGTCTTCTCCAACACCACAGTTCAAAAGCATCAATTCTTCGGCGCTTAGGTTAGCCCTTTTAGCCCAAAGAAAATTCTCTATTTGAGCACTAGAGGGCAGCAGTTAAAAAACATTAATAGCCGCCACTGCATTTCACTACATTTTTGTTGTTTCTTTTCCAAAATTACTACTTGACCAGAGTATGCTTACAGCAGTTAAACAGTGTATATTTTAAATATTCTATACCATTAACAAACTGTGTATTCATATATTTACTTTGGAACGTGTCACTTTAAATATTCTAAAATTGAAAGCTTTTCACCTTCTGCCTCTCATAACTTACTTAAGTAACTTAGAAAACAGAGTGAAGAAGTTAAATTGACAGTCTCTGGTGTGTGTAGCCAAGTGGGAGATTTCAATAACGTTATATGCTTTCCTTCGAGGAATATAATATCCCATAATCTGGAATGATGATAAAGGCAAAATAGCGTCCTTATAGGAGAGAGAGATTTCAATTAGGTAATATTTCATCAGACCATAAAAATATTCCATATTATAATACTTGTCACTTTGTCTGTTTATTAGTCTGTAAAATCCATTAAGGCAGGGTGTTCTCTGTTTTAGACTTCTTCATGTTGAAGTATTTATTTCATTCTCTTTACAAGTGGCACCTCTTATTTATTAATTTTTCCCAATTTTTTAAATTCAATCATACCTTTTACTTTAAGAAAAAATTTTTGAGAGTTTAAAGAAGCGAATGTTTTCAAAATCCTTTTGTAATATATCCCTTTGCTCTATGTATATATGCTGCTAAGTCGCTTCAGTCATGTCCGACTCTGTGCGACCCCATAGATGGCAGCCCACCAGGCTCCCCCGTCCCTGGGATTCTCCAGGCAAGAACACTGGAGTGGGTTGCCATTTCCTTCTCCAATGCATGAAAGTGAAGGGTGAAAGTGAAGTCGCTAACTCGTGTCCGACTCTTAGCGACCCCATGGACTGCAGCCTACCAGGCTCCTCCACCCATGGGACCCTCCAGGCAAGAGTACTGGAGTGGGTCGCCATTGCCTTCTCCGATAGTATGGGATTCAAAACAAGGAATATGTTTCTGAAATTAGAAGAACAATAGTTGGTCTTCATTCACTTTAACACTTGGATTTTTCCAAGGCACAATGCTGTGAAAGTGAATAAGGATTTTTTCCCCTTGGGTACACAAGGAAAGGAATGGCATAAAATGTATATATCTTTCTAATGGCAACTTATTTATAGAGAGTAAGATGCACATAGAAAAGACTAATATGTATTTTGGTAGTTAATACATATATATATATACTTGATTACAGTTTACATTTATTTAAAACTTCCTACTTCCAAATTTTTAATCAGACAGACCACAGGTAAATCAAAACATAATTCATATTAGGCCATTAAATATAGAAGTGCAGAGTACTGAGTTATATACACAGATGTGAATAAGACAAACTAAATTATTTCTTCTATCTCTGGTTCTCAAGAAATTGTACCATAATTTATTGGTAATTTCTCTAAAGCTAACACTGCAAAGGAAAGTCAAATAAAGCTGAACTAAAAACTGTCCACTTAAAAACCCTTAGTAAGAAAAAAGTCACAGATGAATCCTAGGGCTAATTTGCAATGCTTCAGCCTGAAAGAAGTATGTAATTAGAATGAACATTGATTAAAGAATGCAAAGTCAAATAAAGTCATACTATAAAAAGGCTTCTCAAAGCAGTTTTCTCTTTAAGAATATGCAAGCTGTACAACCTGTATAGAAAGCTAGAAACTGTACTAAGTCCATTAGTTTACTATACCCCAGGAAAGCACCTAGCCCACAGTGGGTGCAATATTTGTTGGGTGAATATTTGTTGATAGTAAACAGAAAATATTGCATTCAAAACAGCCTCAGAATTAGTCTCGTTGAAATATTCTTCAAAATAAATTTGCTTTAGAAACACCTTACCAGTGATTGATAAATAACATTAATTATGATAAAAAGGAAAATCAAACATTACTATTTCAAAAAACTTATAGCTATTACAACTTATTCTATTGTGAGTAAAAAACATTAGCCCATTTTTACCCCCATGATTGCCATGTCATTTCTAAATCTTAACAGAGTGAAGTATAATGACTCTTTCATTAACTGAGGGATTCCCAGACAACCGAATTATTTCCAAGGACATTAAGTACTTGGTCACACAATTGGAAACACATTGCCCACAAAGGATACTTCATATTTTTAGGTGTAGATCTTAACAAGTACCAAAAAAAGAAGAAGAAGGAAATGGGAAAGGAAGAGTAGAGAAGAAAAGAAGAAGTGACTTCCCTGGAGGTTAAGATTTTGTGCTCCCAATACAGGGAGCTGGGGTTTGATCCCTGGTCAGGATTTTCCCGGTGGCTCAGAGAGTGAAGCATCTACCTGCAATGCAGGAGACCTGCGTTCGATCCCTGGGTAGGGAAGATCCCCTGGAGAAGGCAATGGCAACCTACTCCACTACTCTTGCCTGGAAAATCCCATGGACGGAGGAGCCTGGTAGGCTATAATCCATTGGGTTGCAAAGAGTCCGACAGGACTGAGTGACTTCACTTTTACTTTTGTTTCAGGGAATTAGATCCGACATGCTGCCACTAAGACCTGGTGCAACCAAATAAATAATTTTAAAAAAAAGGAAGAGAGAAAAAATGAAGGAAGGAAAGAAAGAAAACAGTTTTAATTATTAATACATAGACAATTGCTTCTAAAATGATAACATATCCTTCCACCAGAGGGCAACATTTGCAAGACATTTAAATGATCTCTCAAAAGCATTTCCTAACACAAAAATATTAACAAATGCAAACTTATAACACTGCTATTGGGTAATATCTTATGTAATTTTGAAGAACACAAAATTTGATGATGATAATAATTATTTAAACAGTTGCTTATAAAACAATAATACCTAGTAAAACACAAGCAATAAATTGACTTCTTTAAAATATAAGAAGATAGAACTTTCAGAAAGGAATATATTGCTCTATTGGACATTTTTTTCAGTTCATTATTAGCCATGTAACTCAAATATAATAAAAAAAATTTTAGGGTAGAAGAAATGAAAAAATACTGTTTTACATCAATGAATAAATTAATGAAAAAGTCATAGAATTTTACATGTGGAAGGGATGATAGAGATTACATGCAAGCCTTCATTTTTTACAAATAAGAAAATCAGTTTATTAAAACCAAGTAACTGATTCAAAGTTGCAGGGATGATAATCAGCAGAACCAGGATCCAAACACAGTCAGCTGATTTCACAGTTTTTACTCTGCACCATTGATATTCAAATTGTGATCCAGGGGTGCAGCCCTGGAAACTTGTTAGAATTGCTGCACCTTGGTCTCCACTGCAGAACTATTGAGTCAGAATCTGTATTTTAACAAGATCTTAAATGGTGAAAAACTACTCTAATCCATGCTGCTGCTTCATCACTGGTTTCATGACTTCAGGCAAATCATTAACTCTCATTTCCCTCCTCCGTAAACTGGAAATGAATTTAAAAAAAAAAACTGGGAATGAAATTAGTTTGAAAAATCATTATAAAGAGTAAATGAGATCATGTAAATGAAAGTCATTCATAAATTATAACACTACACACATTAGTTATAGTCAATGAAACCTCCTTTTATTGATAACAGTGCTTGGAGAAAGGGGACAATTCTCTTAGAAGAATTGTCTAATAATGCAATTCAAGGCTAAAATTGGATGGAATATTAAGGGTAAGGGAAGGTGTCCAGATAATGGAAGACTTTTTCAGTATTCCTAAGTTAATATCATTTGTATACCTATGAACATTTCCTTGCATAAAATGAAAGCTGGTGATATTAAGATCACAAAGGTACATATTTAATGTTCGGATTTGGGGAGCATGAATGAAGAAAATATGTCAGATTAGTAAGTAATATCTGAATATATGTCTCTTATATTGGGTGTAGCTATTAACCTAAGAATAGCCTAAATGGTAGTCAAGTAACAATTCTTGTAATTTTTCACATACAACATTTTCCCCTTGTTTATGAATTTGCTCAAGATATCCCCTCAGCTGGGATCTCTCTAAGTGCCATCATCTTTCCCCACCCAATTTCCTGGACTGTCATCATTTTTATAGGACTAAATTTCTCTTCACTTTTTAAGACAGACAAGGAAACATCACTTCCTGAAATATTTTCCGTACACTTTCACTTCCAGGCTGGTTTACTTAACTTGTCCAATTTCACCCATAAATAGTTGTAATTGTATTTATGTGTCTATTTCCCATGTAGTTTGTGAGATCTTTCAGGGAACAGTCCCAGAACCTAGTGAAATTTTGAGCACTAAATAATTATTTTTAAAATGAATAAATGAATATTAGCAGTAATTCTGATTCAAACACTTACCCTTTCATCAAGAGAATGGAGAAGAGCCAAATGACAAAGATTTCAATGAGGTGAATGTAATTATTTTACACTACAAACAATGCTTTTGTGTTGGATTTGTGTCACATATATATGACACTGAGCAATCAGGTTTGCTAGTGATTTAGATCTCTAGTTATTTGGGCTGAAACTTAGGCAGGAATTCTTAGAAAAATCATTTTTTATATCACCATCTTAACTTCACAGATATTTATCTGACTTTTATTTTGTATATAATTTTCTGGAATTTCAAGATCACTGAAATCCCTAAATGAATTAAATTTAATGAATTTGGTCATGAAAGATTTGAAAAACAGATACTTTGAAAAGCACTAGATGAGTCAAGTCCTGATAAGCTGGAAGAAGGTTGTTTGGAATAAGGTAGTTTAATGTTTCCCCCCTTCTTTTTATGGTTGATCACCTTTGGGGATGGATACTGTTTTGAGGCATTCCAGAGTTTTAGGAAAATCGTGTTTAGTATACTAATAGAATATATATATATACACACAAATGCACATCAAAATAAGAGAAAGATGCCCTCCAGTATCCTTTCCTTTATTATATTCTTAATAAAATATAATTTGATAAATGTTAAATTTAATAATAGCAGATGGACTCAGCTACTTTTGAAATTTTTCCACTATCCATTCAGTACATGCATATTCATTGTATTATTTGGCCCATCTGGAGAATATTCTTACATGATTCTGTATTTAGATCCATATTTCTGAGATTTGGTACCAGAATCCCTAAGAAAAATCTACTCCCCCTGTTGGTTTAAAGGAAATTCAAGGATTTTGACTTTGAGAATGTAGCTCAAGGACAATCTGTTTTGTAACTATTTGCCTGAATTACATCTAAGAGGTTTGTGATTCATGTCAAATGCATTAATAATTAACATTAATCTTGCATAGTTTCCTCACTTTGCTTAATGAAATAGATTCATTGGTGCCATACTTACATACCTGAGAGCAAATGCCTTTCACGAATGTCTCTGTAATTCTGCTTTAGAAGAAGATGTTACAAAATAAAAAATTTATATTTGAAAAGATTGTAATTTAAAATAAATCTTGAAAATATCATCAGCAATAATTTGTTAAAAAGCACAAGGTGTAGCCACAAATGTCCTCAATATATTGATATTTTAGTAGTCTGTGTGCTGAAAATTAGTTAAAAGTGAAGAAGCATACAATTCCAAGGAATTTATATTAAACTGCTTGTCTTTTATTCAACCAAGATCACTGAGGAACAACTATTCTTTAAAAAAAAAAAATTATCTACTCTCTCTCTCTCTCCCTCTCTCTGCCTTTTTCTGTCTCTATTATTCCTCTTTCTTGCTTCCTCCTTCTCTTTCTTCCTTTCTACCTTTTTTTTTTTTTTCTCTTACCTTTTAGGGGTTAAAACAAAATACATGAACAATATAATTATGCAGTTTGTGTACATACAATTTATTTTAAAGGGAGCCCAGGTGCCCCAAATCCCACAAAAGTAAGTAAAATATGTTGTAATCTTCCTTCCCTGAAACAGTCAGAGTTGGCATCAGCATGCTGGGTAAAATGTAGCAAACTAGAAGTAACTTGTCAATTTTTAATAAAATCTTTCTCCCTTGCAGAGCTAAATGCACCATTCTCCCTGCAAACCCTGGCGACGATGACATCTTCTCACTTGGTTTCCATAGCATCCATTCCTGAATCCCCAGTATGGTCCTTGTTCAGGGCCATCCTTCCAGTTCCCCTAGAAAGTTGGCAACCTGACCAGCCAAAAGAAACCGCCCCTTTTCCGAAGACTTACTCTGTCCGTGGTGCTGAACCATTTTGCCAAGAAGCGCCCAGCCGGGCGCTGTCAGCGGTGCTGAAAAAATCTTCCCTGACGCTGCCCAAATCACAACAGTGTATCTGTTATTTACTCACGTCCTCAAAGAGCAGCAAGCTTTCTCCATCTTAATTCGACTCTACCGCAGAGCAGAGTTTGCGCTGGCGTGATGGGAGCAGATCATGGGCAAGAAGGGAAAACTAACAGCGGCATCGCTCACCTGAGACCTAAGATGCTCCCATGAGTTTCGGAGGTGCTCTGCTTCTTACAGCAAAGGCACCATTTTAAAAAGTACTATTCTTTTGACTTCGTCCTTACACAAGAGTTCTGTGATATTTCCACCCGCGTTAGAAAGGCAGAGGGTTTGTCAGCAACAAGGCTTTTAAAACCGAGGATTTACATTGTTTTCGAGAGGACTGACTTCCAGGACAAGGAGTCATCTGCACCCGCTCAAATACCATGGCACTGCGTGCGCCCTTTGCCACCGGATCCTCCCCTTCCAATGAGACTTTCTGATTGTGTCTACCAACTCTCCTATTAGGAAACCCGTGGGTTGCATGCAGCTATTCTGTTGTATTCTCGTTCTCACTCTCCCTCCCCTCTCTCACTAGCACTCTAGCAAGAGGCACACCGATACCATTCTGCTGAGGAGGAAAAAAAAAAAAAAAACAACACCTACAACTACCTTAAGCGATTAAGACAATATGCGCAACTCTCGCCTTTCATAGAGATCTCTATTTAAATCTGGCAAGAGCCGACACCAAGCTTTGCAAGAATGGAGTCGGTAAAACAAAGGATTTTGACACCAGGAAAAGAGGGGCTAAAGAATTTTGCTGGAAAATCCCTCGGCCAGATCTACAGGTAAGGGAAAGCAAACCTATGTTTGCCTGGGACTCAGCATGAAAAAAAATCTGCAGAGCTATTTCCTTAAACCCTGGTTGCTTAGATATTGTAATACGATCGGAAAATCTTTCTTTTTGCTCATTGCTGAAGTGAGGCTGTTCTGGAAACCTACTTATTAATTCAGGAATGTTGCACTAAATTAACCTGTCTGCTGTTTGTGTGTGTGTGTGTGTGATTTTTGCTTTGGTACCTGCAGATTCTTATCCTTTCCTACTGAGGATTTATCCTTTTTACAATTGGGAAATGACCTGCACCTGTTCAAAGAGCCTTTCTTTTGTTGCTTACAGTGACACCAAATTAAATTCCTTTAATGCAGAAAAAGGAAAAAATAACACAACCACCTAAAAAATTAATAAAATTCTGAAGAGTAGTGGCAGAAAGAAAGCTGGGTTTTAGTTTCAAAACCACTTGAGTAGAGAATCCCCCAGTGGAATCTTCCTTCTGTACTGAAGGAATAATCAAAATATATCAATAATTGATAGCAATAGCAGTTCCTCTTTTTAAATCTGAAACTATGTATATATATTTTTAATTATTTGATCTCTCTTAGATGTCTATTTCTTGTGTGGGAAATATCACAGTGCTTTTAAGAAGAGCCATAATAATAATCAACCAAATGACTTTGGAAGTGTTAGAAACGTTTTAAAATTTTAAATCGTCTCTGTAGTCACTGTACTATTCTGTAAATTTTACAACTTTAAATCTGTTCAAGAATATGACACAAATACACCCTTTCTTAATAACAGGAGCAAAATCAAGAAGAAAGGGCAGAAACAAAAGGAGAAATGATTCTAAGAGAGTGCTAATCTTCAAACTTGGTAAATTGAATCCTTTGGAAATGTATAGGAAATGTAAAGAAAATGACTAATGCACGTCCCAATTTTCCCAATCTCTCCAGCTCTGGTGGGCTTCTTGTAGGCACCATCATGCACCTATGCGGCAGTAAATACTGCAAGGGCCCTGCAGTTCCACAGATGCCCTGGAAAGAGCTATCTTTCCCAGCCCAACTGCCATCAGTGGGGAGTTCAGGTGCAGAGTTTAACTTTGCATATATGAGCAGATGAAGCCAATGTGAAAAAAAAAAAAAACTCATTAATGGAATTTTACTCTCCTAAAATAAATACATTGCCATATGCTCTAATGCTGGAATTAGACTTTAGGAATAAGTACTAACATAGCTACACTTAGCTTTATGATCTATTCCCCAGTTTGTATTTTGTAGAATTTGCAAGTCTGACATTTTTTCCTAGTAGCCTCAAATTGCTTAACAGCTGTCTCCCAAGCTAGGTATTCTTGAAATTGATCTATTTTGCTTTCTCTATGTGTATGAAAATGATTCTGTGTGGCAAGATACATGGTGGATTGGAAAACGTCTGCAAACTATAAACTGAGAGGTTCTTTGTTTAAATATCCATCTCAAAGGTTCAGGATGTGTTACCCTTCACATTCTTCTTTTTAATAGAAATTTCACGGATATACTGTGGACCAGAACAGCACTATCAGCTTCTAAGTTAAACCATTCCATCACTCTACTTTCCCCTACCCCCAAGGACAAAACCCAGAGCGATTGAATCAGAGGGGTGAAATCTTGTGAAACACTACACAAGTTAACAAAACACACACACAAACAGAAACATAAATCTGGTATCTTCTACCTTGATGTGGGACATCTTCCCAGAGTTGATTTGGGGGCGCGTTCGTGTGTCTGGGAGTCGCATTGTCTTTGGAAATGGGCCCAGGACATTTTTCGGTGTTTGTAACTGAGATAGTAATGACGCAAGATTGTGAATAATTAATTATTCATGTTCTGGCAGTAGGAAGCTTTGGTGTCGGCCATATGCGGCGGAGGCCTTTGTTTCAAATTCGAGTAAAAAGAGGGAAAAGAGTAAGCTGTGTCACAGGAGAGTGAACGTTGACCTGGCATCCTGGGGTTAGAGGAAGGGGAAGGGAGAGGGCGTGACGCTCACGGAGCCTTCGCAGACCTCCGCGGGGGCACTGGCCGGGACAGGCCTCGGTCCCCGGGGGCTCCCGGGCTCAGCCGGGGACGGTATCCCGGCGTCCTCTGTCCCGGGGGGTTAACTTAGCCGGAAAGGAAGGGGTACGCGGGTGCAGGAGCGTGCCTGGGCCCGCCGCCGCGGAGCAGCCCTCGGGAGACTGGAGGCTGTAAGACAGCGACTCGGGTAGAGCGCTGCGGCGGGGAGGCGTCTACACAGGTGCTGAGAAGGCGCCGTTCGGGTCACCCTTTTCCAAACTGCAGACCCCACAGGAAAGTCAGGCCCAGGCGATGGATGTGGATCAAGGCACTGTGGGGTGAATCCCCGAGGGAAGGGGGATTGGCTGCCAGAGAAGATAAACTATTGAAAGTTGAAGAGATGCGGCCGCGGGGAGGGAGCCCGGGAGTCCCTGAAGTCTGGTGTGGCCCCAGCTCCCTAACTCCTGAGGGTGGGCAAGGCGGTCAGGGCCCCCCTCCCCCAGCTCTGACAGGTTCCGGGACCTGGGAATGGTCCCGGCGTAGGCGGGGTGCCTAAACCCCGCGCCCTTGCCTCCCCACGCTGTGCCGCGCAGGGTGCTGGAGAAGAAGCAGGACGCCGGGGAGACCATCGAGCTGACGGAGGATGGGAAGCCCCTGGAGGTGCCTGAGAAGAAGGCGCCGCTGTGCGACTGCACGTGCTTCGGCCTGCCGCGTCGCTACATCATCGCCATCATGAGCGGCCTGGGCTTCTGCATCTCCTTCGGCATCCGCTGCAACCTGGGCGTGGCCATCGTGGACATGGTCAACAACAGCACCATCCACCGCGGGGGCAAGGTGATCAAGGAGGTACGCGACGGCTGGCCCCGGGGTGTCGCAGACCCGCTTCCCCTGTTTGAGCCTCGCTCTCCCCGCCGAATGCGGAGGGCGTGGTTGCCCCTTCAAGGCCCCCTCTAGCCCTGCCCTTCTGGATGTGGCCGCGGCAGTGTTATCGATCCCCGTTCACGTTGGAGCACGCCGCTTCTGTTCTCTGGGCCTTCTTTTTCTCCCCAGCAACGTGGAAAATAGTAAAGTGGAAAAAGCTCAATAGCTTTTTGAGGATAGAGATTTCATACAAGGACTTGATCCTCAGTACCGTCCGTAAAATCTAAATCGAAGTAGTTTTCTTTTACCCGGAGGAATAGAGCAGCAGATCAGTTATTATTTCCCCCAACTCTCTGCAGTTCTCTCCCAACATTCTTAATCACCACAATGAAACAAAACCGAAAAACAAATCAAAGCAACTGTGCACACCTATCGGCAGTTTTAGCCAAGAGATCTTTAGGAGCCGCCCTGACTGGCGGACAAAGAGGAGCTTGACAGGCTCAGGGTCACCGGGAATCCAGTGCCGCCCTCCCGTAATCGTACAACGTGCGTTGAGTGGTGCCTAGAGGGAGGTGGGGGGGGCGGTCAAAGTCAAGGGCCCGGAAACCCGCGGGTCCGGAGACTTCCTGTATAGAGACCTGAGAGAATTTAAGTGGCAGAGCAAGGGTTGGGGGTTGGGATGATAAATTCGGGATGGGCTTGTGGATGGGAAACTGTGAGCGCTGATGGGCCCTGGGTTATTCTTGGAGATCGTGCAAAGGGCGTTTGGTTTCAGAATTTTATTCAAAGGGGTTAGAAAAAGGGTCTCCAGTTTCCCACGCCGAATAAGGGCTCTTTCACCTTTCCTGTGCGGATAGTTAGCCCCAGTTTACTTAAGGTTCGCCTTGGATGGCAAGCCACGCTGGCGAGGGCGGAGTTAGGCCAGGACCTTCAGACACACCCCTCTTCTGCTCGTCAGACTACCCCTGAGTGCCACCTCCGTCTCCACTAACTCCCCCGGTTTCACTGGGCCTTTTCAAATCTTTCTGGCCCAGACCCATCCCCACTTTTCAGGGACCACCATCCTTCCCACTTGCTCCTCCGACTTCCGCGCGTTCCATCCCAAGCTCCCCAGCCCCTCTTCCCCAGCTTTTTCCCAGTTGGGTTCCATTCTCCCAGCGATTCCACCGCTGCAGCCGAACAGGTCGGCCTGGGCTACATGGACCCCCGTCAGGTGTCTCTGTCCCCCGCCAGCGAACAGAATCTCCTCGCGGAGAGTCCTCATTTCCCAACCTCAAGCCCTGCCGGCTCGTCATTCATAGAGGTGATCCGACCTGCCAGGCAGTCGTCGGGGAGCAAAGTCAAGGCACCCAGCTTCGCTATGAATCCATTTCAAACGAGCACTGTTTTTCACTGAAAAGAGGATTTTCTTCTCTGTAAGAAGGTATAGATTTAATTTTGTTAGGAAACGAACATTAAGCCATCCCCACGACTAGAAGTCAGGGAGTACCGCGGGCGGTGAGGGCCGTTCGGCAAAGAATTACTGATCGTGAATTTCCAGCCCAAAGCCCTGACTAAACGATCTCCCTCCACCTGTTTCTTTTTCCCCTACTCCATAGAAAGCCAAATTCAACTGGGACCCGGAAACCGTAGGGATGATCCACGGTTCTTTCTTTTGGGGCTATATCATCACCCAGATTCCGGGCGGCTACATCGCTTCTCGGCTGGCAGCCAACAGGTAAAGCTCCGGGGCCCGACGGGGCGCAGAGAGGTGGGATTTATACCCCCCGAAGGGTCGCGGAAGCTGGGGCCGGGGCGAGAGCCCCTCGGGACTGGGGAACTCCTGGACGAGGTCTCCTAGTCCCCTGGAATACACTCTCGGGGCTGGAACATGGTGCCTCCTTCCAGAATAAGGCGCCCTCAAGGATGTTGGTGCAGGTTACCGCCGCCCCCTCCCAGCGCGGGTGTAACCGGCTTCTGATGAAATGGTCGACGTGCCCCAAGGCCTGGTAGGTGCTGAGGCCGGCCGGGGAGCCGGGCAGCTGAGACCGTGCCTCCCGATGCACAAAGGGTGGGGGCGTCACTGCGCGCCGCTCCGCGCATCCCGCGGGTACCACGGCTCTGTGTCATGCTGACCTGGCAGGGCGCATCGAAAGCCCGCCCAGATGGTGCTCTGGGTCTGCCGGATTTGTTTCTATGGAGGCAGGCGGGATTTCAGGCGCCCCGGGTGCGATTCCACCTGTTAATGAGCTCGGCGGAGTAGGGGCGGGGTGGGGAAGGCGCTCAGCTGCGTCCAGCGGCCTCCAGCCTGGCTGCGGTGGTGACGGCGGCCGGGGTCCTAGCGCCAGCCCTCGAGTTCCCCTGCTGGCATCTGCAGAGGCACCCCGAAGTGCGAGGCAAAACGACTGATGGGGTGGGGTGGGGGTGTCAAGGAGCATAGCCTGGCCCTCCGACGGTGAGAATCAGCTTCACTTGCTTCATTGTGTGCACTTAAATCTAAGTGTTAAGCTGAGAAAGAACAGATGCTCTCGCCTTTCCTGGTATTGCTGCATAGTGGTTGGTGGTTTAGTCGCCAAGTCTTGTCGGACTCTTTCAACTCCGTCGGGGATAGCCCGCTAGGCTTCTCCATCCATGGCATTTCCCAGGCAAGAATACTGGCAGGGGTTGCCATGCCCTTCTCCAGGGGATCTTCCCAACCCAGGGATCGAATCCTGGTCTCTCATATTGCAGGCAGATTCTTTACCCTCTGAGCCAACAGGGAAGCCCATTTCCTGCATAGAGACCCCAAATAAAGATTTTGGGTCTTCTTTCAGAGCCTACCTAGGACTTCACCTCTCTCCTTCCCCGCCAAAGATTAAGTGTTTCTGGGAAGTGATCTAGAACTGGGCACCTCTCTAGTCTTGAACTCCTCTCTGCTTCCCTAAACTGGTCTCTCATCCCTCAGTGACATCTCCCAAGCCCCTTCCCTGGCTTTTGTCACCTGCAGTCCCATTCAGGAGAGGCGTTTTCTGGCCCCAAATTTCTCAGTCATCTCCAAGACCTAGGGAGAGATTCTTGGGAATTTATTTTCGGCTTAATGCCCCTAGGGTGAGGATTTTTGTCCTCAAAATGTTGAGGAGAGTGCAATAGACTAGAAATAATGCCTCTTGAATATTATCTTTACCCTAACATTGTGATGGCTAATACTCAGGCTCAACAGGATTAAAAATATATGTGTATATATATATATGTATATATATATATATATATATATATATATATATATATACTTTTAAAAATGGTATCAGTTTAAACTGAAAATTATTAACTGTGTAGAGAACCCTATTTTATGGATGGGATAAATTTTAAAAATTGACATAAGGCAGAAAAATTTAAAGGAATATTTTCTTAAATATTACTGGCAATAAATCTGTTACATTTTGACTTTTATATCTATAATGCAGTGCCAATAATTTTTTCCTAAAAATATTTTCCAAAACAAAATAAACTTCCCAGAAAGATACTCCAAACATACATATGTAAAATATTTTTCACTTCAGTGGAAAACCATGCATAAATTCACACACACACAAGGAAACTCAATAAAAGGTGAAATAAAAATATAATGGCTATGCCTTTAAGTTTTTTTCAGAGTCAAAACCTTCAGCTTGCCAAATGTTAAAATGCTAACATTTTCCTGCCAGGAGAAAACATCAGGGATGCTTTAGCTTTCACTCTTTCTAACACTGGGAGGTCAGTAAACAGGTTTTTCTAGGTTAAAAAAAATGCAAGCTCATTGCTATCACTTGTGTCATGTCTAGTAAAGAAAAGGCTGATGCTGACTCAGGTTCTAATTTATTTGAAGATTTTCCTCAAGAGAAAATGTCCTGAAGCTTAGAATTTTTATTTGGATCCAAAACCACATTATCTTTAAGTAGATATTTAGAAGAGAGAAACAATATTTTTCATATACATGTTTTGTGTTATCCAAGGCAGAGAAAACAAAGTCAAATTTTATTGTAAAATATTGTGAACAGATAAGAAAGTGAACCTGTTCGCTTTTTAAGATTTTGATTATCTGCTTTATTTTTAATATTTTAAAAAGCATTATTAAAAGCATACAATGAGAAATATACACTGGAAACCTCTTGTGAAAACAGGTTTAAAAATGCATAACATTTCCTTTTCTGATTATAAAAGTGTTACATATCAAATAGGAAAAGCATTGTAAAAAGAAAGGGCAATAAAAATCTTACATAACTTAATCACCCAAAGACACTTTCATTGACTAGTTGGTAAATGTCCGATTAGTCCTGTACATGCTGTGTATAAGTTTATCTTAGAAGACTTTTTTTAACATGAAGTTTTATGAATTTTTAGAATTGGCTTGAAAGATGTGTGTTTCCATTTTCAAAACAGCAAAAGCAACATAGCAAGACCAATTTTCCACCTACAAGCATTGTGCACCCATTCTGCCTTCCCTACAGATCATTTAATAATAGAACAAGCTTTCCCTTGAGTGGGATGCTGGGGACAGAGTCCTTTCCCTCTTGGTGTAAAAAAAGCTCTCTTTGGAAGTGTTTGCCATCACTGTTGTGGGTGGAACTGGAGTAGAAGAACTGACGCCTGTGGAGACAGCTCCCCTAGAGAGAAGGGCTTCCGATTACACCTCCTGGCAGATTTTTCAATGAAAAACAAACAGCAATGATTTGGCTTCTCCATTTTATGAATTAAGCAAAAACAGCCCCACTCTTGGTCAGAATACAGATTTCTTGGTTCTTTTTCTGGTCCAATTCTCAGAATTCTTGCTTTTCTGCTCATTGAGAAGAGGAGGTAGGGGAGTTGTGGGGGAAAGGAAACTGGGTCTCCAGGAAAGCTCCTGAATCATTATTTTCTTTACCTCGCCTTAAAGGGCTATTGCACACCCTGGATAGGAGAATTTGGTCAACTCCCTCTATAGAGGGTTTTAAAGTGGGGAATCAAAGGAAGATGTCTTACAAAACCTGTAATGTTTTTAGATGAGAACATATTTAATACAGTGATTAAAAAGTATTGGGGGCAAATTAATTTTGTCTTTAAACAATAAGATTGTAGGGCTTATGGTAACTCAGATACTTACAAATGTGAAATTACTAAAAACTATCTTTATCTTGCATTTAGAGAGTGATGAGGAGCCTGGTCAATGACTTAATGGAAGAAACAACAAAATTTTTGCAAAGGCATAACCAAAGAAGGTCAGCAGATTTATCAAAGGAAGTTTGGTCAACATTATGTTTTTAGTGGATGATGTTGTATTCAGAGACTATTCTTGCCTCTGTCTTGGTGGAAATATTACTTAAGCACTATTTAAAAACAGTCCCTATTCTGCTCCTGTCCTCCTGATTTCCCAACTCTGCTTTAAGTTTTTATGTAGCACCACTGCCAGCTATCATACCAGTATTTTTCTTAATGATCTATAACTAAGAAATAACTGCTTTCTACAGTAAAATGTGAGCTCCAGGAGTAAAAGTAGCTTTGTCTTATATTAACACCACTATATCTCTAGCATCTCAAAGAGTGCCTGGCTTATGATAGATACTGGTTGAGTAAATGAAATAACATCTTAACAAAGTGTTTCACACTTAAACTACAGATTCTAAAGCCAATAGGGTTGTGTTCAGACTCCTGAATGTACTACTTAATAACCGAATGGCATGAAACATTATTTAAACTCTCTGAGCCTCGGTTTGTATTTCTGTAAAAGGAGTTAGTTAAACTATTTACCTGCTGGAGTATCATGACGGCTAAATATGAGAATATGTGTAAAATTCTTAAGCATGCCTGGTACTCAATAATTGTTGACTGTTACTTATTTCTAATAGCATTTTATATTCAGAAAACAATGAAAGAAAAAGACCCTGATCATTCAGTATCACTTGTGTTTAAATTTGCCTTAAGAATTAGTAATGCAAAAAGATTATTTCTCTTGTGATAAAAATAGCTCTTTTCTCATATCAGATTTCTGTCTTTAAAATTATTTTCCCATATATATTATTCATAGTTAAAATTATTGTTTGCTGAAAGTGCCAGAAGTCTCATGTAAAGGCTTGTAAACAGCTGTCTTTAAAAATACTTTTAGCCAACAGTATAGGGATTATAGAATTTCAGTATATGGAATCTTTGAATTCTAGCTAGGCATTATAAATGTGCTTAGAGAAATCCATATAAGTTTGAGGTTAGACTTCTCTGATAAAAATTAAAGATTATTTCCCACACCCCTATCCTTTATTCAAAGATAGTTCAGTTCCTAGTGGAACATTTTATCTTTTCAGGTATTCTTGGGTTTCTAACTTGACTTTTGCTAAAGAGAAAACAGTTCTTTATTCAGATAACAAACTGACCATCACATGTATCTGTAGCATATAGTGAACTCCTGATAACAGAAAAAACAGCAAGTGAAGAAGAACTAAAGAGCCTTTTGATGAAAGTGAAAGAGGAGAGTGAAAAAGTTGGCTTAAACCACAACATGCAGAAAACTAAGATCATGGCATCTGATCCCATCACTTCATGGCAACTAGATAGGGAAACAATGGAAACTGTGAGAGGCTTTATTTTGGGGGGATCCAAAATCACAGCAGATGGTGACTTCAGCCATGAAATTAAAAGACGCTTGCTTCTTGGAAGAAAAGCTATGACAGACCTAGACAGCATATCAAAAAGCAGAGACATCATTTTACCGACATGGTTTTTCCAATAGTCATGTATGGACGTGAGAGTTGGACTATAAAGAAAGCTGAGTGCCAAAGAATTGATGCTTTTGAATTATGGTGTTGGAGAAGACTCTTGAAAGTCCTTTGGACCTCAAAGAGATCTAACCAATCCATCCTAAAGGAAATCAGTCCTGAATATTCATTGGAAGGACTGATGCTAAAGCTGAAGCTCCAATACTCTCGCCACCTGATACAAGGAACTCTCATTTGAAAAGACCCAGATGCTGGGAAAGATTGCAGGCGGGAGGACAAGGGGATGACAGAGGATGAAATGGTTGGATCCCTTCACTGACGCGATGGACATGAGTTTGAGTAAGCTCTGGGAGTTGGTGATGGACAGGGAGGCCTGGCGTGTTGTAGTCCATGGGGTCGCAGAGAGTCAGACACAACTGAACTGAACTGAACTGAGGGTTCAACTCATTTGATCCTCTCATTTTATCTATTGGGAAAGGAAATAGAAAATCAGGGAGGTGGTGACTTGTTCAAAGTCACAAAGAGATTGTGACTAAAACTCAGGTGTCCAGTAATACATGACTACAACCTCTCTCTGCACTGAAAGTTGACATCTCTGCCTGATATTATATGGTTTATTGCAATATTCACTTTCAGTAGCAAGTTGAGCCCTCTACTCTCTGAATGAGTGCCTACAATCCATCATACCCTAAATCCAGGACAGAAATCCATGAATTAGAGAGAAAAGCCTTTAGCAGGCCCCAGGGATTCTTAGATTTTTGTGGCAGGAGAAACATACTATATCTGCATGTGTGTACTGGCTCCCAAATGATTTAGCCATAACCCAAGTGATTCTGTTCTTTTCCCTGCAAAAGGCAAAATGCATATATGATAATAACTTAGACAAATAGTGTGATTTTTCTGGAGGGAAAAAAACATGGTATTTGGAAGTTTTTCTACTGACCCAGCCCTTCGGCAGTTTGAGCTTCTAGAAGATTGTAGAGATTTGAGCATGACTGGGATAGTTTAGACCCTCTGTCTAGAAGAAAGAGGTTCTTGCTTGCAACTCTAATTGATACAGCTCAATTTGTACTATCGCTATAAAGGAAAGAGGATTTATACTTAAAAATTAACAAATTCTAATGTACAGATTATAGAACTGTTTACTAACATGCATTTGCATTTATATAAGTGGAATTTGGTATACTTTAGGTAAATATTCTGGCTTGCCTGATTATGAAAACTCGTCTTGTGAGAATGATTTTCAGAAAGAGGAACAAAAGTGCTTTAAATACAATGCCTTCATACTTTAAGCCTAGATAGAAATAATGTTACTGGTACTCTTCTGTCATTTTCTTTCACAAAAATAAAATAATGAAGATATTTCTTATAATAAGCACTGGAAATAGATCCTTAAGTCTCATCATCAAACTCTCTCTTTCTCTGTCTCTCACCTGTTTATCATCTTTTGTCTTCTACGCTTACTTAGCCATTGCAACACTGATTGCCTGCAGGAGTTTCTTAACTCTTTCAGTGAGAAGCATTTACAAATTCCTTTTGGTGAGAAAATAATTCAGACTGTGACTATAAAGCCTGCTGCAAAATACCACCATCTTGCTATGAGGGAACTGGTTCATAGTGAGCCAGTCCTTTAGGGCCAGAGGTGACTATCTCTATTTCAGTCATCTGACTGCCTATCAAACATCTAGCCATTTCCCCATTGTGGGCTCTATAGGTTGGTATCTG
Source organism: Capricornis sumatraensis (assembly GCF_032405125.1). Lineage (NCBI taxonomy): Eukaryota > Metazoa > Chordata > Mammalia > Artiodactyla > Bovidae > Capricornis > Capricornis sumatraensis. The sequence goes on from NC_091076.1 coordinate 28,168,094, forward strand.
GGGCAATGCAGAAAAGGTCTTCTTTTCTTCTGACAAAAGAAATACCCTTTCCAGGAGATGAATAGATGTATTGGGGAGGAGGGGTCCCTAAGGGTTTGCACGTGGTTTGCTGACACGGGCTTCTCTCGCCTTCCAGTCTCCTCTCCTCCCGCCCTTACTAGGTCTGGCTTCCGCTGCGGCTGCCACATCCCACTACTGCAGTGCAGAAGCAGCCTCTGGGGGGAGGGACATGATTTTGAAGGAGGAAAGTCAGGTGGGCAGCTGGTAGAATGATGCCCCCGCTGCCATATGCCACTGTTGGGGCTGTCTAATTTCTCTGTCATGAGTGATGAAGTCATTTTTACAACATAATGAGGTACCAAGGGACCCAGAGGGCTGGCTTGCGCTTGTGTATTCCTTTTTTAATTTGGGAATGGGAGCATCAGATGTGACAAAGGGAGGCACCCAAGCCCTGATTTGATTAGATTAAATCCATTAAACAGCCTGGCTCAGTCTATTCCTACAGATCCTCTCCAAGAGGATTAGTGCCCCACCTGGGGTGAGAAACACTAGATCCTTGTTAAGTGACAAGCCGCTACGCAAATGGAAACTGATTGATTGATTCCAGGAAAATAGATATCATCTGTAGAAATGACAAGTCAGCAGTGTTCCTGTCACCTCTTCCAGGCAAATGCTTGTCGGGTGGGCTTGATATGTGAGGTTGTTTGTGGCTATGGGTCATAGGAAAAAGAAGATGACTGGGGATTTCACAGCGAACTCACTGTGGGTCACACTGAATGTTAATCATCAGGCAGGTTGTGATGCTGGTTTTCAGAAACTGCCTTTGCTTCTTCAGATGTTTCTGTATCAGATATACTGTATGTTTCTCAGTTCTGGTAATCTGTTTATAATATAGAACATCCTCTCTCTCTCACTCACACTTACACAGACACACACACAGACACACACACCTTTCCTCTTTTTTTTTTTTTTGTCTTACAGTATGAAGTGATTATATTCTCTTACATATAATCACTTTAAGAAAACACTGGAGGGGGTGTGTGTGTGTGTACATGTGTGTATAACAGAGGAGAAACAAGTAAAATGAGGTTTTAACTTGAAAATAAGCAAACCAAGTTCATCTTAGTATGTCATTTACTGCAAAGGAAATCATGAGGAAAACAATTTTAAGTAGCTTTCAAGTAGTTCATCCTTTTGAAAAGCAATCTTAATAAGCAAATGGCTGTTATTTCATTTCACAGATATTGTAATGATGCTCTTTGATACATTTAGAGCATGAATTAGTTTCTAATCCTGTTCTTCAGGCATAGAAAAGTTAATATTTTTTTATATTTACTTTTGCATATTTCTTTGCTTTTTTCCCTCAACCAAAATTTATACCAGGAGTGGATTTTTTTAGGTAGCACCTTAGTTGCCAGTTATAAGGACAAAGGCTTTAAACAGAATAAAATATAATTTTAGTTGAGATTCCTCTTATTACTTGGAACTTCAAGTTCATCAATATTTATCTAATTAATGATATTATATATTGACTATTGTTCAGATAAAGCAATATTTTAGTTTATTTCATTGCTAAAAAATTAGTAGAATTTGCATTGATTGCTTGTTTTTATATATAATACTAATATAAATATACTGACATAAATATACTACCTGATATTACATATGCTGATATAAATATTGTCTGATATTATTGATAATGTACATTTACAAGTCAGAAAATTAAGCAAGTTATTTTAAAATGAAAATATATTCGGGGAAATTTATTTCTACAAAATATTTTATGTAAAATATAATATTTACTTTTCTTCTCATTATTCACCTTTATTTGGAAGAAGCTGTGATCAGACCTTACATGAGTTTCTTAATTGAAATGGATTATAAAGCAAAAAAAAAAAACAAATGGAAAACTCAGGCTATGGATCAGAAATTGGATTAATTTTACAAATGTGTAATTGATTATATTGAATAATATCTTAAATGTATATTCTATAATCATCAATTCATGAAAATATTCTCAGATAAAATACATTACTATTTACAGTTTACAGCTTTACATTTAACCTATGGTGAGACATTTAAAACCCACCTGCAAGAAAGCTACAGTGGAATTTCAAAAGACAAAGTTGTTATAAAAATGAACCTGAAAAATAAATATTTCCTTTGAACTCCTGAAGTCAAGCAGTAGCATGGCTGTTTAACTCATATGATACTGTAGAGTACAACCTTCTCCTAACCCATAGTTAAAATGAATCCAGAAATCTAGCTCTGATATTAAAATGGGGGAAAATAGAAAGCCAGCTCTATTGCACAGCAACACAGAAGAGACACTCTAATCATGTAGAGTGGAGAGGGCGTGAGTGAATATCAGAAGGGCTTTTCAATCAATGTGAGGTAGATCATTCAGGTATAAAGTTTTTTCTTCTCCCTAAACAGTGCAAACAGTACAGTTGTATTGGGGGTAGGAAGAGAGAGGATGTGAAATATAAATTGTCTTCATAATTTTCTTAGTTCTCCATTTTAGGAGGCAGATGCAATTACAATTAGAATTAAATTAATAAATAGGCATATCACTAAACTTTTTATATATCATCATTCTTCCTTACAGCAACTCTATAAGGCAGACATTCTTATATATTCAAAGACATTGTGTTACTGATCAGAGGACTGAACAGAATAGCAGAGTAACTTTCCCAAAAATCACTACCTGGTAAAAGGAAGAGAGGTCTTTTGATCAGAGGATAAACTTGAAAAACAGATGATGGTGGGTATTATTTTCAAATGCAGTTGTGTGTCAAAGCCGAGACTAGTGCTAGGGAAATAAAACACACGTGAGTAGTAAATGTTTCTTAGTACATAATCTATTTACTATTTCTTCAACTTGTTTATGTTCAGTGCTTATATTTGTTGGTTTCTGTAACATCAGGCCAAACAAAAGTGATAACTGTCAAGTATAATACAACAAGCACAACTACATTAAATACTGATAAGTGGAGAAATTCTTTAGGAGGACAGTATATCACCTCTGAAACATTACCACCTAATTTGATTTTGAAAGCAGAGCTTAAAGAGAGTCATTTCAGAACCTGATGAAGATGTGCTGAATAGAAAGTGTAATGGCAGTTGATTTTAGTATATCCCACAGTGTTGTTTCGAAGACTTAAGGATGAGGCCAAACTGGGCCACGCACTTGCTATTTCAAGTGCAGATTTATCCACAGGAGTATTCTCAATTCTATTAGTCCAGAACTACTATCCTACAGTTATTCTAGGGAGTAACTCAGCTTTTTAGGACTGTTAGAATACCCAGAACAGTAGGTTGTCCCCATTAAAGACTCAAGAACAAATAAATGGTCAACTGATCTTAAAGGCTATTGGGATAAAGAAGGCTCAAGGAAGAAAGACCTGTCATCACCTACATTTAGGGAAGGGAAGATATCACTTCCTCAAATTTAAAATCTTTATACAAAAGGAGCTGGTGGTGGTTTCTTAAGCACATGCAAAGTATTCTGCTACCATCTAGGAATTCGAAGAAATAAAAGACCTAAACTGTGTTGTCCAAGAGACACAAATAATATGGAGGATCTTGGGTTAAGTCTTTTGAAAGTGATCTACAGTGCTTTAGAAATATCTGAGAGAGACAGCTGGAAAAGAAAGGTGTGTATGTGTGTACATGTGTGTGTGTGTGTGTGTGGTGGGTAGGTATTGAAGGCAAGTATGTAGGGGATACCAAGACAAGTAAAACTGATCTGAAGAAGACTGTCAATTTTTGTTTGCTTGTTTCTTGTCAGATATTTTAAATAGACTGTTGAGGCACAGATCAATGTACTGATGTATTTCAGTCCATACTATGTGCCCTCAGAATGGGAGCCAAGATTCAGGCACTTTAAGCTTCCAGAATTTCAGGATGACACGGGACAACTTTGAATCCATAGTCACAGAAATAGCATTATTAATTAGAGCAAAAACATTCTGGAGAAAGAAGACAATAACAGTTCTCTGGAGAACTCTGTTGAATGTTAGGGAGTTTCTATATCATGATAGCTGATATTATAAACCACTTACTGTTAACCAGATACTGTCTCCTTTCATAATTGATTCATTTAATCTTCATGATAATCCCTTAAAGTATGAAGATACACTATCTCCACTTAACAAATGGAGAAGGTACGGCTTAGAGAATTCAAGTAGTAACAACTGCACAAGATCAGATCTAGCAAGAAATTGGAGTTGGAAGTTGAATTCATACAGTCTAACCATAGAACATGTATTCTTAACTAATGTTATGTTGTAGTGTTTCATATGTCCCAAAGAAAAATATGGCAGGCACTCAATCAGTTTGGTTAATGAACTGAAGTGAAAATTGCTGTTGTGTCCGACTCTTTGCGACCCCATGGACTATACAGACCATGGAATTCTCTAGGCCAGAATACTGGAGTGGGTAGCCGTTCCCTTCTCCAGGGGATCTTCCCAACCCAAGGATCAAACCCAGGTCTCCTGCATTGGAGGTGGATTCTTTACCAGCTGAGCCAAAAGGGAAGCCCAGGAATACTGGAGTGGTAGTGTATTCTTTCTCCAGAGGATCTTCCTGACCCAGGAATTGAACCAGGGACTCCTGCGTTGCAGGCGGATTCTTTACCAACTGAGCTTTCAGGGAAGCCCCCAGTTTGGTTAATGAGGACAGTCAAAACAAGGTCAGAGGACTCCTCTTTTGGCCTTGATCGAATGATCTATGTATAATCTGTATTTTATCAAGGAGATTGTTCTTTTCAGCAGGTGTTTCCACTTCACCCTTGCTGCTCCCCTCTATAATAAAAGGCAAGGCTCTTATTTCAGCTATGACAAGCTCCATTCTCTCTGGGCCTTTCCCTTGCCCCAGATCTGTCTCTTTTGTGAAGGCTGGGGGGGGGGGAATATCTAGCAAATTACTGCTAAATCAGTTATTCTCATATCAGGAAAAGCAACATCAACACCACCAGGGTACTTGTTAGAAATACAAACTCTAAGGCACCATACCAAGCTAGGAAATCAGAAGCTCTGGTCCAGCCCTCTGTGTTTGAACATGCTCCTTAAGGTGATGTTCATACATGAGGAACTCTGGCAATCATAATGCTAAACTATGTTACATTCCAGAACTTTTTTTCCATCCTCAGTTTTCCGATTTCTTTGACTTCTTTTCTGAAGCTTAGATTTTGTTCATAAAAGGACAAAACCCTCCTCAAATGAGCTCTCTATTTAACTACTTACTTCAAATCAAACTACTAGGTATACATTAAATGTTACAAGGATGGAAAAAACATCACAGGAAATATGGGCATTCGTTTATAATGACTTTGCATGAATTTTAATCTATAAAGATATTTAATCACTGTGTTCTACACCTGAAACTAGTATAATGTTGTAAGTCAACTATACAAAATAAATAAGCAGACAAACCATAGGAGGGACAGAATAGAGCTCTTCTCTCACTCCCCACCGCTGTGGCCATTCATCTTTCAATAACATTTTGGTCTTTCAGAGTTTTTGGTATCTTATCTGCTGCTGCTGGCACTGTTAGGGCTAGAATTGGTTCTGCCTCTATTGAAGTACAATATAGCTTAGGGGTTAAGTATTTAGAACCTACAACCAGACTGAGTCATTATAAGACATAGTTCTCCACTTAAAGTGTCTATGTGACTTCAGCACCTTATTTAACTCACCAGGACTTGGTTATTTTATCCATGAAATAAGAATGGTAGTAGTCGCCCTCCAATATTGTTTTTAGTTTAAAATGACTGGCACACAACTAGCACAATACCATTGGGTGTGATTATTTCTCCCTGACTGACTCACATTTATGGATTTATTTTTATGTGCCAGGCACCAGTCTAAGCCTTTTAGGTATATTGTCTCTTTTAGCCTCACAACAGTCCTATGAAGTGTGATAGACTAATACAATCATTGACCAACTCCTAACACCTTTTAAATGCTTAGGATATGTCGGACATTCTTCTGGGTCCTTAACTGGTAATAAATCATAGGTTCTATAAATACCCCTGTTTTGTAGATGAGGAATGAAGCATAGAGAGAAAAGTACACTGTTTAAGATCACTCAAGTAGAAAGTGACAGGAATGGACTTTGAACCTCAGATGTCTGGCCCTAGTAAACATGATCGAGGCCATTACATTCCTTTTTATAGACAAGAAATCAGAAGCCAAATGAGGCTAAGTAGCTTTCCAGTCACATAGTTATTAACCAAGAAAGCTAGAATCTTATAAAAATTTCTGTACGATACTGATATCTTTTCTTCCTCTCCCACTTTAGTGACTTTGACCGCTTTGCTCCCTTGTAAGCCTTCCTCTTATCTGAACTCACGTGTATGCTTCTCACCTTCTGACTCCCTGACTTCATCATTTCCTACCCCCTCAATTTCAGCAAGCTTTTCATGTCTACTTAACTTTAGGGGCATAATTGCGTTCCCTCTGTGGTCAGCCTAAACTCTATCAGCTCCAAGATGCCGTGGACTTATGATTTCTTCTCTTGCCTGCCCTACACCTACTTAAACCCTCCTTACAATTTCCCTGCTCATCTCACTCCTGATGTTCTTCTACTCACGTGTATCACTAGGTTCAGCCATTTTCAATTCTGCCTTCGTTTTGGATATGTAATGTAATCTCTTCCATGTTTTGAAACTTTGCTGATTCATTTCCTCTTTGGAATTTCTTCATATTAATCTTCCAAAGCCCAACTTTACAGGTTCCTCCTGAAGGACTTGTTTCCTTGCCACGCCAGCTGAGATGGACTTTTCCCTCCTTTGCTCTCCATTTGCACTCTGGTTATGGCCTTTAGTGCAAGCTGTGTTTTGGCTAGTTGTCTTTCCTTTGCTCTCCTACTACACATAGAGCATCCTGGTCTTTTTCTAGGTGCCTAGTTGCATCATGTGGGCTCCCCTGGTGGGTCAGCAGTAAAGCATCTACCTGCCAATGCAGGAGACGCAGATTTGATCCTTGGGTTGGGAAGATCCCCTGGAGAAGGAAATGGTAACCCACTCCAGTATTCTTGCCTGGGAAATTTCAAGGACAGAGGAGCCGGGTGGGCTGCAGGCCATGGGGTCACAGAGTCAGACATGATTTAGCCACTAAACAGCAATAACAACAAGTTACATCTTGTAGATAAAAGAGCAGAGATTTACAGATTTCCATGTCAGAGAGTTTGGAATTCAGATACCAGCTCTATCGCTTGCTTTTTTCTCTTACACGGTCTGTCTCTAGTCTCTGATTTGTAAAATGAAAGGAAAGTGTAACTCAGAGTTGTTGTGAGGATTAAATGAATTAATGTAGGTGGAGAAAGTATAGCAAGTAAAGTTTGGCTCCCTTTTCTTCCTCAACACAGTACCCTAAATAGAGTCTCATAGAGGTTTGAAGTGTGAAAGCATAAATCAGTGTTGAATGAAGTGGCTGTCTCAAGTTTGACTATCTGTAGTACATTAAGAAAAACGTAAAGACGTTCCATATTGGCCAAGAATTTTGATAGTCATCATTTTAATTACTTGGATATTGATTTAGATATCATTTTCATAAAATTAGAAAAAACTAGATTCTGAAAAGTTTTATGAATTCTATTCTTAAATAGTTGGAAAAAGTCAATCCATTTTTATAATGCAATGGCCACTAATAATAAAGAGGATAGCTAAACAAATTAAGAAAGTTAAAACTAGGAAGCATTTGGAAATGTCACAGATTATATAATTAGAAATACTATTCAGGGTAAGAATGGAAAGTAAACATGGAAAGTAAACATTGAAAGTAATCTACTGACATTTTAAATCTCAGGAATAGTGTGATTTCAAGTAACTTAGTGAAAAATGAGTATTTAAATTTTCAGTTTTAATTCTGAAACACATTACTGACTACATATTATGTACACAATTAGATATAAATCCCAGCAATAAAACCCACTGACCTTGGAATTATATAGACTAGATTTAAAACAAGATTCCTCTACTTGGAGCTGCTTAACAACTTGGGCAAGTGATATCACTTACTTCAGGCTTAGTTTCTTCATATAGAAAATGGGTATATTAATAATGTCATGTCATTGGGTTGTTAGATTTTTGGTATGTGAAGTATAAGCATGACGTCTTACCAGTTGAATAGTCACTCATTAAATTTAGTTCTGACTATAATATGAGTTGGGTAACAAATAGTTCATGATTGATTCGGTTTTACTGGCAGATGATTTTGTCCCCCAAGGGATATTTTGTGATTTCTGGGGACATTATTGGTTGTCACCATTTGCAGGCATGGGCTACCAGCATCTCGTGCATAAAGGTTGGGGTGCTGTTTACATCATCATACAGTGCACAGGACTACATCCCACAATAAAGAATTTTGTTCATCTCAAAATATCAACAGTGTGGGGGTTGAGAAACCCTAAGCTGAAAAAAGATAAAATTAATCTCTCTTCAGTTTATCTAGAGATAGCAATGTTTTCAAATAGGCAGAAAGAAACTGATGATTGAAAGATATAAAATAAATGTCATGTACCATTCTTTCAAAATAAGTATTAGAAAAGAAGACACATATTAGATAAGCCTGTTTAAAATTATATATGTATATACATATATATATATATTTGCAAACCTTAGCATGCACATGCAAAATTATTACCTGGACTGCTTATTACAACAAATTTCCAGGCTTTACTCTTAGCATAGTCTGTTTTGGAAAGTCTGGAGTAAGAAGTCTGCATTTTTAATAAGCACTCCAGGGAATTCTAATGCATCTGGTTCATGGACAACAATTTGAAGGAATTCTTCCAAAGAGCTGAATGGAGTAGTTGGATGTATAACTCATATAAACACTTTTGAAACTCCTTTAGGATTATGTAGCTCTGGTTCTCTTTATCCTTGATGTCGTAAGTAGCCTCAGTCTCATTTTTATTGAGCATAAGAAATAAATTAAGATGGATCTACAGAAACAACAGTAGTTTTCCAGTATACAGAAGCCTACCCATAAGCCCTACTCCCGCGTCATTTTTTCTCTCTGCTTTCACCCTTTCTGGTGCACAGGTTCAATATTCAAACTCCCAGAACAGGGGACAGACATTGGCCTTTGGGATCAGGTACCATTTCCACTAGGTCCAGGAAGCTTGCTTCACACACTCCCTTGTATCTAGTTCTTCTCAGCCCTAAAGGAAACGTCCAAAATATTTTGGAGTTTGCACATAAAAGCATGTGGATTTCAGCCTTGAGACAGGTGAAAAGTCAACTGAAAATAATCAAGCATGAAAATACATTTTAAAACAATTTTGGGGGCAGGAGGAGAAGGGGATGACAGAGGATGAGATGGCTGGATGGCATCACTGACTCGATGGATGTGAGTCTGAGTGAACTCCGGGAGTTGGTGATGGAGAGGGAGGCCTGGCGTACTGCGATTCATGGGGTCACAAAGAGTCGGACACAGCTGAGCGACTGAACTGAACTGAACTGAACTGAATAATGATTTTAAGTTTTTATATTTTAAAGATAGGATATGGGATTTTTGCACTTAATTTCTGGAAAATAAATCCATAGTTGGCAGAAGTTTAATATCACTGGGCATTTTAATGGGGATAATCATTTCTAGAAATAAAAAGTTTCTATTTTGTGCCAAACATTTAGGAAATAAGTTACTCTGACTCAGAGCCAAAGATACCTATTCAGGAAATAGGATGCAAAAAGAACAGAAGAGAATATTCATCTCTTAAGTGACTGTTTAACTCTGTGAAGAGAAGCCACTGAAGACAGGTGGATTATTAGGCTATAGCAAGTAAACAAAAGTTTGTGTCCCAGTCTGTGATTCATAGAAAAAAGCTGATCTACTTCATCCTTTCATAAAGTCATTTCTCAAATTTCAGTCGCAGATTAATAATGATCAAGGCTCTTTCAGAAACTCACGTCTCTAACAGTTACATTTAAACGTGCTCCTGGAAAAATGAGAACTTCTATGAGGCAGCCAATTTTGACTGAACTCAAGGTTCAATGTTTGCCTTGAAAAAATTTACTGAGAACACACAGCTTAGCTCACCAGAGACAATGTGTCCCCAGATTTCTCTGCAAGAGAAGTTTCCAAAGTTACCTGGTTAAAGGGATATATTTCTTGCTTAGTTTTACATTAGGAAAGTTTTTTTTTTGTTAATAATGGAATATAATTTTTACTTGTAGATGGATAAAGATGTTAGCAATTCTATTTTAAATTGTTTTTATGTATGCAAAAAGAGGGGTAGCCAAAACCCCTCCACTCAACCACCTACACAGAAAGACAAACCTGAGGTATATATATGAAGTACTAATTTTTTCTATTTTAAAAATATGTCCTGTGGGAGCTGATCATTAGATCTGGGGAGAATTTACATATGATTCCCTTCATAAAATTTTATGAATGGAGTTATAATTTCCATACTTCAAGGTATCAGACACAACTAGACACAACTCCATTTGGCACTTACTATTTCTTCAGCAGCTCTTCAGTGAGTATCTCCTATGTATCAGGCACTGTGCTAGGCATTAGGGATACAGCAGTGTATCTGAAAAGCAAGCTCCTGCCCTGATGATATATAGACTCAAACCATATACAGTGTTTAATTAACTATTTACAATTTGTAATTATATCTATGAAGAAAGTGACTAAAATTGTGTATAAACAGATTTATTCAGTTTAGTTCAGTTGCTCAGTTGTGTCTGACTCTTTGTGCCCCCATAGACTGCAGCACACCATGCTTCCCTGTCTATCACAAACTCCCAGAGCTTGCTCAGACTCATGTCCATTGAGTAGGTGATGCCATCCAACCATCTCATCTTCTGTTGTCCCCTTCTCTTCCTGCCTTCAGTCTTTCCCAGCATCAGGGTCTTTTCTAAGAAGTCAATTCTTTGCATCAGTTGGCCAAAGTATTGGAGTTTCAGCTTCAGCATCAGCCTTTCCAGTGAATATTCAGGACTGATTTCCTTTAGGAGGGACTGGTTGGATCTCCTTGCAGTCCAAGGGACTCTCAAGAGTCTTCTCCAACACCACAGTTCAAAAGCATCAGTTCTTCAGTATTCAACTTTCTTTATAGTCTAACTCTCACATCCATACATGATTACTGGAAAAACCATCACTTTGACTAGACAGACCTTTGTCGACAAAGTAATGTCTCTATTTTTTAATATGCTGTCTAGGTTGGTCGTAGCTTTTCATCCAAGGAGCAAATGTCTTTTAATTTCATGGCTGCAGTCACCATCTGCTGTGATTTTGGAGCCCCCCCCCACCCCCCCAAATAAAGTTTGTCACTGTTTCCATTATTTTCCCATCTATTTGCCATGAAGTGATGGGACCAGATGCCATGATCTTTGTTTTTTGAATGTTGAATTTTGTGCTTCAAATGATGTAGCAATTCAAGACAGTCCAATATCTATTTAAAATGGCGAGCCAATCCAGTTCAGAACATTCTTATTCTTTTAGAGAAAAAAAAATTCTATCTTGAAATTGCTTGTAATTAACTTGATCTGAGAAATGTAGATCTGTTAACTCCTTTTATTTTTCAGAGTTTTTGGAGCTGCCATACTTCTTACCTCTACCCTGAATATGCTAATCCCATCAGCAGCCAGAGTGCATTATGGGTGTGTCATCTTTGTTAGGATACTGCAGGGACTTGTTGAGGTATGGAACTACAGGATGACGTCATTTTAAGGTTTGCATGCTAATAAGAATCAGAAGATTATCTTTGTTTTGACCTACAAATAAATATATTGTATTAGGTTGTGTCTACACAGTGGTAAAAAAATTGGAAAAGTTAGAAACCAGATATCTTTAAATGATGATAGACTACCACTGTGGCTGTTTACCCCCACTTCTCTGGAATTGAGTGATGATGAAGTGTTTCGTGAATGACATAAAAAAAAAAATTAAAAAAAGAACAGACAGTTTTGTTAATGTGCTGTGATAAAAAAGTCCATCCTCTGAATTAATATGTTTGGAGAGTTTTATAACAAGTCCCTCTTGGCTTTACCTCATGATCTGAATTTTCACTAAAAAAAACCCCAAAAAACATTTCATTGAATGTATTCTTTGGGCATCAACTCTAATGATTGACTTTTGCTCCATTAACCTGTAGTCTTTGAAGGAATATCATTTAAAAACTTGACAATGGCATACTTATTGCCCTTTCTCTTTCCATGAAATACGGTGAGAGTAGATAAGTCAGATAAAGTATTAAGGCACTGAAAACAGCTTCTTGTCTTTCCAAAAAGAAAGAAAAAATGATAGGATCAAAACAATACAAAAAAGAATATCTTAAAGATTTTAAGTTTTAGACACCCATTTCAGGAAGTATAATAACCTTCAAGGATCTAAGCTGCACCTTTTTCTGTAGGGATTCCTTTAATTTGGGAATCACTAAGTTTAACTCCTTACAAAATTGTCTCTCAAATTGTTCAGAATTGCAGATGAACTGAATAATAGAGGATCTTTTCTCCGGCCTTAATCAGAAGAAAACTGAGGTAGAAGGAAGTCTTAAAGGGTGGGAATAAATTGAACACGTGACTAAAAAGAGGCCATGGGTCTGGGCTGAAAGTTTTTAAAATGGAATTTTATGGAATCAGCAAAGAAAGGCCCTCACATGGCAACTGGAGACCCTGTGCCCATTCTAAGAAAACAGCATCACATCAGAGAAGTGAATATACTTATTTTCCTATGATCCAAGATTCTAAACAGTGCTGATATATCTCTTTCCCTCACAGGGTGTCACCTACCCAGCATGTCATGGGATATGGAGCAAATGGGCTCCCCCTTTAGAGAGGAGTCGATTGGCAACCACCTCCTTTTGTGGTGAGTATTATGTGCAGGTACAGTTATGTGCATAAAAGCTTAGGAACAACATTTGTAAGAGTTGAAAGTTGGCAAAACTCATCTGTAAAACCCATCTGTAAAACCATTTGAGGTGTGTCTGTATGTGCACATGAGGAAAGGTTTTGACCCACCATTCAATTTCTTTAATTATTATTGGTCTACTGAAATCTTCAACTCCCTCTTACATTTTGTATGTTTCTCGGAGTTTATTCATTTCTTCTGAATTTTCAAATATATTCATTAATTATTTTATTACAGTTTTTTGAATTTGTTTTTTATTATAGTGTTGTACTATTTTTATATCTCTGACTTGGGTGTGTAGATTATATTCACTTGTGTAGTCTTGTACTCCTGGATATGGGTTTGAAGTATGTGGATGAGAGTGCATATACATCCAAGTGTGCAAGGATGTGTTTGTAAGACCCAGTCAAGGAAAATGAGATGAAGTCAAGAATGTCTATTGATTTCACTTACCTTTCTCTCATTTTCTCTTCTACTTTAGGATCCTATGCTGGAGCTGTGATTGCAATGCCTTTAGCTGGCATTCTTGTGCAGTATACTGGCTGGTCTTCCGTATTCTATGTCTATGGTATGTAGCATTTCTGTACAAGAGAATTAAAAGAAATGTGCCTAAACTAAAGCAGTGTGATAGATCAATGAATGTACTTCTGTGTTTACTCATTATTGTTTTTTCATTGATTCTTTTCTTTATAATCTAAGATCAAGGGTAATATTCTATATCTGTGATTTTCTCTGCAATGTTATTTATTATTTTTAAAAGCAATCACATTGCTGATGGAAACTTTGTAATGTACAGTATGTGTTGCCCTTGACTATGAAAAATTTAATTTAGCTCTTGATTCAAAGCTGATTAAAAGGAAGAAGCTAGGCAGCACCAACTTCTCTTTTGATTCTTGCTTTCTCGGTCATTTCCCTGATTCTATTTCCTTGAGACTCAATGAGATAGGAAGCTGAAAGGCCATATTAGTGTTAAGGCAAACATTCAATCTTGTGATGAAATATTAGCAGTCGCTGCAGGGGCAGTATATTTTAGTCCACATTTCCCCAGGATTAAAGAAGATTAAGCCCCCAAGGAAATAAAAATGACAGGAAGCCCAAAGTTCAAACTCCCTTTCTATTCACTTTCTAACCAGAATATGGAATCTTACCTCTTGAAAGTATCCCATAGTCTCTCGCTAAGATACACTTTTTTAATAAAGAGAAAAGAAGAAAGATAAGAGATCTGGATTCCAACTGATGTTGTCACTGATTAATACCAGTTTTGGACATGGGCAGGAGAATCTGAAAGATTAATGAGGTCATGTAGGAGAACAGAACAGAATTTGGCTGCTTCCAAATGTGCTATGATCCATTTTCATTTTGAAATATTCTCATCAAAGCAAATTCTTATATTTGTAGAATATAAATAGTGGAGGATCTTATCCTGGTTTAAAAGCCATGGTTGGGTTTTGAATTCATGAATACCCTAAATGGTGAGCTATATATGCAGTAGAACATATTTTTTTTCCTTAGGGAAATTTTGTTGTTGTTGTTGATGTTTTCTTTATTTTAATTTTAATTTTATTTTACTTTACAATACTGTATTGGTTTTGCCATACATTGACATGATTCAGGAATGGGAACTCATGTACACCTGTGGCAGATTCATGTCAATGTAGGGAATTTTTTTTAACAGATTTTAATCCATAGCTTTTGTTTGATTTTATTTTAAAGCCCATAATTCAAAGATATTTAAAGCACTTACTTACAAGGTATATAGTAAAGTTGGTATGCTGCTGTTGCTGCTGCTGCTAAGTCGCTTCAGTCATTTCCGACTCTGTGCAACCCCATAGACGGCAGCCCATCAGGCTCCCCCGTCCCTGGGATTCTCCAGTGGAGTGAGTTGCCATTTCCTTCTCCAATGCCTGAAAGTGAAAAGTGAAAGTGAAATTGCTCAGTCGTGTCCAACTCTTTGCAACCCCATGGACTGCAGCCTACCAGGCTCCTCCGCCCATGGGATTTTCCAGGCAAGAGCATTGGAGTGGGTTGCCATTGCCTTCTCCAAAAGTTGGTATGGCCATCCATTAAATTCTCTGATTTGTGCCTTAGTCCATTATTTAATTGAAGATGTGATGTGACTTTAAGAATATGAATTTTCCACAAAGGACCCAAGAAAACCTACCTCATTATTTCAAGTTATATCTCATTTAATACTTATCATTGAATGCCTTCCCAAGTGGCACTGTGGTAGAGAATCCGCCTGTAAATACAGGAGACATAAGAGATGCCGGTTCAATCCCTGAGTCAGGAAGATCCTCCGCAGGAGGGCATGGTAACCCACTCCAGCATTCTTGCCTGGAGAATCCCACGGACAGCGGAGGCTGGTGGGCTACAGTCCATAGCGTCACAGAGTCATACACGGTGACTGACGTGACTTAACACGCATGCACAATCTGAAATATCATAATAATAGTACTTACTTACTTGCTGTATATGACAAAAGCTTGGTCTTTGAGCCACATATTCAATATTCATTTTTTTAGTTAATGAGATAAGACCCATATGGCAGCTTAAGTTTTAGAAAGATAATGCATATATAGCAATTAGCTGAGTGTCTAGCACTTCAGATGTATTCAGTTAGTGGAAATATAATTATTACTCAATTACAGAATTTCTCATTTATTGAGTGCTTATCTTGTGCCATCCACTATGCTAGTTTCTTTATGTATTGCCTTCTGTAACTTCTGTTTGCAAAAATCTTATTTAAAAAGTGAATTATCTCATTTGGTAGTAGAGATTTTCAGAGATTTAGTTACTGATTAGAAGATGTAGCTAATGAGTGACACAGTTGCAATTTGAATACAGGAGAACCATATTCCACAACCACTACACTCTACCAAACTGTCACACACCATCTGATTCCAAATTGTGTTTGCTATCACGTTCAGTATTTAAAAGGGCACAGTACATCAGCAGTTATAATATTAAGAAGCACTTAGAGATTGACTAGCCCCCCACCAAAAAAAAAAAATACAGTATTATAGTGATCAGGGATTAGATTGTTACCCAGGGGAGTGTGTTGTATGAGGAAAAAATGAAATGGCCAGTTGATGAGAATCAGGATACATTATATGAATTTTTTCTGTTATTGATGCTTCAGTTTTATATTCCACAATAAGGGCATATTTCAATGGTGAAAGTGCTAAATAAAGGGATGAAATAGAGCTTGCAGTAGCATGTTTATTGTATTAGAATTTATAACTTTCATCTGTCTAAACAGTGATCCATAGGCAATAGTATATGCGGTGGTATACAGTCACATAAACTGTTAAGTATTACCACATTAGTTACAGAAGCCCATTTTTCATGTACAGTATCTATTCAGGCTAAAATATTCTTCTGAAAATTGAAAGTGAAAGTCGCTCAGTTGTGTCCAACTCTTTGTGGCCCCGTGGACTAGTCCATGGACTTCTCCAGGCCAGAATACTGGAGTGGGTAGCCATTCCCTTCTCCAGGGGATCTTTCCAACCCAAGGATCCAACCCAGGTCTGCCACATGGCCAGCAGATTCTTTACCAGCTGAATCACAAGGGAGTCCACCAGTACTGGAGTGGGTAGCCTATCCCTTCTCCAGGGAATCTTCCCAACCCAAGAACTGAACTGGGGTCTCCTGAATTGCAGCCCAATTCTTTACCAGCTGAGCTATGAGAGAAGCCCAAGAATATTCTTTTAGATTTTATTTAATAGTCTGTTTACTAAATCTGGGAATTCCATGGACAGAGCAGCCGAGTGGGCTATCATCTATGGGGTTGCAAAGAGTTGGACACAACTGAGCAACTAACACATACACACATTACTAGATCTGCATGTCCTAACCAGAGAGGGGAAAAAGCATTTCTTTTCCTTGGAAATGCAGACCACTACCCACATTAAAGACAGACATAAAGAAAAGGATTTACTCCCAGCAAAATTTTTTGAGGACAGGAATTTTTTCTTGTTTATCATATTTCTCTCATTCAGCAGGGTACCCGGAAAAGTAACTGTTCAGTAAATATTTGTTGAATGTACGAACATGTTCCAAACTATACCATTCAATAGTTATCTATTGTGAGTTTCCTGTGTTTCAGCATTGTTTAACAGTGATAAAGATTAAATTACAGCACTAGTCTTCAGATTGCATGAAGTCTAGTGACAAAAGACAAGTAGAGATGGCTAGGTTCATTTGGAGAAGCATAAGCTCAAATTCACATTTTATAATCCTGTCACAAGATTACTGTAGTTTTATCCCAGCTACTGACTGTTAAATGGAAGTAGTTAGGGGAGTATGCCTTTCCTTGACTTCCTCCTTTTGAACTCTTGCTTTCAGGAAGCTTTGGAATGATCTGGTACATGTTTTGGCTTTTGGTGTCCTATGAGAGTCCTGCAAAGCATCCTACTATTACAGATGAAGAACGTAGGTACATAGAAGAAAGCATTGGAGAGAGTGCAAATCTTTTAGGTGCAATGGAAGTAAGAACTTTATTATGGTGTATATTCCTATCTTGTTCTCCATCTCACCTCTCTTCAACCAAGCAGATTGTTTTATGTGTCCCTATTCAGCAAAACTAATTTGGTATCAGTCATGATTGCTTTTTTTTTTTTTTAACTCCATGCATATTCCCTGACTTAGAAATGATTGCTCCTTCTTCCATCTATGATTTCTTTTTTTCTTTAACTTTTCTTAAGCACCTTCAAATTTTAACTGGATTATAGTTTTAATACTGTAGCTGTAAACCTCAGTAAATTTTTTAAAATAGCTCAACATAGCTAAATGAAACAAAATTCAACCAATATTTGTTAAATTTAAATTACAGGAAATGTCAAATCACCTAACACAGTCATGAAAGGAGATATTTTTATTCATTGAATATTCTAAATCCAAGTTTTATACCTGTGTATTTTTACATAATTTAGTAAATACTAAGACATTAGCATGCCAACCATAGGTGGCTAATCTGAAAAATATTCTTAATATAATATAACCCTTTTATTGATAAAATATTACCATTTTTAGGATTAACATATGAAGATCAAGTGTTATAATATTGTAAAGCCTTTTTCTGATTATAATTTAGTTTCTTGGGCAGGATTTGCTGATAGGGAAAGAAATGCACTTCTATATCAGTAATACAAATATTTTAGTATGCATATTAAGAGATCATAAATAGCAACTAATGAATACCCATCTGATGCTATAAAAATAAAATAAACCCCTTAAGCAAAAATATTGTAGACAGTCTCAGTAATTCAGGACCTAATCAACTCAATTTCTTTTTGTTAGGAGTTGAAAGTTACTGTGCATTTAACCAATGACTCTTATGCATTATGCTTCCCTCAACTTTTGTATTTGATTTCAGCTCTGATTCTCTACTTTATTTGTTAGGGAAGGCTTGTCCTTGGCATCTCATTCTAGGAAAAAATGTCTGTCACCCATTGTTGCTGAGGGCATCGTGGTCTTTAATGAATAAGAAAATGCCATATTGGGTAACATTTGAAATTAAGCCCATACTTAAAAAAAATCTTACATTGTATTTGTTCCATTAGCTAAACAGGTTGGCATTAGAATGCACCCCTTCCTGTTTTCTTCTGTAAATAGACTGATAATTTTTTTTTCTGATGGTAGCTACTCAAGAAACAAGTGATGATGTGGGGGTGGGTTCATACTTAGCTTCCTGTTCAAGTACAAAATATTCTGATTAGCCCATATTATCATTGATAAAATATGCTTCTTTTATTTACCAGTTCTTGAGAGATTGTGTGGTGTTGAGATGAGGTATATATATTTTAAAACAGCAAGAAATTTAGTCTAAGTGAAAACCAATTTCTGGAAATGACTCAAAAGAGAGTAATCGGTAGATTGACAAAACAGTATAGGTAAACTCAAATTCTCCATTTCTTAGACTTTACTATTTTTCTAAACTCGATATTTTACTTCTTACTGATTTTTTTTTACTCTCCTGAAGTCAATTTAAAAATGAGATCAAGTGGGAATAGAACTTGTATTTTAATTATTTTGAACTTTTTATTGTGATCAAGTTCAACATTTAACAGAAAGAATAAGTAACTGGAATATCTATATATCCACTGCATAGAAACAAAAGTTTTTAACATCTTGCCTTATTTACTTCACTTTTCTTTTTGTTGAGCAATTTTAAAGTAAATGAGATGTCATAATACTTTACCCACAAATACATGCTTCTCTAGAAAAATAATATTCTCCTTTATAATCTAAGTACTATCATCATACCTAGTACAACTAAAAGTAATTCTCTAGCATTATCCAATACTAGATCATATTGAAATTTCAGATGCCCAGTTCAATCCTAATATCTAATCAATATTCATGTCTTTTGTAGCCATTGTTTGTGGAGTTTGGATCAAATTAAGGATCATATATTGTAGCTGATTCTTATGTCTTTTAAATCTGTTATTTTTCTCTACAAAATAATTAAACATGTGAACAGAAAAATGTACAAACATAAGCAAATAGCTTGCTGAATTTTTACAAATTAAACACACCAATGAAGCAAACAACCAGTTCAGTAAATAGAATGTTATCAAAATATCATAAGTCCCCCTACAGCCACCAACAATTTTCTAAGAGAGATGACTAGACACTTTCTTTTACATTTGATGAAGTGCTTTGTGGCCTGAAGAAAAAGTACTTAATGAAGATGATCCTGATATAAATTTAAAACAACACCTTCTCAGCAAGAAAAATATTTTCTTCTTAAAATCTTCTGAAGTTATTACGTATTAAAATGCAATGCTATAACAGACATTCCTGTATTTGGTCATTTTTATTATCTTTGAAATAAGTATATTTATTTGGCACCATTTTTCTAGAACTTATCAGGAAAAAATTCTTTTAAATTTGCACGTTTTGAATCCATCTATGATGGTGTCACTAGAAACTTTTACCTAAAACCAAAATACTCACTATTTATTATTAGGACAGGTTTTTGTTTTTTGATTTGTTCCCTGTGATCAACACAATGTATCTTCCTACTATGTCACTTTAAAGTGTCACTTTAAAGTGATCTGTAAAAAGTTTCATTAGATTCACAACCACTGCTAGTAATTATGAGGCTCTACACTCAGCAATAATGACTAAATCTTGTAAAAAACTGTTTCCCACCTCTTTTACTAACTTATCAGCTTGAGAATCCAAGACAGGGCTTCCCTGGTGGCTCAGAAGGAAAGAATTCACCTGCCCACGCGGGAGATACGGATTCGATTCCTGATCCGGGAAGATCCTGCCTGCTGGGGAGCAGCTAAGCTCCTCCTCCTCACCAAGAGAAGCCATCTCAATGAGAAGCTACAGCTAGAGAGTAGCCCCTACTCGTCACAACTAGAGAAAAGCCTGCACAACAACGAAGACCCAGCACAGCCTAAATAAACAAATAACATTAAAATAAATAAAGCCAAAATAAATAAATAATACTAAAAAAATTCCAAAACTAGTGATAAACATTAAAGAGTATTTCTGTGTTCAAAATAAAGAATTGAGGAAGTGTTTGGAACTATGAGAGGTTTTTTAAGGTCTAAAAATATTAATCTTGAGGGAAGATAATTGCTTTGTATTGGGCATACACAGCATCTTTAAATATACCAGGTGTAATTTTTTAATGAGTGTCATAAGCAAAGCCAATCATATTTAAGTTAATTTTGAATGTCTTGCATATCTTAAATAGCTAGTTATGGTGTGCTGGGTGGCCAAATGCTTAACCCAGATGTATACCATGTGAATTTTAAAGACTCTTACACTTCAGTGTCACAGAATTGATACTGATATCCACTGGCTACCAAGAGAATTTGTAGTTAGGTAATGTTGTCAATAACTCTTGATGGGGTCTAGAATGCTGCCCATTTTTCTTATTTTTCTTCTCCTAACTGTGTTGAATTTTCAACATTTTATATAAAATATGTCAGATACCAACAAGGTCATTGATTTGGCAGCGAGTTTTAGCTGAGGCCTGATCTATCACTGCCAAAACAAAATAAAACAAAAATCTTGGAAACTAGGGTCTATGCATTTGGAATTACTTTTTGAGAAAAATAGAATCTTACATATTTCTAAAACTAAAACAATTTAATCAGAAGGAGAACCGTATCTTCTTTTCTCCTTCCAACAATTATTTATGAAGCTAAGGTTAACTGGACTGTTGCAATTAAGGACTCACTGCCTCCTGCCTATCTCCTACTCATGCTTCAGCATACACATCATAAAAATGCAAAGGTATCTATGATTCTCATTTAAGTTAGGAAATATTTAAAATGATCAGAATGGCTCTTTTTTTTGGAATTTCAGAAATTCAAGACTCCATGGAGAAAATTTTTTACATCTATGCCAGTCTATGCAATAATTGTTGCAAACTTCTGCAGAAGCTGGACTTTTTATTTATTGCTTATTAGTCAACCAGCATATTTTGAGGAAGTCTTTGGATTTGAAATCAGCAAGGTATGTAAAAACTATCCTTCTTTAAATAGAGCATTACTTTTGTACTTTAGTGACTATTAAGTTCCTTTGCCAATATTTTATCTCCTAAATTTTATCTTGCAAATTAGAATTACAAATGAATTCTAGTAATCAAAGACTAAACTAGGCATCTGAGTGCCTACTACATTTAAATGCCTGCTAAAAACTGTTGCTGGGATAAACAAAACAGACCTAGTCTTTGCCCTCACAGAGTTTACCCCTTGGTTGGGATGGGCAACAACATAGTCTTTTTCTTGTAAACAAGCATAATTCCCTTTAAGTTTCAGGTCAAAGGCAATACATCAGTGAACAAAAAAATATTTCATTTAAATGGAATTGAATTTATATAATTATCAATTTAACTCTGCTTCGACACCCTCAGAAATCTATCTGGCTTAAAGATTTGAGGATAGCAAAAATATCTGAAAACAATCTTGTATCTTATTTATCCAGCTTAATCATTTGGCAAGCATTTGTTGAACATGATATGTGAAGATGTATGTGTTATATTGAGAAATAAAAATGTGGTTCCTCAAGTGTTCACAGCTTGGTGGTGTAGACAAAAATAAAACATTTCCAACTAACAGCACAGCATGCTCAATGCTACAGACATTTATTTGTAGGTATGAAAATATAATCATTTTAAGATTCTTGTAAGGATTAAATGAACATAAAATACTACAATATAGTGAAATTTACAAGCCCTTCTCATATTCATGAATAATGTATATTGTCCACCAACTGAATAACTATCATCATCTCTATTGAAATGATGGAGAAACAGAAGCTAGGGAAAGTATTTAAATTATCAAAGGGCAAGCTAACAATAAGTGGCAGAATTAAGTTTAAGCCCATATGCTTCGCTTTATGTTTCAGTTCCCTTTACTATGCCATTCAAATTCAGGTAAACCGTAATTCATTTAAACATGAAGCAAGTATTTGCTCAATGCCATCTCTGTGACAAGTGCTTTGCTGAATACCTTTGTCTGCATTGGCCGTGGACTTGCCATTTCTCTTCATGTCATTACATAAGTCCAGCTGGGCTCGCTATTCATATTATGCCTCTTTGAATGACTATCTGAGGCCTGAAACTGAAGAAAACCCGAGTTTAGGAGTAGCTATTCTAAGAGCTCTTTTGTAATCCCTGTTTCTAAGGAAACTGCTTCCTCCATGCCTGAGAAGAATGACTGCTTTAGACAGGGCTCTTCTCTCTGGAGCTGATCAAACATTGCAGGGTAGCCTTTGGGAGCTCTGAGAGGTGTTATACGTCTCAACAAAGGCTGCTGGAGGTGTGAGTCCATTTTCACAATCTAGGACAAGTGTGACACTGAGAGGCTATTAATAAAGTCTAGTCTCATCAGGGAGAGTGAGGGAACCAACTGATGTTAATGAAACTGTGTGGTCATTCTGGCCCTTAGCTCCAATTAACAGGAAATGCCTGAGTAAATGATATTTTGCAAAACCTAAATGTAATCACCATTTATGTTGATCTAATTCACTTATTATATTTTAATTACAATTTTGATAAATTCTACACACACAAAGTGGCCTGAAGATTTTGATTATACTGGTTTTTAAAAATTACTGACTTATCTAAAGTATGTGAAAAGGAGATGATGGAGGCAATGAAACACGAGGTTTGGATCCAGGCTGACATGGTCCTAAATCCAAGCTCCACAAGAGAGTATTGATACATAACCTTGGTCCTGTTCTTGAATAATTGTCTCCTCAGTTTTCTGACCTGTAAATAACAATATTAAGACTGCCTTTCACCACAGTATATTAAGTAGAGTTCCCTGTGCTATACAGTAACACAATATTGTAAAGCATCTATACCCCAATAAAAATTAATTTTTAAAAAAGACCATGCTTCAGAAGCGCAGGAAAATTTAAGTGAACTAAAGTATTTATACAGAGTATTGTTTTAATCAACCTTAGTTAAACTGAGTATCCTACAGATAAAACCACAAATGCAATGACTTTTTCGTATGTGTGTATACATACACACACAGACACACACAGACACACACATAGAGAGTCTCAGCCTATACTCGTGTATGAAACTTCCCAACCTCTTGAGAATGGCATAATCCTTTGAAGTCATAGTTTCTTCATCACTGCAATGAAGATAATAATATTAAAAGTTTCTGTCTGGAGTGAAAGAAAGAATAAAATTGGCTGGATATTTAAGCTATTTAGAGTCATTTAATATCTCAATTAGTCATTAGTCATCCCAAGCCCATGGTCGTGACACCACAGTATATAGCGTTGTAAAATAAAACAGAATCTTTTATTAATCCTTTAGTAATCTAGTTTAGAAGGACACATTTATACAAATAATGAACACTTATCTAGTATTTACTATTTTCTAGGAATTGGTCTTCAAAGTATGCTTAGTAAAAATCTTCCATATATATTGATGTATATGAAATTTACTAAGTCCCTATGTGTGGTAATACATAATTGAAATACATTTTATTCACAATTTCTGCCTGCATGATGCCCAGAGGACAGTGTTTTACATGCAATTGTTGATCAAAAAAATGTATGTTGAATTGATGCTGGCAGGTTAGGTTTTAGATTGGGCCATTTAGTATGAAATTAGTTCAGAAACTAAGAATGCTATGTGACAGTGTAACCAAATATTGGTATTTGACATGGAAAATGCCTAAAACTGAGAATCGATCTGTATTTTTTGAGCTCTTAATCTATAGAAACTAAATATAAAATTCATAAGAGATATATATTTAGTATGCAATTAAGATTTTGTCTTTATTGTGAATTAAAAACAAATTTTAAAATAGTCTCTTCAAGGTTTGTCAAATGTATTTCACTTCTCTCTGGTTCTGTCTCTCTCTTTTCCTCTGTTGCTAATGATGAATTTCTACAAATGTATTTAAGACTATAAAATAGGCACATAGATGTGAATCATTCTGTGATAAAATTCAGGATAGTTTACTCAGAAACTCAAGATTTACTGACTCATAGCAGAAAAGAAGTGTTATCATCTGGAAGAGAAAAAAGAATCAAAGTAAATTTACTTAACTTTTCTCATTTATTCTGTGGAAGTTATTGCCTACTCTGAGAATGAGTAAGTGGTCATTTACTGACAGTAGTTTTTCCTTCCTTTGTCCATAAAGAGCTTACAAGACCAATAAATTGCCCACATTACTTATTTCTCTCCTTTTTGTTTTTCATCAGGTTGGCATGCTCTCTGCTGTGCCACACTTAGTAATGACAATCATTGTACCTATTGGAGGGCAGATTGCAGATTTTCTAAGAAGCAAGCAAATTCTTTCAACTACGACAGTAAGGAAGATCATGAATTGTGGTGGTAAGTATGTTACGAATATGTTTTTACTTAACAAAGTTCGAATCGACATGAATCAACTTTTTCTATGCATATCACATATGCTATTAAATTTGTACCTTCAATGTTCATTCATAATCATTCTCCCATCTTCAAATATTCATAACTTCTAGTTTTAGATAATTGCATAACTAACTTGACCCATCCCACTATTTAAACTTAAGGTTGCTTTGTTGTTTTTCTTAAAACACAAAGAAGGCTTCAGTAACTTCTGTGAATAAATTACTGTTATTATTATTTTGAAGACAGAATCCCTGAAGTGTTTTGCTAGGTCAAATAAGTGTGATCATTTTTAATAGTTTTGACTCACTGGAAACATTTACATAAATTTCTGAAGTATTTTCGTATGTCTGTTTCTGAAGGTTTTGGCATGGAGGCAACGCTGCTTCTGGTTGTTGGTTATTCTCATACTAGAGGGGTAGCAATCTCATTCTTGGTACTTGCAGTGGGATTCAGTGGATTTGCTATTTCTGGTAAGATGCTGTTTTAAAAAAATGTACTTGTAACATTCTGACTTTTGCTAGTGATAAAAAGAAATTTATATTCTACTTTCCTCTAACATTTTGACTGTTGAGAAAGTCTACTCAACATATTTCCACTAGAAAATAACAACGATGAAAGTAGCTCAGACGGTAAAGCATTTGCCTGCAATGCAGGAGACCTGGGTTTGATCCCTGGGTCGGGAAGATCCCCTGGAGAAGGAAATGGCAACCCACTCCAATATTCTTGCCTAGAGAATTCCATGGACAGAGGAGCCTGGTGGGCTATCGTCTATGGGGTCGCAAAGAGTCGTACACGACTGAGCGACTAACACATTGGGATTCATTACTATTTACTACTTACTTACCCCCTGCTTATCCCCCCGTTCCTTTTTTTTTAATGAGCATCTCCTCTTCTCTATGGAGTAAATATCATGTGTTAAGTACTGGATAGCAAATCATACCTCTTTCTATTCTCATTATATCCCTGAGCTAAATTATCAAAAATAGTTATTAAGCACATGCTATGAATCTGGTGTCTTTTAAGGTGAGGGTGGTGGAGGATATTCTGTAGTCACGTACTTCTGTAAGGTTTGGAATTCTCTGAGTCACACTTTCTGTGTGTATTTCAGGTTTCAATGTCAACCACTTGGATATTGCTCCAAGATATGCCAGTATCTTAATGGGCATTTCGAACGGTGTTGGCACATTGTCAGGAATGGTTTGCCCTATCATTGTTGGTGCAATGACAAAGAATAAGGTAAGACAGATCAAGAGATGTTCATTTGTAGAATATTCTCTCTCATGATTAGGAAAAGCCATCTGTATGTTCTTTGTGGCATTCTGCTTGTGGTCCAGTCACCACATCTCTGAGTAGGGGAGATAACTGAGGCTCAGAAGAAA
The DNA here is from genome assembly GCF_032405125.1 of Capricornis sumatraensis. Classification (NCBI taxonomy): domain Eukaryota; kingdom Metazoa; phylum Chordata; class Mammalia; order Artiodactyla; family Bovidae; genus Capricornis; species Capricornis sumatraensis. Next base: position 28,194,208 of record NC_091076.1, read on the forward strand.
ATCTCTTTCAGAACTCTGAGGGAGCCTGCTTCTCCAACCAATAAAGGTTATACTTTCAACACCTTCTAATACTTCTGGTATCCCTGGTGTGGCAAAACAACAACATCCTAGCTCATTTGAACAGACAAATGGAAATCTTCTCAGCTTTATTTGTAAACATCAATTTAAACTTCTCTGTAGTAATTGATGGATGAATATTGCCATCAGTATTTGTCTTTATAGGTAGAGTTTCTAAATTAGGGCTTCTCTGGTGACAAGAATATTGCTTTCAGTACTTATCTTTATAGGTAGACCTTTTAAATTATGGTTTACCAAAAGGAAATAAAAGAAGTGGGAGAAAAAACTAAGTAACTCAATGGAATTTAAAGAGAGATTAGGAATTAAAAAAAAAATTAGCAGACCATAGACATCTTTGGAGTTCTATTTCAGAACTTGAGACAAAAAAGTTTTGAATAATGAGAGTCAGAGTAATATAGAACGTTTCTCTCACAGTGTTTGTTTAATATAATCAGAACAAGGGTTTCCCCTGAAGGTAGCATTTTAGGAAACGCTTAATGGTTGAACATTCAGAGAAGATGTTAGGCTTTTTAGACCCAGGGGGTTTGTTCTCACAATGCCACTTTTGTCACTGCAGTCGCGTGAAGAGTGGCAGTATGTCTTCCTGATCGCTGCCCTAGTCCACTACGGTGGAGTTATATTTTATGCAATATTCGCCTCAGGAGAGAAGCAACCCTGGGCAGACCCTGAGGAGACAAGTGAAGAAAAGTGTGGCTTTATCCATGAAGATGAGCTCGATGAAGAAACAGGGGACATTACTCAAAATTATATAAATTATGGTACCACTAAGTCTTATGGTGCCACAACGCAGGCCAATGGAGGTTGGCCTAATGGTTGGGAAAAGAAAGAGGAATTTGTACAAGAAGAAGTACAAGACTCATACAACTATAAGGACCGAGATGATTATTCATAACAAAGCTAATTGCTGGATTTATTTTTAGTGTTTGTGATTAAATTAATTGTGATTGCACAAAAATTTTAAAAGATGTGGTGTAAACATGTACACATATCAACCAGGCAAGTCTTGCTGTAAAAATGAAATCAAAACAAACTCATGAAGTTACCATCAAGTGCAATCTATAGAAGTTGTGAAATTCCATCATTTCCATTCAAGTCATCCATTCTGGCATTCGTGATTTAAAGGTTGACTGGTCAAAATTGTAGAAGCAAGTAGTTACTCATTAGATTCATATGAGTTAAAACTCATCACCATTTAATAAAGCACAACTAAAACAATTGGCACATCCCATCCTACAGAGATTAGGAAGCCAAAGCTACTTGATCATGCAAAATGCACTTACATATTTGTTACACTGTATTGCAAGATATTGTGCAGAAGTCCTGTTAAAAAAGGTGAAGTTGTCATGTTGGCTGCATCAGGTGTTGGCAACATTTATTGAGTATAAATCATAGAGTTGAGATATCTCTCATGTAGAGAAGAATGTTGTGGGCTAGCAACTAGCAAGGTGTACTAAATAATTATTGTTATTACACAATGTAGACTATTTTGTTGATTCTCAAGAGGAATATCTTGCAGTGTTTTATATGAAATGCTTGGGCACAAACAATTTTATCTGTGAAAAAGAAGGTGTAGAGTGAGGGGTATGCTTCATGTTCTTCCATTCATTTACCTAACAGTATAAAACACTTCACACTTCAATAAAATCTGACTTTTCATGTAGCATATCACATAACTTTTTTGCAAAAATATTAAAAATAAATGGAATTCAATGTATTTTTTATTACAACTTTGTACTGGTTGTAACTTGCATTAGGAAAAAAAAAAAGATGCATACACCATAAAGAATCTAATAAGAAATTTACTATGGAGATATAGCCCTTAAAATGCAATATTAACAGCAAAAGAAATAGACATGATAGAAGTATCTTTCTTCCTTACTGATTAAATATATATGAAACTTGTGCCACAGAGCTATATATAATATGAAAAGGTAAACTTAATAGAGATATTGTAAGTAGATGATTTTATTATTTAAATTCCCACTAAAATATTTGTCTTAAATATACAGGACAATAAATTATATTAAAACTATATCTATATATATCTGTATATCTTATACATATCCATATACATATACATAATAAACAATCTTCACAAAAAACCAAAAATAGCATACACCTAATGTTGGGTTAGGGGACTGCAATTTCTACTTTCATAGAGTCATAGAATTTTAGATGGGGCAGAGGCATTTTGCTTGTCATTTCTTAATATAACTCAACAGAAATTGCAACATTTGTGTACCGAGCAATAAGTGCAATGCATAAAATTTCCCGTCTGTATATTACCTTCATTTTGCTTGCGGTGGCTGTTCGGGTGGTTGGAATGATTTTCTTCCTTTAAAAAGTAAACATCAGACCTCTTTATAATGTTTGAAAATGACAATGATACATTTCCCAATTCAACTTAAAATATTATTGATGTGTTTAATTGTCTATTCTGGATATTTGATCTGTTCATTGTATTGTGCTAGTGACTGGAGGCCCTGCTACTGCAAATATAAAACATAAAAGTTTGTTTTAAAAACGCAAACCATTCTTGACCTTAAGATAATAAAAATATCTTTTGCTTTGTGTCTCAAAGTGATGTAATGTGATCATCGCTTTTACTGTGTTGAATGAAAAGATATGGACTATCATTTTGTTGCTGCAAAAAAAAGTGTTAATAAAATGCTCTATTTATCCTTTTGCACAAAAACAGTACATTAATTTGGGGTCATTTTTTTTTTGTTGTTGTAGCTTAACTTTATATAGTTTAGCTTGTGTACACTCCAGTGAAGTCAAACGTAGGCTCAAGAAGATTAGCTTTTTCAGCCATTTGAGATTTAATGGAAGAATATGGCATTCTTTAGATTGTGTGGTATTCTGCAAAGAGAGTTTTATATCAAGAAACAGGTCTCTAAGTCAAATTCTATCTTTCAGTGCCTGGTTTCTCATAATTAGTGCTGAGCTTTAAAACATTAGGAAAAAAACTCAAAACTTGTCAGATCAATGATACTACTGAATTTTCATTGTACATGTACCTTGTGCTTGAACTGCTTTAATCATTTTGTGTTGAGTATTTTATGTAACACCGCAAGGACCCTCCAAACTGGGTACTCTTTTTGTTCCCAGATTACAAATGAAGGAACCAAAACTCAAAAAGTTTAAATAACTTTTGCAAAGTTAAATTGAGTCATGACATGTTAGTATAGTGTGTCAGCCAAATCAGCAAACATTGAGCAAGATTTCTCAGTGAAGCCAGAGGAATGTCTGTGTCACTGGAAAGATGATCATTTGCTCTGATTCCCTATTTTACAGATATGTAGGAAGGGATGACCATCATTTTTACAGATATGTAGGAGGGGATGATCATCATTACATACGATTGGTAACTGAGACTCATAGAACTTACTATTTAAAGAGACTTATGGGATGACTTAGCTGATACCTCTTATTTAACAAATGAGGACCCTGAAGGTCAACAAGGGAAACGGACTTGATCAAGAGGACACAGAGGATATTATGGATTTGGAAAGAAGTTGTTATGATTAGTTATGCTTTTGCCTTTATTTTTAGGCAGGTTTTTATTTAAGGAATTAAATAAGAATATTTACTGGTTCAACCACTACCTTCTATTCACTACTCACATAACCTCTGAGTGGGAGGTGAGGGGGTGTATTTTCTCTTCCTGTAATCTTGTGTATAATGAAACAACAGAGACCTAGTTTAATTTTTAAGGAGGCCCACATGCCATCTTTATACAACTTGATGGCAGGAATGAAAATGTCATAATCTAACACTTTATATAATTTTTTCAGTTCCCATAAGAAAATGGTTCTAATGATGCCTCTAAATGTTACCACGGGCTACACTCATTTACTTTGATCTTAAACATTTGAAGTCATCTTCCCTTTCATTTTCTTCCTCATCCCAATGCCCTTCCCCATCTATACTGTTCTATGCATCTAGTATTTTGCAATTTGCAAAATGGTTTTCCATGCATTCTCTCATTCCATCCACACATCTGCTTTGTAAAATTGAAAGGCCACATATCCGTATTTGTATTTCTGTTCTCCAAGTAAGGTAACTAGGTCTAAGCTGTATAATTAACTTCCTAAAGAGTCCCCAGGCAGAATTAGAACAAGAATACATACTATCTGACTATAGCAGGAGAGTAATTTACTTTTTGCTCTTAAGTCTTATTACTCTTCTGATTATGAATATAGGATAAGGGGAGGGGATCTTCATTAAAGGAAGAACAGTATTAAAAACAGTGAAAATAAGAGTAATCAAAGCACTGTTAACATTTTAGGCTATTTTCTGTGAAAAATGCATAGGAAACACCCATAGACTTTGTGATTTGCAAAGTTGAAGTTGTACTTGACCTACTATTGGCAGCTATTTTTTTTCATTTAATTGTATGACATGCATATTTTCCTATTTGAATACTGGAGTTCTATAGTTAATATTCTATTACATAACATGGGCTACACTTACTCTATTTATGCCTTCGTTATTATGAATATTTCATTTTTGCATCTCTTTATCTTTGTCTCCCTGCTCCAGTGGTGTTTGGGGAAACATGAAATACTATACACCTGTATTAAGACCTTTCACTTCTCTAAGTGTGATATTGTTTCTGTGTCTAGATATAGAAATAACAATAAAGATATTGTTCCTCGAGCTACTGGCAATTAGCTTTTCTGGGGTTCATTTACTAGTTCACTTATTTACTCAATAAATATCTATTAAGCAACTACACTGTGCAGTCAGGGTAGGATACAATGGGGAGAAAAGTGGACCTCTGTCTTGGACCCTAGAATCCAGTTCCCCTTCTGGAGGTATTGGTGGTACCCCAGTTGCCCAGTCTGATCACACAGAAGCTCCTGGATACCAGAAACTCACTAACCTCCCTCAGAAAGGTTTTTTCTTAAACTCCCAAAGACCTAAAGTGAGCTGCTTTCAATGTGCTCCCCATGTCATTTTTTTTTTTTTTTAAGTTTCCGATAAGAAAGGTTTTTCTCATCCTTTTGTTCTCTGAATTTCTTTCTGTTTGTGCTTCTCCCCTGGGTTTCTAAGGACCTATGTATTTTATCCTTTCACATTTTTTTTCTCTTCATTAACATAGTGCTTCTCTAATTTTTAACTGCACGGTGACTATTGACATTTAGTTCTGCTGTAGGTGTTATAATTAGCAGGTTTTTCTGCTTTTCTCTCCATCCTCATGCAAGACCTCAAACCTCAGTTTTCATTCAGCAGCTGTCAAAAGCACTTTATTTGTGAAGGTTGGTCGATGCGATACAGTCCCTTAAAATGCTCCAGCTTCTCCATGCTTTCCCCTGAGTGCAGCAGGCATCTGAAAACCACATCACCTGGACTGTCACCCTGACCCTTGTCCAGATTCAGCAGCTTTTATTGAATAAAATCCTAGACTATCACCAAGAGCAAACAAAGTGAAGAAACCTCTCCAGTGTTGCTAAATCCCTTTCTCGTTTTTATTACCCTGCTTAACATGCTTTAGATAAAGATCCTTGCATTTCTAAGAGTTTGAGGGATTCCTTTCCTGATGCATTAGAGCACTGTCAACACTTAGATAGGAAAGAACCTGGGATCTCTCTTCCCACCCCCATGGCACCTTTGTCTGCTTCTCAAGGAACTTAAAGACTTATTTTTTGGTTCAATTGCTGCTTGTATTTCCCTTCCTCATTTTCATTTGTTAATCATCTTTTACTGTTTGTTGGTTTGTTTTGGTGTTATTACCTTTGATTTTATTTTGAATGAGGAGGTGAATTAGTGATTAAATATAATAATTATGATATGCGTGCCTGCATGCTCAGCTATGTCTGACTCTTTGCAACGCCATGGACTGTAGCTCGCCAGGATCTTCTGTCCATGAAATTTTTCAGGCAAGAATACTGGAGCCGGTTGCCATTTCCTACTCCAGGGGATCTTCCCAACTCAGGGATTGAACCCTGTCTCTTGCATCTCCTGTGCTGGCAAGTGGATTCTTAATCCCTGTGCCACCTGGGAAGCCCAATAATTGTAATAGGAATTATTTATAGTTCATGAAACACCAGACACTAATCTCATGGGTTTATGTGTTAAAACCCTGCGAACATTATTACATAATGTTCACAATACCCTTTTGTGGTAAATACTACTATCAACCCCATATATAAATGAGGGAACTTTGGCACAGAGAAGTTAAGTGACTTATCTGTGGTCATATAACTAATGGAGTGAAGTTGGAAAGTGAACTCAAGCCATATGGCTCTAGATTTGTGCTCTTCATCACTATTGTCCGTTGCCTCTGAAGAGTTGTATGACTTTGGGAAGTTACTTGACTCCTCTGAGGCTCAATTTTTCATTTGTAAAATGACAATCTAATACCTTATTAGTAGCTGGTTTTGCAATCTAATCAAATAACAGAGCTTATTAGTACAGCAAGTGACACATGTAAAGAGTTTAACAAATGTCCTTTCCCCTTCCTCGTTATACTAAGTAAATACTAGATATTAACTCTTCAAGTGTAACTTCAATGCCAGCTTCATCAAAATGGACCATTTTGGAAACTGTCTCCAGAGAAAATTTTTTTTGACCATAACTAAATTACTCAGACTTTTCCCCTAAATTATTTTTTTGTATTTGTATTTATCAATTATGTGACACAAAACAAGTGGAGAAAACTAAGCACCATTGCTATTTATGTAAAATATAATGTATACTTATACAAATTTAAGAAACTGTATACTGTGTATAGTAAAATGTTAAATACATAGATTGGAAAGATACAAAAGTATTCATTAAGGCTGTATCTGGAGAGCAAGAAAGAAAATGGATCTGGGAAAAGAATGAAAGAAATTTATAATTGTCATCCTTTAATTTCAAAGAAGATCTGAAGCATATATGAGAAAATATCAATATCTGCTTATTTTCAGAATTCATGTGTGGCTTTTTATTATATTTTCATGGTAATTTTCTTTATTTTGAAGTACTAAAGCAAGAAAAGCAGATAAGATATAATTCCCAGAGAACACGAGTCTTATTTCTCCCCAGTTTTTTTTTTTTTTTTCTCATCTCTGAGCTGCCAATGAAGATATTGTCATGATCTTCAAGAGCATTTGACAATTTTCTGAAGCCACAGAATTTAATACAATAGCTTTGAGAGAATGTTTTTATTTTATAAAGTCAGGGTAAAGGTAGAATTATACACATTTATGAACAGATTTATGAATCCAAATGAAGTTCTTCTGCACAAAGCCAACAAAAATGTGCCTGAGAATAAATGTCACAGACGAAAGCCATCATTCTGGCAGATCTCGTCATATTCTACTGGACTGCTTCTTGAAGATTAAAAACAGGAGTGTGGTGGGTGGAGGAGCATGTCTCTCTTCATGAATTCAGGGTGGAAATTAGTATGAAAAAAAATAAAAGTGAAGTCGCTCAGTCGTGTCCAACTCTTTGCGACCCCATGGACACCAGGCTCCTCCGTCCATGGGATTTTCTAGGCAAGAGTACTGGATTGGGTTGCCATTTCTTTCTCCAGGGAACTTCCCAACCCAGGGGTTGAACCCAAGTCTCCCACATTGTAGACAGGCACTTTCCGTCTGAGCCACCACTTGATCTTAGCCAAAAGGCCAAGAAGCGATATCTTCATTCAAAAGGTTCATTAACCCTTTCAATTCCGGCTGCAATGGGATCACAGAAAACAAAATAAAACAAACAAAAAACCCACAGTTGTCTGGATTCAAACTCTTTACCACTGCCCCCTTTATATAATCCAAGGCAAGTCATGTTGGTTCAATGAGCTTGGGCTTTCTCATCTGGAAGATAAAGGGATTGGTTATCTTAAATGGGTTTTGAAGATCCTCCCAGCTCTCAAATTTTCTGACTTCATTCTCACTGATAAACAGCTGAGTTCCTCAAATTAACTTGGTGAAATATTATAATTGTTCTCCAAAATTCTGCTAAATAGAAGACTAAATGTTCACTTTCTGCTTACTTTTCTAGTGACTTAAAAAAAAATAGCCACCTATCTCAATAGCCAAAAGGAGGGACACTATTGAAAGTTTGCTTCATCCTGGTGGCCTTGATTCTGTGCTTCTTCTTTCATCCTGACCTGAGATTTGAGGATCTCATGAAACCACTTATTAACTAAAAGCCCTGCAGTGAGCTGAAATATTTGTTTGAAAAACATGAGTTGAATTTCCCATAACAGGTCATACCTTTTACTGGTTTAATGGAATATGTTATAGAGTCCTGGCACTGGAAAGATGGAAATGCATGTTCAAACCCCTTCTTTCTATAGTTAGGGAAGTTGGGAGCAGAAAGGTAAAAAGAAAGGCTCAAGTCTATCTAACTAGCTAGTGGTAGAAGGGTAACTTGGAGTCATATCTTGGACTCATAACTGGGCTCTTGGGATTAAAAAACCACTCTTTCATTAAGTTAGTATTTCAAGCAATAAATATTTATTGATAATGTACTACATGGCTGGTCCTAGGAATATAGAGGGTGGGGGGAAATGACTAAATGAATCCTGCCTTCATAGAACCTAATACAGTGGGTGACAGATGGTAAAAGTGATGAACATAAAAACCTATTACAGTTGTGATAGATGTTATGAAATAGAAGTATAGGTGCTCTGAGTGTTTCAAATGAGGGACTTGATCTATCTAGCCAATGAGTTGAGGAAAATTTCTTCAGTGATGTCACATGCAGTGTGAGACATCAGAGGTGAGATGAAGATAGCCTGGCAGAGCAGTATTGGGAGAGAGATTCAAAAAGAGGGAATGGTATGTGCAAAGACTCCAAGAAGGAAAGATCTTGGTAAGTATTTTAATATTTATTGTTCAGTTCAGTTCAGTCACTCAGTCGTGTCCGACTTTTTGCAACCCCATGAATCACAGCACGCCAGGCCTCCCTGTCCATCACCATCTCCCGGAGTTCACTCAGACTCACGTCCATCGAGTCCGTGATACCATCCAGCCGTCTCATCCTCTGTTGTCCCTTCTCCTCCTGCCCCCAATCCCTCCCAGCATCAGAGTCTTTTCCAAAGAGTCAACTATTCGCATGAGGTGGCCAAAGTGCTGGAGCTTCAGCTTTAGCATCATTCCTTCCAGAGAAATCCCAGGGCTGATCTCCTTTAGAACGGACTGGTTGGATCTCCTTGCAGTCCAAGGGACTCTCAAGAGTCTTCTCCAACACCACAGTTCAAAAGCATCAATTCTTCGGCGCTCAGCCTTCTTCACAGTCCAAGTCTCACATCCATACATGACCACAGGAAAAACCATAGCCTTGACTAGATGGACCTTAGTTGGCAAAGTAATGTCTCTGCTTTTGAATATACTATCTAGGTTGGTCATAACTTTTCTTCCAAGGTAGTGTTAGCACTCCCCAAATGTTAATGAGTGTACCTGGAATTTAACTAATGTGTAGAAATGCTAATCAACTAAAGGTTAAATCTAGCATGCTAAAACATGTTTTTTCAAGAGCTACAGTGCCTATTCATTGCCTATTCATTATGTCATCCAACATCTATTAAGCTATGTACAGGCCTATATTACACTATGAGGACACAAGAATAAATTAAACATGGTCTCTGCTCTTGAGAAATTCATGGTTTAGAGGTGAAGAATGATATGCATAGAAATAGGTACAGAATGTCTTCAGAGCAAATGAAAGAAACTTGTGTATATATAATCTTTCATTTGGACAGCAAATCCTGCATATCAAAAGGTACTCACAATTATTCCTTATACCATTTAAAGTTTTCAGAACACTTTTACATATGATTTATCACAATTTGCTCTTAGGCATGTGTTTGTTTATAACTTTAGTATGTATGCCTACTAAGCCATTAATGCTATGAAGTATATCTTTTGTTCTCTATGCTATATCCAAGGTCTAACATAAATAAAGAACTCAACTAATAATGAATGGAAAAATGAAAGATCATATTTGATATGCACAGAAAATTATATAGGTAGGCAGATTATTGGGCTCATTAAATTAATTCTCCTTTCCAGAAAGGAAGTTGGGGAGAGAAGACATAGAACTGGATTTTGAAAGTGGAAGTTATTTGCCCACCTTATATGGGGCTTCCCAGGCGGTTCAGTGGTAAAAAATTTGCCTGCCAACACAGGAGCTGCAAGAGACGTGGGTTCGATCCCTGATTCTGGAAAATGCCCTGGAGTAGGAAATGGCTACCCACTCCAGTATTCTTGCCTGGGAAAGTCCAAGTAATTTGGACAGAGGAACCTAGCAGGCTACAATTTGCGGCATCACAAAGAGTTGGACACAATTGAGTGACTGAACACACACACACAACCTTATAAATGGAGAACAGGCATAGAGGCAGAGGCCCCAACATTAGCAGATGGGGGGGGGTGTATCTACCATGGCATGTGTCTGGAGGAATGAGTATGATTGGACTATCAAGTGTGCATAGGAGATATGAAGATAGCGAGGGCATTAAGCCAGCTGGCTCTGCAGTGCCATAGATGCCGGGGTATGGTGTTCAGATGCTATCTTATAGTGGAGGGAATTTTAAGTGGGGCCTGAGTGATTAGTGATTACTCCATCTGGCAAGATGTTGTAGAGGAGAGGCAAGAGACTGGAAGCAGGTTCCATACAAGAATGCCAAGGAAGATATGGGAGGGAGGAGGTATGGAGAGATGGCATGACCTGGGGATTGTGGCGTAGTTGCAGATATCAAGACAAAAGTCTGGTATATTCATCTCCATATCTATCCACTCACAACTCAAACCACAGAGCAAGAGGTGGATAATGAAAATATATTAACAAATACACGATTCATGCTTTCTGCACCTTGAACGATGTTTCCAGGCCAGGGTGACCCACTTGTCCCTGGCTTCCACAGCTTTAGATAGAAAGAAGCATGCACAATATTTTTGAGAAAATACTCTCTTGTTCTTCTTTTTCAGAATTCTGTATGAAACTAAAGGTTTATACACATTCTCTCTCATGTCAAGGGGCATATTTATTCCAGAAGTTTCTCAAGTTAGTCTCTTTCCTCAAGGAAATTGATGCATTCAACCAAGGGGACGATAGATAGCTCACTCGCTTTAAGGGTAGATTCACCTTAAGCTTTGGCTGTATCCCCATCATTTTGTTGTGCTTTTTTCCCCGTCATATTTCTTCCTTTCTCTCTTGATAAAGCACAGTTATTTATGATGTGTCTAGAAACATAAATGAAAACTTGATGTATCACTAGAGAGCTTTCAAGGTCAAAATCACATTTCTTCATCAGTAACAGTGGACATTATTGTTGCCTGTTTTGGGATTTACTTAAAAAAAAAAAAAAAAAAAGCATAGAAAGGGCTGGGTGATCCAAAATGTCCCCCTTACTAGGGGTTGGCAACTACAACAAGGCAAGTATTGAACTTGCCTCCACATCATACCTGTAATCACATAAGCAAACCACTTCATTTCTCTGAATTCAGTATCCTCATTTGCAAAGTGGGTATCACAATGCATATTTCATGAACCCTAATAAACATAATGAGAGGTGGTTTGATTTGCATATTTTGTAAATTTTTATAGGGTGTCAAGCAAAGGCAGGAATTTCAAGTTTCTCCATTTGAATGATGGTAACACCCAGAGGCTCCCAGTAAAAGGGAAGTATTAACTGGATGCAAATATATCATACCACTAGTAACTATGAATATTTTATGGTATATTAACAGGTGTTCCAAGTGTCTCCGGATATTCTCTCTTATTGATCCTCACTCCAGTGATGTAAGGTAGAATGGAGAAGGATCGTTATCCCCCTTCCCCACTTTCTTTCCAAATTAAAAAAAAAGAAATTAAGACTCAGAGAGTATTTGATGTATCCATCCGGGATTAGAATCCTGGACTAGTACTAATTCAGATACACCACAGTACTCATTCTTAGATGGGACAGATTCAAGTGAAATAAGTTCCAGGAGGGGTGGTAATTGGGAAGAGCTGCTCTCCAGGAAAGGTAGATTCAGTAGGGAGACCCTTGAGTGGGGGTGGGCAGGAGCAGCCACGTGACTGCATGGGATCCTCGTGTGGAGTGAGGAGAAAAGGAGCCCTGAGAAGGAAGGGAACTGGGCTGGTGCATCACGCTTTTCTCTGCCCACTGGCAAGTTACTTTTATTTCCATGTAGCCCTTATTTATCATTGTCTCATTGTTTGTGCCTAAATGAGTGTTCCTCAGTGAACTCACTGAAGTTAGGAATCATGTTTTATTTCTTTTCATATATTCCCACATTATGCGAAACTCTGCTTCCCACCTAATGAATTCAGAATTGAGATGCAGGGAGCTCAGAACACCTCTGTACTAGTTTCTTTGGGCTCTTGTAATGAAGTACCACAAGCTGGGTGGCTCAGAACAGCAGATTGGCTCATAGTTCTGGAGGTCAGAAATCTGAAATCAAGGTGTTTTTGAAGTCAACAGGACCATGTGCTTCCTGAAGGCACTAGGGGATGATCTGTTCCAGGCTTCTCTCCCAGTCTGGGGTATTTCCTGTGCTTATTGGCAGTATACCTCCAATCTTCACATGGCATTCTTTTCCCTGTGTGTTTGTCTCTTCGTGGGAATTCCTTTTCTAAAGATACCAGTCACATCAGATTGGAGACCCACCCTAGTCCAGTATGATCTCATCTTTATTCAACTACTTACATCAGCAATGGTCCTATTTCCCAATAAACTCACATTCTGAAGTATCAGCGACTAGGACTTTTGTCTATGAATTCAATCTATAACAGCCTCCCTCTGGTCTCAAGAGAGTCTACCAGGCTCTCTGTTTTTCAGAGCTTGTTCAATTAGTGATCACAAAGCATTTATTTTTAATACTCTTTTTCCTATGGGTAACATGTCTCTTGCAAAATGTTGTTACCGTTGGCTTCTTGTGGTCATTGATTTCCCAACATTTTCTTCAAGACATGCAGGACTATGACCATCTGATCCCGCCGCTACAATGGCCAGAAATGGGAGGGTGAACACGCATCCTGGACAGCGAGGAAAACATCACAGAGACACTGCGTGGCCATTCTGCTGACAAGGAATCCGTCTGACAAGACATGTTGTCGATCCCCTCAAGGATCAGGTGGCAGACGTCCTAGATGAAAGGGCAAGAAATAAAATGAGTGCCGAAGACAAGGGCATGAAACCAGTGTACTTGGCTGTGTGACTAGGATTTCAAATCACTCGAGACACTGGTTTCTTCCATTTGGCAGTGTGTATCTTACTCTATGCTTAACCTCACTCAGAAAATTCAGTACAGCTGCTCAATGGCAACAGCAGTCACTGCAGGAGTGGGGTAATTATTTGGTGCAAGTATTTATTTAAGAATCAACATCTGTGTATATCTCAGTGTGAGACGTCCAGGATATATGAAACTGAAAAGCTACCTGAAAATCAAATAAAACCAGAATACCTATAGGTCGTCCTCTTTCTGGGGTCAAATGAGGTTACATAACAGTTAAACCTGAAGTTCCCTTCTGACTCAGCATCCAACTTTTTTGAGGGGAGCTTCTCTTTGGCTCCCATATGTATCTGAGTCACTGAAAGGACCTCTACTGTTTTTGGTACCAGGGAGCTAACCCACCCATGGGTCACTGGTAGTGCTTCTTCTGGAAGTTTCAGCGTGCTACCCCACCCATGGGTCACTGGTAGTGCTTCTTCTGGAAGTTTCAGCGTGCTACCCCATGCTGACCTGAGGGGGTATGGCTCTCCTTCACACATAGCTTCTATCTATGGCTTGCCCATGGGGAATGGATTACAAAGGGGCAGATGAGATTTGAAAGGGACATTGTTCCTACCAGTTTAGATGGATTGATATCAGGATAGATTGCTTGGCACACAGGAGTCTGGCCTTTGTGCAAACTACACCTTGCATGAAGCTTGAGATGGTTCTACAAGCTCCTATTTACCACTCTAATCCTCCATACAGTCATGCACAGCACACCACAAGACAAACTAAAGATTTTGTTACACAAAGATTCATCCAAGAAAGGATCCAAAATTACAGATGAAGTTTTCAGTACAGAGATTTTCAACTGCCCACTACTGGGATTAGAAACTAAATAGGGACCAAGCATATAATGCAAAAGAAAGACCATATCCTAGTGTGGATATAGTGGCAGGGAAAACTCATGCCTCCCAGAAAAGGGGTAGCAGATCCTTAGTTGTAGTAGACAGTGGTCACGTGGGAATGATGCCATTTTTTTTCAAGAGGCTAAAAATCCAGATATTTTTGTGACATGTCAATTGAAAAAAAAAAAAGTGCAACCTAAAAGTTGAGAGTTATATTTTATTTGACAGAAACTTGGAGGACTTAAGTCTAGAAGGCAGGAACCTCAAATAAACCTGAGAGAACTGCTCCTAGGAGGCAAGGGAAGGAGCCAGTTTATACAGAAGTTTTGCACCAAAGAACAGGTGGTCTGAATGTTAAAAGATTACTGTAAATTAAAGAAAACCAAATATCAAGTAAAGGAATTAGGGCTTTTTTTTCTGTATGAGAAGATGCAAGAGTATGGGATCACTGAATTCATTCCTCAGCTCTCTGGGGCCGGTATCCTGCGCTTTCACATTCTAAGTTTCCTCAGGGTTCAACCTTGGGGAGTGGTTGCAGTCTGATAGCTGCTAGAGGGCAGGTATTCTTTTCCTTCCTGAGTTCCCTCGGGGCTCATCAGATCACCTTCTATGGTGGCTGTAATTGCTGATGACTGTGACCATCCTTCATTTACTGCTGTGGCTAGAAATGTTCCATTTCTCAGAAATCTCATAGTTTTTTCTAATGTTGGCAATCATAATGGCAGCTTAACAATCAATGTTAACTCAGCAAAATATCTCCAGATCAGTTTGGCCCTCAGGCTCCTAGATGGAAATTTCTGGGCTCAGAGTTTTATTAGAGGCTACATGGCTCAGAAATTCCTCAGGCATCTTCTAGGGTGCCCCACACTCATTAGAAGCCTGATTTGCTGGCAATAGCTAAGAATAACTCCCTGGCTTCCTCTTAGCTGATGTCCCTATGCAAAGATCACCTTTTCCCTTCAACTTCTTAAAAGCATCTACCCATCTCAGAAGCCAGGTTTGAGAGATCAAAGTCCAGAAAGAGAAAGCGTTTCCCTCCTCATCTAAGTTTAAATGCCTGAATTCCATTTATTCAACAAATATTGACTATGTGGCCACATACCAGCAGATATTGTTCCAAACATAGGTAGGTATGCCATGGAGTTTGTTACATGTCTAGGTGACCAGATTTTTCTAAGTAAATGAATAAAAAAAAGATACTTTAAGAATGGCATGTGTTAGGGCCAAAATTAAGGAGGGTAATGAGATGGAGAATGGTGGGAAGGTGTCTAGCTGTCAAGAAAAACCTCTGAGTGTGTGAGTGAAAGTTGCTCAGTCATGTCCGACTCTTTGCAACCCTCTGGACTCTAGTCTGCCAGGCTCTTCTGTCCATAGGATTCTCCAGGCAAGAATACTGGAGTGGATAGCCATTTCCTTCTCCAGGGGATCTTCCCGATCCAGGGATTGAACCCAGGTCCCCTGCATTGCAGGCAGGTTCTTTACCATCTGAGCCACCAGGGAAGCCCAAAGCTTCTGAGGAGGTATCTTAGATAGGGTTTTTTTTTTTTTTTTTTAAGTAAAGCCTGCCATGGGGATTCTTGGGTGATTTATTGAAAGTATACTTTCCCCCAAGGCAAGATCTCATCTAGTAAGTGACAGATAGTACTCAAAGAAGGATTCAGACCCTTTTCAGGCAGGATCTTTTCCTGGACCCTAAGAAAACCTTCTTTGGAGGGCCTGTGCTTTGGACCTGCCCTTTTCCGTCCTTCAAATATGGACATTGATGGCCATTGGATTCCTTTCTTCCTTACATTCATCAACCCTGACTCTCCTCCATTGAGTCAGATATCTTCCCACTGGGTCTGCTGTTTCCTTCTCTCACAAATCCCCACTCCTTCCCCTTGCCATTTCTCCCTTCTACTTTAATTTATCTCAGTGTGACCTTTAGATAAGCTTAAGAACCACAGCAATATGTGCTCTTTAAATACTAGAGAAGAGCATATATTTAAAAGAAAGATTTGATTAAGAGAGACAGTTTAAAGTACAGCCGTATTTCAAACCCACTTGATAAGAATGATACTGCCTATAAAATCATGATCAAGAGAAGTTTCACAATTAGTCCTTTGGCTTACAAGGTACATTGTCTTTTCCTTGCAAAAACAACTGGAATAAAGAAGAGAAATACAGGTCCTGATGGAACAGAGACTCTTTTCAAGCCAAAAGTTTCCACAGATTTCTCACTAAGATGAACTGAATTGATGTTAGAATAGATGTATTAAACAAACATGTGTTGGACACCTTTTTAAGACCACAAAACAACACAGAATTTAAGTGCATTATCTCTCACAGTAAACAGATCTCCTTTACTAGCTCAGTGGTGTGAAATGAAATATTTCCTGCCATATTGGTTGACAAGAAATGTCACAGCTATCAGTGATTTCTGGCCTCCAAATGTGAATGAGGGCTCCCAAAAGGGAACACAATGCCTGCGTTCCAGCAAATGCCATCCCATCCCCAATGGTGTTTGCTGAGGAGCTGGGAAGGGGGATGCAAGAAGCAGTCATCCACTGCACCCGTCATCCCTTACGATGAACAAGGAATTAAGGATTTGAGCAATCAAGAAACAGGATTCGGCCCCAGGTCACTGAGGTGCTTCTGAAAGGAACAAATTCAGTGAGCGCAGAGGCTTGCATCTTCCCATACACCGAAGAATACTACATTCCTTAGCTTGATATCTGTTTTTTCTTTACTACTTAACAATAGTCTTTGATGTTCAGACTGTCTGTCCCCTTTGATACAAACTTGTGTGTAGCCTGAACCCATCTCCTGCCCACTTGGAACAATTTTCTCAGAGCTACTAAGATACTGCCTCCCGGGCTCGTAGTCCCTAGCATTGCCACCAAGTAAAATAACTATGTATGGATTGTGACTACTATTTTCTAGAGGCAGTGGCTTAAAAGTTGTGAGCTTGAGAAGAAAACCTGTTTGGTGCCTCCTAAACCTTATCTTGGGCTTCCCTGGTGGCTCAGATGGTAAAGAATCCACCTGCAATAGAGGAGACCTAGGTTCGATCCCTGGGTCAGGAAGATCCACTGGAGAAGGGAATGGCTGGCCACTCCAGTATTCTTGCCTAGAGAACCCCTTGGACAGAGGAGCCTGGCAGGTTACACAGTCCATGAGGTTGCAAAGAGATGGACATGACGGACTAACACACTTTCAAACCTTATCTATGAAGCAGAGATAGTCAGAGATGTAGAGATAGTATCCACACACTACATGATAGTATCTACATGATAGCAGTTGTGAAGATTGAATGTGAGAGAATGCATAAAAGATTTAGGGCGGACCCTGACATTCAGTAGGTTCTCAATAAACGAAGGTTATTGGTATAAAATGGTGCTAAGATTGGAGATTTAGTAATAAGTGTCAAGATTCTTAGCTTCAGGAGTATTTGATGGGCCACTCTTGAGAGGATTCAAAGACATAGGGAAGAATATTGAAATAAACGGGGCTTCCCAGGCGGCGCTAGTGGTAAGAACCTGCCTGCCAATGCAGGAGTCGTGAGAGACTCGTCGATCCCTGGGTTGGGAAGATCCCCTGGAGGAGGGCATGGCAACCCACTCCAGTATTCCTGCTTGGAGAATCCCATGCACAGAGGAGCCTGGTGGGTTACAGTCCATAGTGTCGCAAAGATTCGGACACGACTGAAGTGACTTAGCACACATTGAAATAAATTGTTCAAGATGGAATTTCAAGTTTTATCAGTTAATGAAATGTGAATGAGAAGCAAAGAACTGAGAGAAGATTTTGAGACGAAAGCAGGATGTTAGGCATGTGAAGGAAAGGTGGTTAAGTCTGAGTTGAGAAGACCTTGTCAAACTCACAATGTTTCTGAGGGACATAACTAGCTTGAATACAACAAAGATTTTCTTGTCTTTTCCTTTCCCTGTTCTGTAAAATTCTAGGTGTGCAGTGGCTAAAATAATGAAAGTCAACTATATTGGGTTTTTTAATAATTTATGGGGAAAGTACTTAATTTACAAAAACAGCAGTTTTATAAATCAGATATTCTACACATGGCAATATAGTGAGATAAAATATTTAAGTGTGTGAGCATTTTTACTGTTCTGAACAGCCCTTCTGATTAACAAGATGGTGTATACACTATAACCTAGTGCTTAATCTCTTAAAATGTCAGGACTAACTACAGATTGGCTTACTATTTGACTATATTACAAAGGGCAAGTATTTCTTGATAGCTGAATAATCAGTTTAAAATTTTGAGTTTATCCCTTACAAAGTGGAAAGTCAAACTAATATTTGCATTTATTTAAGCAATAATTTCTAGATGTTTCTATTTATTGCTTTAAACATATGTATACATGCACGCTGCTATAGTTTCGTCACTAAATCATGTCCAACTCTGCAACCCCATGGACTGTAGCCCACCAGGCTCCTCTGTTCATGCGATTTCCCAGGCAAGAATACTGGAATGGGATGCCATTTCCTTCTCCAGATCTTCCCGGCCCAAGGAACCTGCATCTCCTGCTTGGCAGGCAGATTCTTTATCACTGAGTCACCTGGGAAGTCTCCCTCTCACCTTGCACGTGTGTATACCTCAGATATACTTTCAGTTTGATTCCACACCACAGCAACAACATGACTATCTCAATAGAGTAACACATATTTTTTTTTTTTTGGTTTCCCAGTGCATATGAAAGTTGTGTTTACAATATTCTGTAGTCTATTAAGTGTGCAATAGCATTGTCTAAAAAACAAAGTTCATATCTTAATTAAGAATACTTCATTGCTAAAAATTGCTAGCCATCACCTGAGCCTTCAGTGAGTTGTTATCTTTTTGCTGATGGGGGGTGTGAAACATTACAAGAACTAGGCACAGAGACACACAGTGAGCAAATGCTGTTGGGAAAATGGTGCTGATATGCTTGCTTGATGTAGGGTTGCCATGTACCTTCAATTTATAGAAAAAGAAAAAAAAATTATCTGCCAAGAATAATAAAGCAAAGCCATGCCAATTTCACAATAGTAATTCTGCTTAACAAATAAATATATATTCTCAGTGGGATACAACAATAGACACTTATTTCTGGCTCACTGAAGATCCCCTGGAGAAGTAAATGGCAAGCTACTCCTGTACTCTTGCCTGGAAAAATCCCATGGATGAAAGAGCCTGGTAGGCTACAGTCCATGGGGTCGCAAAGAGTCAGTCACGACTTCACTTTCACAAGTCTATAAATGAACTGAGGTTGACCTTCTCCTGGTGTCTTTCATGCTTCCTCTGGAAACAGCAAGCTCATCAGTTTAGTTCAGTTCAGTTCAGTCGCTCAGTTGTGTCTGACTCTTTGCGATCCCTTGAATCGCAGCACGCTAGGCCTCCCTGTCCATCACCAACTCCCGGAGTTCACTCAGACTCACATCCATCGAGTCAGTGATGCCATCCAGCCATCTAATCCTCTGTTGTCCCCTTCTCCTCCTGCCCCCAATCCCTCCCAGCATCAGAGTCTTTTCCAATGAGTCAACTCTTCACATGAGGTGGCCAAAGTACTGGACTTTCAGCTTCAGCATCATTCCCTCCAAAGAAATCCCAGGGCTGATCTCCTTCAGGATGGACTGGTTGGATCTCCTTGCAGTCCAAGGGACTCTCAAGAGTCTCCTCCAACACCACAGTTCAGAAGCATCAATTCTTCAGCGCTCAGCCTTCTTCACAGTCCAACTCTCACATCCATACATGACCACAGGAAAAACCATAGCCTTGACCAGACGGACCTTAGTTGGCAAAGTAATATCTCTGCTTTTGAATATACTATCTAGGTTGCTCATAACTTTTCTTCCAAGGAGTAAGCGTCTTTTAATTTCATGGCTTCAGTCACCATCTGCAGTGATTTTGGAGCCCCCAAAAATAAAGTCTCACACTGTTTCCACTGTTTTCCCATCTATTTCCCATGAAGTGATGGGACTGGATGCCATGATCTTCGTTTAGTGCCCATTTAAACCCTATCAGATCTGCTAACAGTTCGATGGCTAAAATAAGTCTTTCAGTTCAGTTCAGTTCAGTTCAGTCGTTCAGTTGTGTCTGACTCTTTGCGACCCCATGAATCGCAGCACGCCAGGCCTCCCTGTCCATCACCAACTCCTGAGTTCACTCAGACTCTAGGTTGTCATAATTTTCCTTTCAAGGAGTAAACATCTTTTAATTTCCTGGCTGCAATCACCATCTGCAGTGATTTTGGAGCCCCCCAAAAATAAAGTCTGACACTGTTTCCACTGTTTCCCCATCTATTTGCCATGAAGTGATGGGACCAGATGCCATGATCTTGGTTTTCTGAATGTTGAGCTTTAAGCCAACTTTTTCACGCTCCTCTTTCACTTTCATCAAGAGGCTTTTGAGTTCCTCTTCACTTTCTGCCATAAGGGTGGTGTCATGTGCATATCTGAGGTTATTGATATTTCTCCCAGCAATCTTGATTCTAGCTTGTGCTTCTTCCAGCCCAGCGTTTTTCATGATGTACTCTGCATATAAGTTAAATAAGCAGGGTGACAATATATAGCCTTGACGTATTTCTTTTCCTATGTGGAACCAATCTGTTGTTCCATGTCCAGTTCTAACTGTTGCTTCCTGACCTGCATACAGATTTCTCAAGAGGCAGGTCAGGTGGTCTGGTATTCCCACCTCTTTCAGAATTTTCCAGTTTATTGTGATCCACACAGTCAAAGGCTTTGGCATAGGCAATAAGTCTTTAGCTGTTGCCAAAGATAAGGAAGATGGTTACTTCAACCTCTGTGGGAGGAACTCCAAAGTTACATAGCAAAGGACATGAATACAGGACAAGGGGAAGAATGACAGCCATTAAGTCAATCTACTACATCTTATAATCTTCAATCAGCAATATTTTTTTCTTGACATTTTACCAAATCTATGTAAATCTTATATAAGCCGATCAAAACAAATTGTGAACCTTACATGAAAGCCCATTTTATATAGAATTTTGAGTTACTAAGGGCCAGGTGAAAAATTAGGTAAAGTCTATGGTTCAAGTTAAAATGTTGGATTTTTTCCTGAATTCAGTGGGAACCATTGAAGGATTTTAAGTAACATTTATGTTTTAAAATTATCAATGTGGCTACTGCATTTGACATTTGTTTGAATGCTAGTTCTAGAAGGTCTTGTAGGTCTTCATAGAACCATTCAACTTCAGCTTCTTCAGCATTACTGTTCGGGTCATAGACTTGGATTACTGTGATATTGAATGGTTTGCCTTGGAAATGAACAGAGATCATTCTGTTGTTTTTGAGATTGCATCCAAGAACTGCATTTCGGACTCTTTTGTTGACTATGATGATTACTCCATTTCTTCTAAGGGATTCTTGCCCACAGTAGTAGATATAATGGTCATCTAAGTTAAATTCACCCATTCCAGTCCATTTTATTTCACTAATTCCTAAAATATCAATGTTCACTCTTGCCATCTCCTATTTGACCACTTCCAATTTGCCTTGATTCATGGATCTAACATTCCAGGTTCCTATGCAATATTGCTTTTTACAGCATCGGACTTTACTTCCATCACCAGTCACATCCACAACTGGGTGTTGTTTTTTCTTTGCCTCTGTCTCTTCATTCTTTCTGGAGCTGAAAAAAAACTAACATCCAAAAAAGATGTCCTTTTCATTATAAGGGATTGGAATGCAAAAGTAGGAAGTCAAGAAATACCTGGAGTAACAGGTAAATTTGGCCTTGGAATACAAAATGAAGCAGGGCAAATACTAAAATAGTTTTGCCAAGAGAAAGCACTGATCATAGCTAACACCCTCTTCCAACAACACAAGGGAAGACTCTACACATGGACATCATCAAGTGGTCAATACCAAGATCAGATTGATTATATTCTTTACAGAAAGATGGAGAAGCTATATACAGTCAGCAAAAACAAGACCAGGAGCTGAAAGTGGCTCAGATCACTCCTTATTTCCAAATTCAGACTTAAATTGAAGAAAGTAGAAGAAACCACTAGACCATTCAGCTATGACCTAAATCAAATCCCTTATGATTATACAGTGTAAGTGACAAATAGATTCAAAGGATTAGATCTGATAGACAGAGTGCCTGAAGAAGTATGGATGGAGTTTCATGACGTTGTACAGGAGGCAGTGATCAAGACCATCCCCAAGAAAAAGAAATGCAAAAATGCAAAATGGTTGTCTGAGGAGGCCTTACAGATAGCTGTGAAAAGAAGAGAATTGAAAGGCAAAGGAGAAAAAGAAAGATATACCCATTTGAATGCAGAGTTCCAAAGAATAGCAAGGAGAGATAAGAAAGCCTTCCTCAGTGATCAATTCAAAGAAATAGAGGAAAGCAATAGAGACTAGAGATCTCTTCAGGAAAATTAGAGATACCAAGGGAATGTTTCAGGCAAAATGGGCACAATAAAGGACAGAAATGGCATGGACCTAATAGAAGCAGAAGATATTAAGAAGAGGTGGCAAGAATATACAGAAGAACTATACAAAAAATATCTTTATGAGCCAGATAATCACAATGGTGTGATCACTCACGTAGAGTCAGACATCCTGGAATGCAAAGTCAAGTGGGCCTTAGGAAGCATTACTACAAACAAAGCTAGTGGAGGTGATGGAATTCCAGTTGAGCTACTTCAAATCCTAAAAGATGATGCTATGAAAGTGCTGCACTCAACATGCCATCAAATTTGGAAAAGTCAGCAGTGGCCACAGCACTGGAAAAGGTCAATTTTCATTCTAATCCCAAAGAAAGGCAATGCCAAAGAATGCTCAAACTACCTCACAACTGCACTCATCTCACACAGTAGCAAAGTAATGCTCAACATTCTCCAAGCCAGGCTTCAACAGTATGTGAACCTTGAACCTCCCGATATTCAAGCTGGATTTAGAAAAGGCAGAGGAACCAGAGATCAAATTACCAACATCCATTGGATCATTGAAAAAGCAAGAGAGTTCCAGAAAAAACATCTATTTCTGCTTTATTGACCATGCCAAAGCCTTTGACTGTGTGGATCACAATTAACTGGAAAATTCTGAAAGAGATGGGAATACCAGATCACCTGACCTGCCTCTTGAGAAATCTGTATGCAGGTCAGGAAGCAACAGTTAGAACTGGACATGGAAAAACAGACTGGTTCCAAAAGGAAAAGGAGTATGTCAAGGCTATATATTGTCACCCTGCTTATTTAACTTATATGCAGAGTACATCATGAGAAATGCCAGGCTGGATGAAGCACAGCTGAAATCAAGATTGCTGGGAGAAATATCAATAACCTCAGTTATGCAGATGACACCACCCTTATCGCAGAAAGCAAAGAAGAACTAAAGAGCCTCTTGATAAAGGTGAAAGAGGAGAGTGAAAAAGTAGGCTTAAAACTCAATGTTCAGAAAACTAAAATCATGGCATCTGGTCCCATCACTTCATGGCAAATAGATGGGGAAACAATGGAAACAGTGACTGACTTTATTGTCTTGGGCTCCAAAATTGCTGCAGACGGTGACTGAAGCCATGAAATTAAAAGATGCTTGCTTTTTGGAAGAAAAATTATGACCAACCTAGACATAATATTAAAAAGCAGAGACATTGCCACAAAGGGCCGCCTAGTCAAAGCTATGGTTTTTCCAGTAGTCATGTGTTGATGAAGAAAGCTGAGAGTGGAAGAACTGATGCTTTTTGACTGTGGTTTTGGAGAAGACTCTTTTTTTAAAAAAATATAAATTTATTGATTTTAATTGGAGGTTAATTACTCTACAATATTGTATTGGTTTTGCCATACATCAACATGAATCTTGAGAGTCCCTTGGACTTCAAGGAGATCCAATCAGTCCATCCTAAAGGAAATCAGTCCTGAATATTCATTGGAAGGACTGATGCTGAAGCTGAAACTCTGATACTTTGGCTACCTGATGTGAAGAACTGACTCATTGGGAAAGACTCTGATGCTGTGAAAGATTGAAGGCAGGAGGAGAAGGGGACGACAGAGGATGAGATGGTTGGATGGCATCACCGACTCAATGGACATGAGTTCGAGTAATCTCCGGGAGTTGGTGATGGAAAGGGAGGCCTGGCGTGCTACAGTCCATGGGGTCGCAAAGAGTCGGACATGACTGAGTGACTGAACTGAACTGAACTGAACTGAACTGCATTGGAGGCAGGGAGGGACAGGAATGGATTATTATAGAGCAGCTGCAGTGTTGAAACACCTCTGTGGATAGACCATAGTGGAGGTTACAACTGTCTTCAGTATCTTTTTCTGAATCATTTAGTGCACTATTGGTTTCTTCTAATGTGCTTTTCATTTCAGTTATTGTGTTCTCCGTTTTGCCATCCTTTGTATTTTCCAACTTTTTGTTAGAAACATCTAACTTCTCCCTCTGTACATCCATTTTTTCTCCTGAAAATTCTTTGATCATCTTTACAAACAGTACTCTGAACTGTTTCTCAGGTAGACTGCCCGTTTCCACTTAGTTCTTCTTTTGCGGTTTTATCTTCTTCCTTCATCTGGAACATCTTCCTCCATTGCTTTATTTGGTCTAAGCTGCTATTCACGTTTTTTAAACTTTTAATTTTATATTACAATATAGTTGATTAACAATGTCTTGTTAGTTTCAGGTGGACAGCAAAGGGTTGGAAAAGAATAGAAACATGTATATGTATAACTGAATCTCTTTGCTATTTGTATTTTTGTAGGTTAGTTACATTTCTGGACCTTGGAGAAGGTCCAGAATATACCTACATAGGAGGTGTCATATATGTCTCAGCAGTGCACTCCCCTTTCGTTGCCTAAGCTACCTGCT
This sequence comes from Capricornis sumatraensis, assembly GCF_032405125.1. Taxonomy (NCBI): domain Eukaryota; kingdom Metazoa; phylum Chordata; class Mammalia; order Artiodactyla; family Bovidae; genus Capricornis; species Capricornis sumatraensis. The sequence goes on from NC_091076.1 coordinate 28,219,163, forward strand.
TTAGGGTTCTCCCTAAGAGGGTTGCCTAGGTCCTTCTGTTGTGGTGAGTTGACTATGTGAGTGGTCTGCTAGGCTTGGTTGGCTCCCAGTTGGATTGGTTGCCAGGTCCTCACTTGTGTAGATGCTGCTGGCTGTTTAGTGATGCCTGGTCACGAGGTGGCTACAGGATCCTAGGGGACCCCAAGGCTAGTGCTTGCTCACTAGACAACTGAGTCAGGGTCTAAGAGACTCTCAGGCTGTGGCTTACTCCCTAGCAGGTGAAGCCAGGCCTTGGTGTTAGTCCTGGACTACTGGCGGGCAGAGCTGGTTCTTGGAATCTGGTTCCTGGGCCCGGGGATCCCAGAACTTATTTCATGTTGTTGGTGGGTGGACACCCGTTCTTGACACAGTTGGGTATTAGGTATGGGGTCCAGGACATCCTGAAGGTTCTGTTGGCTTGCTAGAGGGCAGGGCCAGGACCCACCTGGTTCCAGGGTCAGGTCTGGGCTATGTTGAGAGATTGAGGTTTCCTTACTGCTGGTGTCTGACTCCTGGTGGGTGAGGCTGGTCTAAAGGCTTGTTTAGGCTTCCTGGTGAGAGAGGCTGGTACCTCTCTACTCATGGGTGGAGCCACGTCTTGGCCTTCTGCTGGGCTGGGCCATGTCCACGGTTGTATCTAGAGGCAACTGTGGGCTCATTAGTCTTTAGGCAGCTGGTCTGCTGATAGGTAAGGCTGTGTCCCCATCCAGTTAGTTGTTTGTCCTGAAGTGTCCCAGTGCTCGGGACTTCCCTGGTGGCTCAGATGGTAAAAGCGTCTGCCTACAATGTGGGAGACTTGGGTTCAATCCCTGGGTTGGGAAGATCCCCTGGAGAATGAATGGCACTTCACTCCAGTACTCTTGCATTGAAAATCCCATGGATGGAGGAGCCTGGTAGGCTGCAGTCCATGGGGTTGCAAAGAGTCAGACATGACTGAACGACTTCACCTGTGTGTGTCCCAGTGTTGGAGTCTACAGGCTGATATGTGGGGCCAAGTTTTGGTACTAATGAGTCAAGATGGCAGCCGCTGTCTTCACATGGCTGAATATTCCCCGATGTATCTAGCACCCACGACTATGTGCCCAGGGTGAGCTACAGCTCCCCTTTTGCCTCTCCAGGAGACTCTGCAAGTCCAGCAGGTAGGTCTGGCCCAGGCTCCTATCAAATAACTCGTTTTGCTGTAAGTCTGGGTGTGTGT